>NW_020897715.1:17253831-17290579 GCF_003984885.1 Neopelma chrysocephalum | reverse complement strand
CAGGCCAGATCACAGGCAGTGCTACTCTGCAGCTTACAGATCTGGGCGAGTGAGGCTCTGCTGTGTTAACTGAGCAAGCTGCTCTCATTAGCGGGTGCCTGTAGCAGACCCACAGCCTCCTTACAGGCAGCCCAGCCGTATCTTATGGTGGTGCTCATAAATTAAGTGGTGTCACAGAATGTCCCCAGGCACTGGAACATACTCATCAGTCCTGTTAAACTGCTAGTACATTTCCTGACACATTTTTGGCCCGGGACAACTCTTGCTCTCCTGAGCAACTCCTGGGATGCATTTTGGTGTTAGCATGGGCCAGGGACCTCTCCCATTAGGTGGCTGGCATGTGGCCAGTTCATTTTGGAGGTTGAGTTTAATAGCCCAGACCATCTCATGCCAGCTGGCCTCTGTGCCAGAAACAGTCCAGGCATACTTGATTTATTAGCACATCTAGCAATGGAGGAGCAGGGCTCCCTCCCAAGTGAACATTGATTTCCATTTCATTTTAACTTCTCCCTCTTATTATACTGGTTTAATTTCCTTCTTGACTTATTTTAACGTTCCCTGCCTCTCTGAGGGATAGGAAAAGGAGAGCTGAGGTAGTAAGTGGTCTTGCTGTGGGGAATGATGCCTGCAGGACAAAGTCAGGCCTGGAAAACATCTGTTTGGGAGCAGGGCTGGCAGCCCCTTGCTCCTTCCAGCATCGAGCTGCGGTGTGTGATGGCTGCAGAGACCCCCCACCCCAGGCTGGCACTGGCATGACACAGGAGGAAATTAAATTAAAAAAAAAACAACAAACAAACAAAGAAAAAGCTCAGCAACCACTCCTGATGGAGAGAAGACTATCTCCTCTCGGTGTTCCTGTGCCTCTTTCATGCAGTGTGGTTTTGTTCTCTCACTCTTGATTGTGGCTGTGCTTTTGATCTGGCAGCAGCTCGCTCTGCCGGGGTAGGGGGGCCTCCACACCAGGGCTCCACACCTCAGCTTCCGCTGCGGCATTTCCCCTTGCGGTGGCTGCCAGGCGAGGGCTGAGGGACAGAGCTGCCTCTTGTCCCTGCACAGCAGCTGGGCTTGGCTCTGGGGCTCTGGGTTAAAGGGCTTCACCTCTCTTTTTCTCAGTTTAAGTATCTAAAGCAAAGGTGATCTGGCTCTTTAACTGAGTAGTAATTTCTTTCAAATTATTTTTATCATTGAAGGAAACATCAGATGAGCAGCAGGCAAGGTAAAAGACCAAATGCAATAAAAATAGCCAGCAGAGAGCAGAGTGATGATAGTGGTGAAGGAATTTTCACAGTCCCCACTGTCCCCCCAGACTGTCCAATCCTGCCCCCCTTTCCTCCTGCGTGGCTCTGGCTGCTCATCCAAGAGCAGCTGCCATCCTCCCGTTGGAGCTGCTGTGAGAGGGAGGTGGAGGTGCAGTGTCCATGGAATCACAGAGGTGAAAGCAGCTGATCTTCCTGGAGAGAGGTCTCTCTGTCAGGACAAGGCAGGGTGTTGAGGCCACTGTGTCAGCAGTGAGCTCCGTTCAGCCATAAAGTCCTCCTGACCCGGCCATGTGCCTGGTACCACATGGAGGGCATGAGAAGTGTCTCCATCTCCTCAGCCCAGGCTGCTCCCTACAGCCTCTAACCCTTCTGATGGCTTAAGCAGAAGCCAAGTCCTGCCTTTCTAAAGCCACTGGAGGCTGTGAGTAGCCAAGGCACTGTGGTGTCCTCTGAAATCCGACCCTCCATCACCCTTCCAAGCCATGTATGTGCTTAGGAAGATGTTCAGGTTTCATCCCTCCTTAATTTTTCCTGGTGAATACAGGGTCCTTGCATGAGACTGCGGAAGATCAGACGGACACTGCCCCTCAGTGCTCAAGATCCCTGAGTGGGGATGGGATGGATTTAGTTCAGATGACGCAAGCCCTTCTGCAGTGCAGGCAGCTTTGGCGGCCATGTTTGTGAAACACAGGGGAGAATAAAGGAAAAGTCAGGGAGACCTCACTGCAGCCTTTTCAATACTTTCAGGGATCTTATAAAAAAGATGGAGAGTGACTTTTTACGTGGACAAATAGTGATAGGAGAAAGGGGAACAGTTTTAAACTAAAAGAGTGTAGGTTTAGATCAAGTATTAAGAAGAAATTCTTTACTTGGAGGGTGGTAAGGCACTGGAACAGGTTACCTGGAGAAGTTGTGGCTGCTCTATCCCTGGAAGAGTTGAAGGCCAGGTTGGACAGGGCTTTGAGAGACCTGATCAAGTGGAAATTGTCCCTGCCTGTGACAGGGGGATAATTGGAACTTTGGAACTAGGTGTTCTTTAAAGGTCCCTTCCAACCCAAACCATTCTCTGACTCTATGATTCTAACGTGCACCAGGGACTGTTTGGTTTACAGTGGAGAACACTAAGTAATAATCTGAACTCAACTGTAATGCACCGTGTGGAGGAATATCTGAGATGGCTGACGAAGGTTGAGTAGAATATGCTGTCTGAAAGTTGAAAAATTCAACCAGATATGAAACTCCTGTTTTCAACAGTGCAGCAGCCCATGGAAGGAGAAGGCAAGTCTCTTTTCTGTTGTCCTTAAATTGAAAGGATCCCTCTTTCTCCAAGAAATCCTGCTCGCTCAGCCCTGAGCTAATGGATCAGGCTGCATCGGCAGCCAGTGTCAGGCAGTGAGCCAGTCAGCCTCGATTAAGCAGAACAGACCCCTCCAGTCTCAGCATGTACAGATGCAAGTAGACATCCCTACTTAGCTGGAAACTAGCATCTTCTTATTTTTCCAGGCTTTTTTTAAAATAAAGTTCCCCTTCCTGGAGGGCGTGCAAAGAAGGTGATAGCAAGTGGCAGCTGGTAGAGGGCTGCTCCCCAGTGCATTACCAGTCCTTGGGGATATACCGTCACCAGTGACAGGTCCTCATATAGAACATACTTCCCTATACATGGGTTTAAAGGATCCATGAGATCCCCAGGCTCTGAGGCAGGCTGAGCTTTTTGTAGCTCCCCTTTTTTTTCCCTCCTTCAGGGAAAAATGTGGGAAGACAAACAATTTTTAGTTAAAACTGAAGGGCCTCGGAGAATTTGCACAGCCAGAAGTATTATCAAGTCAAAAGCTTAAGGTGGTTTTGCAACAGACCTTTGAGTGGGGCAAAACCAGTCTATCTGTGCCAAAACAGCAATTTGTGTGGAAAAGTAAAGTTCATAACATTAAAAAACCCCCGAAAACAGATTAGCCTCTTTTCTCAGTGAAAGATAGTTTCCTTACCTCTCTTCTCTTTGCTTCTGCGTTTCTGTCTCCTTGTGTTTGTCACCTGCCGTAATTGATCTTACCCAGCTACAGCTGAAACAAAAGAAGAACGAAGTTAATGTTCAGCAAACAGCTCAACAGATGTTGGCCTTGATGTCTCCTCCTCTCCAGCCGGAGCGTCAGCAAGGTCTTGCTGCCAGTCCAGGTTCTGCTGACATCCGCTGGCTTCTCTAGGTAGATGATGATTTTCCAAATGCATGTGATTTCGACTCTGGGTGTGAACAGAAATGAAGACCATAACGGAAGACGATGTATGGCAGTGGTGGGGAGAATGAGTGTGCAAAACAGAGGGAGCCTATTGGCCATATGGCGGCAGATGGGAGGCCGTGACGGGGCTGAAATTTAAAAATGAATGGTTGGAAACTGGTTCTGCTCCACTGACGAAGAAATCTCATACACTGACATGTCAGCTGAGCAGATCCGGCCCCAGCCTGCACCACCAATACTCTGTAAGGGCAGGCTGAGCTCCAGTTCACAGCCTGTCTCCTGCATCACCACTGAGAGGCTGACCAGATGATCTTTCAAGGTCCTGTCCAACGTGGGATGTTTTATGATTTGATGATTCTAACTGCTCCAGTGTGGGTCCTCTGCCTGGGCTACTGTCCTTCAGGAACAGACTGCTCCAGTGTGGGTCCTCCATGGGCCACAGCTCCTGCCAGAAAACCTACTCCAGTGCAGACTCTCCAGGGGCTGCAAGTGGATCTCTGCTCCAATGTGGACCTCCATGGGCTGCAGGGGGTCAGCCTACCTCACCAGGGTCTTTCCCAGGGGTTGCAGGGGAATCTCTACTCCAACACCTGGAGCATCTCCTCCTTCTCCTTCTTCACTGACCTTGGTGTCTGCAGAGCTATTTCTCCCATCTATTCTCCTTCCTGTGTTTCACAGCTGCAGCACACGGGTTTTTACCTTTTCTTAAATATGCTACCACAGAGGTGCCACCAGCACCACTGATGACCTCAGCCTTGGTCTGTGGTGGGTCTGTTTTGGGGCTGTCTGGACACGGCTCTGACTGACATGGGGCCAGCTCCTGCTCACGTCTCACAGAAGCCACCTATGCAGCCCCTCCACCAAAACTTTGCCCTGAAAACCCAATACAAGGTTACTCTTAGGTAACCTGTATTGCTACTGAATCTCAGCTGTTTCCCTTCTCTGCAGGGTGGAGGAGGGGGCTTTTGTGGTTTTCCACCCACATTTGGTCTCTCTTTCTCTCTGAATCCCAGCCTCAGCCAAGACAGCGGAAACCCACTGAGCCCCAGCCATGGCTGAGATTTCATCTCTGTGCCACCCACTCTTCTCCTCCTGACAGTGACTTTGCCCCTTTGACTGGAGGATGGGGGTGTGAGATGCAGTCAGGCTTCAGGGGGAGCAGGGACAACCATTCACAGCACTGAGGTTCACAATGTGACACCAGGTGTGGAAGGAACAGCAGTGATCAGGCCTCGAGCGCAAGAGCTGATCCGTTGGTTGTGACACTGGAGAAAGATGACGTCCCATCTCAGAGAAAGAGCCACTCACATGAAACAGTAACTTCCCAGTGTGGGATACAGGCTATGGGATGGGATGGGATGGGATGGGATGGGATGGGATGGGATGGGATGGGATGGGCACTCACTTTGCCAGCATCCAGAGCCTGTAAAAGTCCTATTCTGAGACACAGCTCTCCTGTGACTACCTGACATATCACATCAGCATCTTCAAAACTCTCTCACATGCGTCAAACAGAAATATCCTTTCTGGTCCCCAGCTGCCAGAGAGAGGCTGTCCTGGGAAAAAAGAGTTGAAAAAACTCAGGTTGGGATGGTAAGGCCTTGGCATCTCGGTGCTTGAGGCCCTGGGGCATTGAGCTGGTGCTTCAGTTTGCACAGATTCTGTTTGGCATTTTGTCTCCCCAGCATGCTGTAATGCAAAAACACTGACTTGTTTTTAAACAGTTGGTTTATGTCACTGCAAATATCTACCAGAAATAGCATTCCCCGAAGGGGTAAAGCTTGCAAAATGCACTTGAACTTGTTGCAGAGTTACAAGGAGAAGTAAGGCTGTGAGTCTGAGGTGACGAAGCTTCAGGCTTAGCCCCCACATGGACCCACTCTCATCACAAAGAGGGAATTCATCTCTTGGAGCTGTTCCAGCTGTGTGGCAAACAGGTACCTCTGGGACCAAGGGTCACAGTGTGTGATGACGTGTTTGTATCGCTTTCATCCAAGCTTCTCAAAGCACTTTGCAAGCATTAATTAAACATCAGAATCCAGAAGGGATGAATAATATTAGCCAGCCAGTCTCTCTTCTGAATGTAATATTCCTCATAAATATTTAATTGGTTTTTAAGTTCTGTGTGAGTCTGGTTCTCACCTCACTGGGACAGTTGCTGTACTGCACCCATGGGGAAAGCGGGGCTTAGCAAGCATCACACACTGACCCTGCGGCACAGCGAGAAGAGCCTGAGCACTGCACACTGCTCCCTCTCCCAACAAGTTTGTGACTGTCATGTTTCCCTGCTTTATCCCCTGCAGAGACACTCTGCACTGTCTCTCTTTGCTCTAATCCCACCACCAGCAATATTTTTGCAAGCTAGAGCTGGCGATTAACAGATCCTCTCAGCAGAGAGAAGATGCTCCCAGGCTATACTGAGTGAAGGTCACAGTCTGAAGGGATACAAAATCTCTCCAGGGAAATGAGAAAAAGGGAGAAAAGGGTTTCAGAAATCGGATGTTGAGAGGGACCTTTTACTGGCTCCGATGGAAAGCCAAGATACCTCCAGAGATGATCTCCTTAAAACCAAGCTCCCCCTGCATGAGTGAGGACTCCAAGTGTGCCTGTGAAGTCTGGTGGGTGAAGGATACCCAGATGTGTTGGAAAATTAGTGATTTCTCAGTTGTATTGGAGAGAAGGAAGAACAAGTGTTGAACACAGCATAACAACCATGTCTTCAGACACCTGACTGTCAGCAGCTTCAAAGGCCAGGAACAGTCTCTTTGTAACAGAATAGCCGACACCTGGTGAGCTTGTCAAGGGGCATTTCTGACACTAGATATGGGGAGCTAGAAACAACCAGCCCTCTGATGAGGGGGCCTGGTGATTTGCCCTAGCACAGCTATGTTGCTTGGAAGGGAGGAAGGCTCCTAGGTTGTGCCAGAGGGAGATACCTCTCTGCAGGCACTAGGAGTCTCTCTGCAGAAGCCTGATTGGGAAGAGAGGATTCTCTAAGCAGATATCATGAAGGTTCATCTGCAGATCACAGCGGAAAATCGGGAAACCTGCAGAGATGTTCTTTATGAGCAAGGAGCCCCCTGTATTTAGGCAGGAGGTGTGAAGTCTGATGGAGCAAAACTAGCCAGGTGTGCTGGGAAGTCAGGGACTACTCAGAGGGCACTGGAAAGAGGAACTGTCCAGGAACCACCAACTGCAAAAGTGTGTCACTGAAAGTGACAGGGGCTAAAGCCAGCCTAAACAAAACCAATCCGATGTTAAGGATGTGTCAGAAATGCAACAGGCAGGAGAGAGGTAGCTGGGGAAGCTTTTAAGGAACTGTATCTATCTCACTATTAGTGACCTTGGCAAAAGGAAGGGGGAGAAGCTAGTGACAATATTTGTTTTGACGGAGGTGTTTCATCAGCACAGAGGTTCTGGAATATCACACTGGAAGCAGCTTGGGGCTGGGAGCATTAAAGCGGCTTGCAAGTCAATGGCACACGCCATCAGGTTACAGTAACTGTGAGAAATTTTGCTTTAGCTTCCTCAGCTGAAAGCAAAAGAAGGGAAGGACCTGGGCGTGCCAAGCGGTCCTTGGGGAGCTGAGTCACGGAGTGCGCAGCCCAATAGGCACCAGGGATGGATGTATTCGATGCGCGGCGCGTGTGGGCGGGAGAATCCCGGCATAGGAGGACAGTAGATGGCGGCATTGGCTCGGGACAAGGAGAGTAGCCCTGTGCCAGGAGGGAGTGTAGGAGCAGCAGCTGCAGGCTCCGGCCCCTGCCGCGCCCTCACTCCCGAGCGTAGGTGCCCCTTCAGAGCGCTGCGGGAGTGCGATTTCATACAGCCACAGAACGGTTTGGGTTGGGAGGAACCTTAAAGATCATCTGGGGGCACCTTCCACTAGACCAGATTGCTCCAAGCCCCATCCAACCTGGCCTTCGACACTTCCAGGGACTAGGCATCCACAGCTTTTCTGGACAACCTGTTCCAGTGCCTCACCACCCTCACAGTAAAGAGTTTCTTCCTAATATCTAATTTAGGATTTTAAAGGGCTAGGGAGTGCCCGAGTGGAGGGTCCTAGCTGAGCTCCTGACAGCCCCCAGAGCTTGTTAGGGAGTTTGCTGATGCCTTCTCCTTGGTCCAAAACCCGTGTCATTTTCCATGCAAAAAGGGGGATGCTGACCTGGTGACAAGAGAGGAAGACACACAGTGCCTGTAAAAGAAGAGGAACATGAGAAACCTCGGTGAGAATGAGAATTAACAAATCCTCCCAGAAGCTATCCTTGTGTGTCACCTCCTGCCAGTGTTCCTGGAAGGCACCCAGGTCCTCTTTCCCTAAGACCCTCTGAAACCCATCTGTTCAGGTGGAAGTGGCATCCCTTTCAGAGTGCACCATATGACAGCTTCTGGAGTGAGTCGCATTGAACTGACAGGCCAGCAAGATGGAAACCACGGAGAGAAGCTCTTGAGTATGATGGAATCCACAACTGTGAAAAGACTGCCCCAGATGCTTTGAATCTCAGTAGGTGGCATGAAATGCAGTACCTGCAACAACAACATTCCTGTAAGGAGCTTGGTTTGAGGGAACCTTTAGAGGGCAAAATTGAGAACCCTAGATATTTTGGGTGTGTTTGTAAAAGTGCTGAAGAAATACAAGCAGAGTAGTAAGTCATTGGGGTTTTTTTGCAGAACTGGTGCTGAAATTGTTCCCACAATTTTGCCAAGCAAGTATAAAACTCAATGTGCCTTAGTATACTACATAATTGGAGATCTGGTTCTAACTTTTTATTGGTTTTAAAAGGCTGTACAGAATGTACCAAGACCACAATAGGTGTGTTTCTAGTTGCTCCTCTGTCAGATTACGCTATTCACTAGCACTTACTTAGCCTCTCACTGTAAATCCCTGAGAAGTCCTGGATGCAGAACATCTGGACCTAGTTATGATTTTTTTCTGATGGTGCTGATCTTTCTTACCAAAAAAAGATTAATTTGGGATTAAAGATTGTCTTCCCATTCCTTTTGGAGGAGTCATATGCAAAGGAATTTGCATGCATAACACTTTCTTTGCATTCCTTAAGGTCCCCTCTCTGCCAAAAGGGAATCCACTGGATTTCCTGTGTTTTTTCAAAGTTTTCAGCCTCTGTGTATTGGGTTTGCATGGCAAGGTTTAGGTCGCAGGGTAGCAACAGGGTTGGCTTCTGTGAGAAGCTGCTAGAAGTATCCCCTGTGTCTGACAGAGCCAGTGCCAGCCAGCTCCAGGATGGACCCACTGCTGGCCAAGGACAAGCCCATCAGCAACAGAGGTAGCACCTCTGGGATAACATGGTTAAGAGGGGTGGAAGAAAAATGAGCAACTGCAGGCAGAGAGAGGAGTGAGAATATGTGAGAGAATCAGCCCTGCAGACACCAAGGTCAGTGCAGAAGGAGAGGGAGGAGGTGCTCCAGCTGTCAGAGCAGAGATTCCCCTGCAGCCTGTGGGGAAGACCTTGGTGAGGCAGGCTGTCTCCCCTGCAGCCCGTGGAGGTCTGTGATGGAACAGAGATCCACCTGCAGCCTGTGGAGTATCCCACAACAGAGCAGGTGAATGCCTGAAAGAAAGCTTTGGCCCTCTGGGAAGCCCACACTGGAGCAGGCTCCAGACACTACCTGTGGACCCATGGAGAAAGGAGCCCATGCTAGAGCAGGTTTGCTGGTGGCACTTGTGACCCTGCAGGGGACCCACACTGAAACTGTCTGTTCCTGAAGGACTGCACCCCATGGAAGGGACCCACACTGGAACAGTTCATGAAGAACTCCAGCCTGTGGGATGGACTTACATTGAAGAATTTTGTGGAGAACTGTCTCCTGTGGGAGGGAACCCATGCTGGAGCAGAGGAAGAGTGTGAGGAGTCCTCCCCGTGAGTAGGAAGGAGTGGCAGAGACAATCTGTGATGAAGTGACAACAAACCCCATTCCTTGTCCCTCTGTGCTGCTGTGGAAGGAGGTGGAGAAAACTGGGACTGAAGGTAAGCCTTGGAGGAACAGAGTGGTGAGAGGGACTTCATTTAAGGTTTGGGTTTCTTAATATCCTTCTTTGATTTGGTTGGTAATAAATTCAATTAATTTCCCCAAGTGAAGTCTGTTTTACCCATGATGGTAATCAGTGAATGATCTCTCCCTGCCCTTATCTTGACTCACAAGGCTTTTGTTACATTTTCTCTTCCCTGTCCAGCTGAGGAGGCTTTTGCTCTCTGTAACCGCACACTGCACCAGGTCAGGCAAGAGCCCTGGCCATCACAACAGGCACAGCTGGGTACAAGCTCAGTGTTGTTCAGTGGGGAACTTCTCTCAGAGAAGCAGACAAAACACCGGGAGCCATGAAGGGGCAGACTGAAGTAATGCAGAGAAAGGCACTGTGTGTCCATGTGAATCAGCACCACTTCCCTGCCAGGCTGCTGTCTCCTCCTCCAGAGCAAAGAGTGTGAGGAGAGTTGGCCATGCACAGAGATGGGCCTGTGCAAGCCGTCAGCGAGAAAGCCCCAAAAACTGGGATTTGTAGCTGAAAGGCAATAAGTCAGGAGGGGATGGGGAAACAAACAAAAAAAAAATGTGATAAAAGGTGGTAAAATAATGACCATCTAAGATATGATAGATCTGGGAGTCCCTCTTCTTCTAGTCTTTGTGACAGAAGAAAAGAAACCAGATGATGAAACCAGAAAGCTTTGAATTCAAAACCAATAGAGGAACCATTTTCACACAGCGAATAAGCAGACCCAAGGACTGATTGCCGGAGGAAGCCAGAGAGTACAAGGAAACAGAGAGGTTTAAAGAGAGACCAGGCACACGTCTGAGCAATGAGAACACCCAGGCTGGTAAAAGGCAATGCTAAAAGTATAACACACAGGAGGAGAGAGCATCCCATTGTGTATGAGAAGAGAGAGCAAACTGCTGTGAGGCACTGAGAGAGTATGATGTGGTCCTGATGAATATTAGACAGCCCTTTAGCCCCACTGGGACTCACCCACCTTTTCTCTATCTCCAAAACATCTGGCAGAGAGAGGGGATTGAGCTACAGATCACTCCAACCTTAAAAAAAATTGCAGTATTATCAATTGCCTAGGAAAATTCTGGTACCAGGCTGGATTGTCGTGCGTTTTGTTGGTTCTGACTGAAATTACATGGGATGGTTGAAGCAGGCTGGTCTACCTCGTGGCTCTGATGCATTTCTCTAGGACTCAGAGGAGAAATGGGTGTCATTTTCAGCAAAATACATGGCTAACTGTTTAGCTAAAGAGCTGTGGAATCCAGACATGCTCTTCAGAGTGGGCCAGTTGTGACTTTTTGGATGCTGCTCCACTACCTGCAGTCTGAGGATCCCAAAGTGCGTTCGGTAGCTGTGAATGCAGCTTCCCTCTTGGAAAGGGAAGGTGAAAGCTACACACCATATGCCTGGTGAAATAATGAAAATCTGGCATGCTACTGATCCCTCTTACTCAAGTCAAGAGAACCTTTCATCTTAAATATTGAGAACTTAATTTTTTTTCCGCTGCCCCCTTGAGCAGCCACAGCCTGGGGACCCATATGGGAGACACCACGTGTGGCTCTCTTTATTAGTGAGGCTTTCTTCTGGGGTGGCATGTAATGGCTGTTCAAGAGCAGTACCACAGTCCTCCATGGCTTTTCAGAGAGGTGGTGAAGAGCATTCTCTGACTACATGAAAGCTAAACACATTAAAGGTCTTGAGAGATGGGACCTGGCAGACTCACACTTATATTACTAAATACATCCTTAGCAGGAGGAGAGTGACAGAGAGCCCTAACATCAGTTGTAGATCTTTCAGGAAAACGTGAGAATGAAAGGAATAAATGAATGAATGAACAGGGACAGCCAGATGGGAGAAAAAGAAAGAAAAAAAGACTCTGAAACACAGCAAAAGGGAGAGACTGAACCTGTGATTCTTTCTTCTCTAGCGGCATTTAATTTCCCCTTCCCCACTGTGAAAATGTCAGAAATGAACAGGCAACTTCAGTAAAACAGAACTGAAAGAGAAAGAGAAGGCAGCAAAGGCCTTAGAAATGGCTTCACACAGGCAGAGGTACACCCGGCACTGTCAAATAGGCACAATCCCCCATAAGCACACACAGGGACCAGCGGGTTTTTTTGTCACATAGATTTATTTTCAGTTCTAAAATGAGTTTCTAATAAGTTAAATTCTCAAAATGTGCAACAGGGCAGTGATCAGGGCAGTGCGGGCAGAGGGAGAAGAAAGCAAGTAAGGGGGGCAGAAAACACCGTCAGGCTGCAGGAAAGACAGATTCCAGCCATCTCCTGCATCCTGGTGTTCCACCAGAGAAAGGTTGTGAGAGGAGCCATGAAGGAGGGGCAAAGAGTAGGCAGAGATGTGGCACTAAAGCAAGCAATAGCTACTGGCTCAAATACTCCCAATAGCTCCAAAGCATCTGTGCTGCTGGCCACCTTACTGCTGCAGTGAGGCTTGCCTTTCCCTGGTAGGCAGCTCCCATCCCCTCTGCGGGTACAGAGCTCCCAATGCCTTCTGCATTGTTCATGCCATCCTTAGACCCCCCTGACAGGTCTGCATGGCGCCCATCTCTCTGCAGCACGGCACACAGAGTTTCATCCTCCCATGCAGACTAGCCCTGGTGTCCCTGCTCCTGTCAGCACTCAGTTTGTTGGATCTTCCCTTTCTGGTTTTCCTTCATTGACTTCCGTGGCCCAGGGACTGCAATCATCCCTTCCAGTGCTGAGAAGGCAGAAGTCTGTGCCTGAAAAGGAAAAAAGAAGCAACATCAGGTATGGGAGGGAGATTGAATGGCATGGTAGACTGGGCTTCTCCTTGCCATGGAAAACATGATCCTACTGCTTGCAACCATAAGGCTCCCATTCCCTGCTAGAGCCAGGGAAGAAGCCACTCTCTGAGACCTGCAGTTTCTTCTGGGGAATGCTGTCCCAACATGATCCTCAGTGATGTCATGAGCATAAGGAATAACAAAGACAGGACATGGTTAAGGGAGAGCAAAGAGTGATCTGGGCAATGGTCAGGCCAATGTCAGGTTTGATGGTATGCCAGATTTTACACCACCTTTTCAGAGAGAAGTAGTAAAGGCATGAAGGGTTGTGCAAAATGAGATAAGAACAAATTAAAGACAGAACTACTTTCACAAGTGACTTTCTAGACAATGGAAAAGATGTAGATCTCAGGGCTTCTGACAGCGTAGAAGTATAGGGCAACACACAGACAATCAGTTCAGCAAGAAGGATGAGATTAGTTGGAGAATAGCATGGTAGGTGTAATCCCAGCTAAGAAGAAGGGACTGCGATTTTGCTGGCATGTTTCTGTCAGGCTGTAGGGAAATGATAAGCACAAGTCTTCAAAGATCAGTCATTATTTGCATAGAGAGTGTGAAAGTGCTAATGAGTTAGGTAGCTGATTGAGCTGAGGAGCCTCATTTGGAAGAAAGAGGATGAAAATATCCCACAAGACCCAGATATTTTAGGAGAACAGAGCACTAAACTGAGTGACAGGATGAATGAAATGCAACAATACCAATGGCACGTTGATAGGCTCAGGGGATCGGAATAGGAATTCCTAATGTGTGGGCAACAGCCCATTGAGTGTGCATGATACACTGTGGTGAGCATCCAGTGTCCAGCTAATGCAAGGAGAGCAAATGTAATCTCAGAGGATGCCAGCAGAGAGAGGGAGAGAACCAGAGAAGAGCTGATATCTTTGCTAGAGGCACCTCATCTGCACTCTGATGGAGGATGAGCCCAGCGGGGAGTCTGTGCAGAGAAGGGCATGAATCATAGAATCACCGGATGTTGGTGTTGGAAGGGAGCTCTGGACATGATTCAGTCCAAATGCCCTGATAAAGCAGGGCCACCCAGAGCTGGTTGAGGACCACCTGTGGATGGAGGACCTGTGCTGCAACACAGGAGCCTTGCTTGCAGCAAAGCAAAGCCATGAGGGCACATGCAAATGTTTTGGGGTGGTAAATATCCTGGCTGCATGAGACTTTAACTAACAGCCGGACACCCAGGTGTTCTATTTCCTGCTAGCTGAGGCCTTAGAGTTACACTGCCAAGGGATTTTTTCCAAGGTTTTTGGCCAGAAAGGGTGGTTCTGATCATCTTGTCCCGGACTTGCACAGCCCAGAGAGTCACACAGAAACTGTAGATTTCTGCCTCAGATTATCCTTCACCATCAGTGATGATTAAGGATGGATGATGAAGAACCTGTCATGAGCTGCTCTAGTGGTATCCACAGTGGTTTTTTAAAACTTCCGACCTTGATTTTGTTCCTATGCTGCTTGTCTTCAGTCTCCAGCCACTGGGACTTGTTAAGGTTTTTCATCAATGCTAACACATCCGTTGTCTTCAGCTCAAGCCAATTCCAAGGCTCCCAGCTCTTTTGCCAGGGCAAGCTCTTTTGAACTTAGACCGCTCCAATCCTCCAGCCCCTTCTGCACTAGAAGGAGTTTTTCACTGTGGACCCTTTCCAAGAAGTTAAGTAGAAGGCAACTACATCACACCTACACCCGAAAGGCATCTCTTGTCAACAAAAGGAAACCTTGAAGGATGAATTTGCCATGTAATTAACTTGCAGAGCAACAGTATGAAAACTGCAGAGCAATGGTCTGACCTGTTTGCATAGCTTTTTTTCTGGGGACATGCGTGGGAACCATTAGCCCTGGCCTGGTCTTTGGGATCGTAAAGGTTAGGTAGAGTTTTCAGAGGACAAGATACCGGAACAAGCTGAGCAAACAGAGGTCAGTAAGTTGCCAGAAGCAGAGGCTGAGATGTGAGGGCTGAGCCAGAAACAACAGCCCTGGATTGAGATCTGTGTCTGGGCACCAGTAGGCATTTATATAGAACAGGAGATTTTTACATTAAAGTGTCCAGATAAGGAATAAGAGAGACAACACGTACAAAAGCCTGGAAATTAACCTTTCTCTAGTACAGCGTGGCCTAATCTCTGGGATAATAAACATGAAGCTTTTCTAGGCTGGGCTGTGGTTGTTTCTTAGGAGGTTTCATCCCTCCTCTGAGGTGTCTGACCTGCCTCCAGACAAACACCATGGTTAGCCAGAGCTGCCAAATAAGGTCAAATAAGGGTTGATGTACAGGAAAAATAACAGAAATTGGGTGATGGACACTTACCCTTTTCTGTAGGGCCAGAGCCATAACACAGACAGCAAGCAGAAGGAGGAGGGTGAGTGTGAGCCCAAAAGTAACCTGCCCACTGAAGACAGCAGGGGGGATGGAGACCTGGGCACCTGTGAGGAGGAACCACAGTTAGGAAGGAAGGGAATGTCAATTTTGCCCTGGGGCAAGGCTGGGAATGGGCAAAATGGGAAAGAGTCCAGGGAACTGGAAGGAGCAACATAAGGGACTGGTGAGAGCTAAGACAGGATGACAAGAAGATGGGATCCAAGTGGTCCAAGGGAAGAAGGACAGGGAGAAGGTGAGAGAGGAAAGGCACCAGGGAACTGAATAGGGCAAGAAGAGATTGGTTATAAATACATGGGGGACAGTACTTGTGATCTGCAGCTCGTACTCCACTCCTCCCAGTTGGCCTTCTGGGCCATATACACTGCATTCCCATGTGCCTCTATCCTTTTGTGACACTTTGGGTATTTCCAAGGTAGGTCCCATCTGGGCACTGCTGCCCTCCAGGTTTTGGGGGGTGGCCACAGCCAGCTTGCTGTTAGTGGGGACTGAGCCAAGGTGCTTCCACTGGAAACGTTCATGTCCCCGGGAGTGTGTGAGGCTGCAGATGAGCAGCAAACGGCTCCCCTCAGAAACTGGTCCTTGGATGCTTGGAGTCACTGCAGCAAAGGAAAAAAAATACCCTCAGGAAAGACCACAGACAGGTCCACATCTCTTCTTCATCCATCCTTCTTCTATTACACCCCTTCTTTATTATTTCCTCTAATTTATTTTCTTTGTCTTCCCTAGTTTTCAGAGGAATAATCAGGTCACCAAGGAAAACCGATTTCAGCAGACTCCAGTGCAGTGCAATGCTCTCAATAGAGATCTTGTTTCCCACCCCGAGGTGGGAACTCATGATCAGGAGCTACCCATGCTCACTGCACTGACATGTGGGGAGGTTTATCTGTAAGCACTGGGGGGCCCCAGAGGGGTAATGCACCTCTTTGTCTCTCCTCTCACCTGTAACCACTGCCAAGGTCACCTCCCTGCTGATTGTTTTGTGGCCCACAGAGACAGCACAGCGGTACTGCCCTGCATCACCTGGCCCCACCACAGGGAGATGCAGGGGGAAGCTTCTGTTACTCAGATTCGGGAAGATGTCCCAGTCTTGCAAGTGTCCTCCTGCAAGGTGGCTCCAGTGGGCTGTCACCATGTTCATCTGAAAGGAACTGGGAAGGTAGCTCAGGCTGCATGGTAGATGGGCTGCAGAGCCAGCTGCAGCATAGACCACAGGGTTGCTTGGGCCATCAAAACCTAAGCCAGAGAAAGAGCACAATGTGAGGTGGTGGCTGGAAAGATGGGAGATGACTGCCCTGGGAAGTGAGGACAGGGTGGGAGATGGGAAGCTGGAGCTACTGGGGTTAGTCAGTCACATCAAAGGGATTAACTTGGGGATGCTGGAATATCAACACAGAGGTTGAGGTCACCTAGAATTTGCAGGTTGTACGTGGCAGAAATTATTTCGTTATCAGAGTATCGAAGCTGGCAGTGCCAGGAGCCCGCATCACTCATGGCTGGCCGCAGGATGGAGAGAGCCCCAGTCAAGGAGCAGAAGGTCCTGGAGGTGGGGCCCAGGTGCCCGTTATGGAACCAGCATGTCTCCACAAGGCTGGCCCGGTAGCTGGAGTTGCAGCTCATCAAGATCGGCTCATTTTCTTCCACAGGATTGGGTGGACTGAGGGTTACTGCAAAAAACCAAAGTGTTGGGGTGGGGGGTGAGCTAAGATCACAGGGGAACTACCAACACAACTCTTTGTGTCCCCCTGTCTTAGCCTTGTCCCACAGGCAGGCGCCCCTCCAGAACTGAGAGCAGACAGCAGAAAGCTGTGTGCTTTCAGGAGGATGCTGCCTGTACTCTGACCTGCCCAGCCAAACGCAGCATCCCCACCCCATCCCACCTTTACAACCTCCCCGGTCCTAAAATCAACATTCTCCAGGTTTTCTATCTTCTCCTACCTGTAATTACCCCCAGCTCCACGTGGCAGCTATGGACCTCCGAGTTGTATTCCACCCGTGCCTCATACAGCCCAGCGTCCTCGCTCCTGACGGGGTCAATCCGCAGGGAGAAATCGCCATTGTGTAAGGCAGAGTCCTGGAGTGACACCCGGGGCTTCATGAGCAGTGCCGTCTTCTGGAGGCCTGAGTACCCCACCTCCAGTACCACATGTGACTCCTGGTGGACACTGGAAGTGGGATAAGTGAGCAGCTCATCCCAGAGGCAAATGTTAGATCAAGGGAGGGGGCAGGAAGGAGGGAAGATGGGGAAAGAGAAAAGGGGCTCAAAGTGTCTCCCACCCTCTCCAGTCCCCCCAGAAGGACTGAAATTTCTTTTCACCCTGACATACCTTCCCCCATGCCTCTTCCACTGCACAGATGTCTTGTCAGGCAGCTGCTTCAAGGTCTTTCTCATTTTTCTGGGGCTCAAGTGGCAGGGCAGCACAGCTGAACTCCCCTCTCTGACCCACATTTTCTGGTCCCTGCTTTCCCCCTCCGCTAATCCTGCTTGGATATGACCAGCTGTAACAAGATAAAGAGTTGAGCAAAGAGTGGGGATGCCGCGTTTGCCAGGGCAAGTTAGAGAGCAGGGCAATATCTGGCCATCTTTGGTGGATTGGAAGGGCACAAACTCTCCCTTCCAGTCTTGTCGGGGACCAAGTAACACACAGGCTCAGCTTACTGAGCTACACTGCCCTCCCCAATAGGTTCATCCCCTCTTACCACTGAAAGCCAGCAGGGCAAAGGTGAGGAACAGCACCAGGGACACCGGCCTCATGGTGGCATCCAGGAAAGGTGAGGGGCTGCCTCCTACTTGGGTCCGTGCTTGACAAGATCCAAAGCTTGAAGAGATCAGCAAAAATGAGGCATGGGCAAAGAAGGTGCTAGAATTTGGTGGGTAAGTAAAGAGGGGTCAGTGGGATGTGCTTGCTCTCATGCCGTGTCTCTCTCTCTCTCTGATCAAAGCATTTCCCTAAATGCCCTTATATTGCAGGTGGGCAGCAAATTTCCTCATATCACTAAGAAGATGCGTCACCACCAAGAAACCAGTATAAGCCTGAGGCACGTGAGAGCAGGGGAGGGAGGGACCAGAGACACAGCTGTAAGCATCTTTTAGTGGAAATTCTTTGAGTCGCTGTTGTTTTTCTTACAAATTTCGCTTCTACATAGCCAGTGGAAAAAGTGTAGAAGACACTTCCCAGCAAGTGCCCTTCATGTTTTTCTTTCATCTCTTACCTTTTTTGGTTTGATCTTTCCGTCTCTTACAGCTTCTCTCTAACTGTTTCAGGGCTTTCAAGAACATGTTGGTCTTTATTTCTGCTGTTCTTTCTTCTTGGTTTTTTTTTTTCCTTCATTTTCTTTTTCTTTCCTTCTTTAATCCTCCAAATGAGCTAGTTTCTTGGCTTTTTCTCATTGGTCAGTTCAAAGGCAGCATGAGGAAATGGTCTGTGGTGAGCTCCAACTAGGGCACATGTGACTCATCAATCTAGAGTCCAGGGCCAATATGGGATAAAGCCCAGGTGGTCCAAGAAGATAGAGAGGAGCATCCAGAAGAAGGAATCAGAACTGAAAAGAGGGGCTGAATACTGTGGCACGACGAGGAGTGTGAGGAAGGGACCCTCCTCCTCCAGCAGTTCTGGGAAAACCCACTCAAGCTCATGCACAGAGGGGGCTCAACCTAGCTCCCATTAAGCTGCTGACCTTTACATAAGGCAATACATTTCCATCCATGTACCTCATCCTGGGGCCCATTTTGTCTCAGAGAACCCCCACTGTTGTGGTTCACACTTTCCAGCAGCCCACTGCTCTGACTCTTTCGGACTTAATCAGCCCTTCGTGACATGTGTCAGACACCCAAGCCCCTCGGTGGCTCATCCCCCAAGTGTTGGGGCTTTTCCTCAGGCTGGGGGAAGGGAGGTGACTCATAGTGGCCACTTTTTAACTGTGGAAGGATCCTTGCTTGTTCTCTGGTTTTCCTCAACTGAGTGGTGAAGGTGAAGGATAAAAGAGGGCCAGTGCTATGCCTCACTTCAGCAGACCCCTGTTGCAGTGACAGCTCTCATCTCTTTCATCACACATGGCTCTCCAGCCTCCTGAGGAGTGGGATTGGTGTACAGGTGCAACCTCATGTGCTTCCATGTCCCCGAGGGACTGCTTTGTAGTGGTCCCACATGCCCTCTTGTGTAACACAGTCCATGGGATCGCATGAGAGAGAAAGAGAGGAGCAAAGATAGGGGAGAACTTGTGACAGTTGTCAGGAGGTGTTTTTTTCCTACTGTTCAAGAAAAACAGTTTGTGGTGACCAGTTCAAGCAGAAAGCATCAACCTCTTCTTTCCCTTGAATCAGCAGTGCAAGAATGGTGTGAGCGTGTGGGTGAAGGTGAGAGAGAGAGAAGGGAGTTGGAACCGTGGTGGGGAGACACAAACATTGCTGCAGTCCAGCATCATCTGCTCCCCCCCCGGCCTCACTTGAGGGACACACCGAGCTCATTGCTCTCTCCCTCCATCTCAACTCTCGCTGCGCTTGTAGCCTTGGCACCCTGGCACTATTCCACTCTAGCCCTCAAAACCACTTTTAAAGGAATCCATGCTCTAGGAAATGCTTATCTCTTGTAAGACTCAGCAAAGCAGAGGACGTAGTCCCATCCTGCTACAGCTTCCCAAGAGGTGGTCACAAGAGACTGATGGAGAGCCCAGGAAAATGACAGGAGCTGCCTGGCACTGGGGAGCGGTGTTTGGGGCCGAGGGGTTATTATGCTGAGTGAGCATGTTGTAAAAGGAAGGTTTTAGAGGCACTGTTTTACTCAGCACCAGGCTATCTTTAGCAAAGACACTGTGACGTTTCTCTCTAACGACCCATTTTTAATGCTGACTCCCTCGAATGGCATTTTCGTCATCTCCCAGAATGAGACCCCGCTGCAGAGATAACAGTGACCAGAGAGAGATCAGCACAGGGACATCTTCTCTGAACTGCCTGCGTGGGTCCCCTGGGCAGAGAGGCTGACAGGGATGTGTGGGACCCTGGCAGAGCCATGGGGAATGAGGGGCAGGCTGCAACAGAAGTAGTCAAGGGCAGGGACATAGAAGCCCAGCTCACTAAATGCTCCTTTGTTCGGCATTAGTAGCTTCAGCCAGGTTCCAGACTTCACCACAGCAGTCAGCTTGTGCACAGCCTTAATACATTGCTCTTCTTGTCTCTCTTGGCATGTCTTATGGATGCAAACTACACTCACCAAGAAAAATAGCAATAGAAAACACTGTTCTGCAGTATCATTGAGTTAGTCTTGCTGAAGGAATTTTCCACTGCGTTTCCAGATTTCTGTAATACCGTGTTTTTCTGAGTGATTCCACTTTCATGTTTTGGTCCTTGCACCATCAAATCTGAAAGTAGTCACAATCTTCCACTTTATGCTGACTTTCTCAGGTGCTCTAGAATTTATTTTCAGACTTCAGCTGATCTAGGAAACCATGCCATGACTTGAAGACTGGGTTATCAGCTTGCCTGGGTGTTCCTGAGATAGAGTGCTTGCCAGAAGGACCTCATGTAAAACATCCTGATTGCTGTTTGTCCAGTGCTAAAGCAAACATAGCAGGCAAAACCAAGTTCCTTACTAATGGGAGATAACTAATAACTTCATGGCAAGGAACTGTAAACAAAAAGCAGCCACACCTGGGGAAACAGAAGGGAAGGTCTGGCAAGGATGTGGTGTGAGCAAGAGCTGCTGGGCAGGTTGGTACCCAACAGGCGCCTGCACAGGCAACAGGGTTTTCAGGGATCAGACTGGGATTAACTGCGAGATTTCTGGCACTGACTGGGAAGCTTAGGGAACTAAAAGAAATCTAAGCTCAGCTGCAGAGAGGAAGTAGTGGAGCTGCCCTTCTCTGGGCACTTGGGACAGATGCAGTGGTTCCCAAGTCAACACTTTGTTGCTGCAGAGAGGTCAAGCAGCAGAACCCTGAGGCAGAAAGAGCTGGTGTCCACAGCTTGGCAGGCTTTCTGTGAGATGCACAATGGGGTAATGCATCAAAATAGGCACCCTTGAGGTAGAGGAATGCAAGCCACTTTGCCCACACAAAGGGCCATGATAGTTTCTACCAAGGCGCCAACCAGAGGTGCATTCTGTATATGAAATTAAGTCCAGGGTGGGTACCAAACATGCTTCGTGATGCCTGGAAGCAGCATGTTATCTCCCCAGGGGCTGGGTACACCACACATCAGAGGGTGGTCTTGGAGAAGGGACACATTCATCTGAGGTGACAGGTCCCAAAAAGCAGCGAGGAGAAGAGCACCGGAAAAGAGAAAGTTTCCATCTCCCAGTAGATCTGGGCACAACCAAAATGAGCCACTGCAGAAGTGCTAGGAGGAGGCAGAGTGACTGGCTGCCTGATTGGGAGGCTTTTTTGAAAGGGTCCTTTTTAGGGGGGCAATGCCTGAGTCACCACAGGTCTCTGATATGGCACTGAGGAGAGTCCAGCAGTGCCCTGCTTCCCAGAATCCCGTGAGAGCACCTTTAAGAAAACATAGCTTTATGGGGTCTTTGGACAAATCTGCAGCCTCTTTCTTTACAGTGCTAGAAGGTGAGTACCCTTTGTATGACAATACTCAGCTGCATATCCCAGAGAAACCTGAATTAGAAAGTCAGAAACAACATTGGGGGGATCTCACTAAAGTTGTGGGCTGGATTTCTGCTAAAAAAAACCCCAAAACATAACAAACCCCCCAATGATTTCATTACTGAAGAAAATATGCTGCATTCATGGGCATATTTGGCGTCTGGCCAGCATTCGCTGTGGAGGACTGTGTAACTATTCTCTTTCAAAAGACCTCCAGATTCTTCCTCAAGGAGAGATGGGACAATTACAGAATCATTATTGGTCATCACAGCTACCTGTGGAGATGGTTATGGCTATCAGTACCTTGGCCAATATCTAGTTAAGTGATATTTTTGATGCCACAACCTCCATGTTTTGCAACACAGAGGGTGGGGTGGATAAAATACAAAAATCCATGCAGCAAACTAGGTTATATTTTGACTCCCTTCTCATTGTAGTGTTCATGCTTCTAATCCAATAAAAAACCATGCAATAGCCTCCCAAACATCCCAGAGCTGCACTGGGTTTTCTCAAGAGCAAAGAGGGATGGGAGACACGTGCCAGCTTTGCTCTCAGTTACAGTGACCTTGACACTGAGGTGAAGGAGTCAGGCACCGACCCAACATGTTGCTGAGAGGCTGGGGCAGCAGCTGAGTGGTCCTGAAACATTGCCTTAACTCAGGTATGAGCTGAGGAGTACTTTGATGGGAGCTGAACCTTGGTCTGAGAGTGGGACTCCCAAAATGTGTTTCTCCCAGGGTACCTGGAGAGAAAGAGTCTGACCATCTGCAGGGTCCTTGGGACCTAGTGGACTGGAAGCTCCAGTGTCCACAGCAGAGCTGGATGACATACAAGTGCTGGACACCAGGGATAGCCCAGAAAGCAGGAGAGCATTAGCAGAAATATTAAGCAAACAAAATCTCTGAAAGTGCCATAAAAGAGAGAAAGGCCAATCCACATATTCCAGGCTCATATCCTTATTGCTGCTGTTGCTCTCAACTGGCAGTACTGTATCCCTTCAGAGAAAAACTGCCACAGAAGGATGTGCCTTCTGCTCATGGGGCTCAAATCCTCTCTGTATTCTACTCTGGGCAGTAACCTGGGGTTCTCCAACAGAGAAGAGGCACCTTGTCGTGTTTCAGATGCTGGAGGATGAGCATTGATCAGAGCACAGAGGGATCTGGCTCTAGGCCTATTTGCCTGTGTCCCCAGGAACTGTGAAAAGTGGGTCTGATCCACGTGCTGTGTTTTCATGGTGCATCATGGCAGGAGAACAGGAGCCCATATCTCATGGTACACTGGAGCTCTGGAAGCTGCAGGCTAAATAGAGAATATGTTGTTTCTTTCTTAGTGGGAAAGCTAGATATGAAAAAGTGGAGGGTAACTAAAGGAGCAGTGATGCTATGAAAAATCATTTGCAGAAGAATACAATCACTGGGAAAGTTGCTGTGGATGATGGCACAGCAAGGAGGGGCACAGCAGTGCTCCAGAATAGTCCTGAAGAGAATAAAGTCTCTGATTTGGTGATCCCCAACCACTTTGCTTTGAACAAAAAATTGCTAGGGAGGGAGATGGTGCATTTTTAAACTGAAAGGACTCATTGTAAATCAAAATGGATTTATTCCTTTACAGTTTAGTTTTCAGCTGGATCAATTCTCTGCTGCTCATCAGTGTTGACAAAAGAGAGGCAGCAGGAGAGATGAAAGGGAAGATGGGATTGCCCCTCTCTGCAACACTACGCATTTGTGCTGGATTAACACAATTGTGTGCCAGACTGCAATTCAGAATGTAGTGGCAACTGAGCTGTTTTTTCAATTTCCTCTCCACTTGGCACCTCATGGCAGGTAGCAGCCTACATCTTTTTGTAAGATATCTTCTACTGCCTCACTAAGAAAAACACCACAAAATCAAATAAACCCACTTGTTTGTTAGTCACAGTATCACAGGAAGATTCAGGTGGGAAAGGACCTCCGGGGTCTCTACTTCGCCCCTCTGCTCCCAGCAGAGTGACTCTCAAACTAGACTGGGTTGCTCAGGGCCAGGCTCAGGAAAATCCTGAACACTTTCAATTATGGATAATCACTGCTTGCTGTGTTCTTGCCTTTAGCACTGCAAAGAGACCCCTCTGGCTCTGGAGCTACCCCCATTCTCACTATGCTGGCACGTAAAGCATGCTTTCTTGGTGTAAGATCTAAATCTTCCTCACCCTCAAAGGAGGCTGGGACCAAAGAGATAGAACTATAAATGGACTTCAAAATTCCCAAGAAGGGGTGGGACCTCCTGTGTCACAAGGAGGGCTGGGAGAGGTCTGGTTTCCCAAGATGGGGAGCCAACTAAATATTAGGAAGTTCTGCCAGGAGCTGGTCACTGTGGTGCAATTGAGGCCACATGCAGAAAACATGGGTTTAAGCTTGATTTTTTTTGTTTGTTTGGTGCCATTGATAATTTTCCCTGGTGCTAAGAAGTTTCTGTTTGCAGGTGTCAGGTCCCATTCTACAGGAGGTGAACATTCCATGCTGCGCAGTGCTCTCTCCACTCTTACAGGCTTCTCTGCCAGGTTTTTCTCAGAAAGCCACAAAAGACCAAAGGACTCTCTTTAGCTGCACAGCGTGTGTGAGAGGAGAAGATAAAGCAGCTAATGCTTTTGTGTCCTGCGTAAATACTTCAGAGGCTTTGCTGATGAGATGAAAGTGTCCTAGAAATTCAGACTGTGTGAGCTTCCAGTGATAGGCTGCTCAACATCTAAATGCTTTCTGATGTTCATGGATGTCTTACAATGACAAAATATGGTTAGAAGGGCTACACAGCTCTGCAGGTATGACTGTCTCTCCTGGCATGGTGCATATATTTGGCCAAGTTAATGGGAAGTAACTACCTCCTAAAACCCCTGGTAAAATCACACTTAGAATTAAAACATAAGGTTCTACATGGAGGAACAAAGTATGTGGAATCACACTTCCGCAACATAATACAGTATCCTGGGAAGACAAGGCTCCAGGGAGGGAGATAGATGATACATGCTGTATTAGATGGGATCTCATGGAGTGAACAGATTGTGTTACCTCTGTTTACAGCACAAGTTACTGGAACGTGTCCATATTTTGAAAATGGATGTGGGAAAAGGATTTAGCAGAGTGGTACAAAAATAAAACCAAACCAACTCTGACTTGGGAGCCTGAAGATCTTGCTTTGAAATGAATAAACTTGAGATGCTTGATCTCTTTTACCTAATCTGAAGGAAACAGTGGTGAGCTCAGGCAGCAATTTTACTGCAAACAAGAGGAAATTCATTTTGCATGTCACAAAGATAGTGTAATTATTGTTAGAGGATGTTAGGATGTTATGGAGAGCAGGAGTATAAATGACTTCAAATACAGATTAGGTAATTTGTGGAGGATCAGTTCCTCACTGGCTTTTGAATGTGATGACCTGGTATGACTGCCAGCTCAGGATGTCCTTGACTCTTGCTTGCAGGAAGCTTCTACATGATGCCTTGATTCTCAATGCCTTTCCTTAGGGATCTTGTATTGGCCATAGCAGAGCACCATAGAGAGACCATTGGTACGACCATTTTTATGCTCTTACAATGCATCTTTGATATTTTCTTCCCATGAGAAGAAGATGTGAAATAGAGGTAGATTCTCTACTCCAGTAGAGGAACATAAGGAGGACCAGAGGTTCAAAATTAAAACCAAAAATCTGGCTGAAAATTAGATACATGTTTTTCACATCAAGGCCCTGACATGGGAAGAACTCTGGTAGTGGCCTCTTCACCACCTGCAGACTCTTGGCGTGAAAAACGGTCGATGGCATCCTCTTGCTCAGCCCTAGGATATGAGACTCTCTGCAGGAATGAGGGAGCCAAGCTAGATGATCACCATCATGAGAATAAAGCACTATCTATTCGTATTTCCCTAGGCTTTTCCCTTACTTACAGCCCTGACCAGAGGGCTTCCCTTAGAGTTCATGAGTACCTTTTTTAAGACTCAAAAATAAAAGCCAGCTGGTCTTGCTCTGCAAGAAAACTCCAGTAGAGGAAAACAGTGGAGGAGCATAACTCCTGAGCTGAGGCACATAACCCACAGGGAAAAGGAAGGAAAAAGCTCCTGGACTTAAATGAACTGAGGTGGTGATGGCATGTGGGTGTGGGGACTTTCCCCTGAGTTTGGCAGGGGCTGGTTGTTTTTTCCCTAGATACAGGTGCTTAGAGGGCTCATTTGTTCCAGACTTGAAGGAGATAGAGGGGTTTCTATTTT
The DNA here is from genome assembly GCF_003984885.1 of Neopelma chrysocephalum. Taxonomy (NCBI): domain Eukaryota; kingdom Metazoa; phylum Chordata; class Aves; order Passeriformes; family Pipridae; genus Neopelma; species Neopelma chrysocephalum. The sequence continues at coordinate 17,265,052 of NW_020897715.1, read as the reverse complement.
TTCACGTCTGGTTTTTTTTTATTATTATTACTATAATTTTCTTCTATGTGTTGCTTATTAAGTCAAAATAAAAGTCACTCTGAAGGACTGGTAACCCCAAGAGCTCTGTATGCCCCCTGTTTGAACTGTAAGACCAGATGAGCTTCTGCAGAGGAGGAAATATGGGCAATATGGTCCGGTCATGAGCCAAGGTAAAGTTCAGAAGCCTTAATAATGGAAAAAGAGGCTACAGTCATACTGGCTCAAGAGTAGTTATTCAAAAGGAAAAAAAAATAACCAAGCCAACAGTAACAGCATTTCCTGGTCTGTGAAAAACAAATGTTTGGGGTGGATATAAAAAACAGAGACATCCTCAAAGTGAAGGGGCATGCTCATTGAAGGGTCAGAAGATAACTTGGAAACTTTGCCAGGTGCTCGAGGGTGAGATTCCACCTTACAGCTGCTCTCATGAGGAAACTGACCCAAGAGACTCTTCCAAATTTGCCTTCCTGTCCCAGTGCCACTGGGAATGACAGCCCCTGGCTACATACTCACTGCTCCCTGAACAATTCCTGAAATACGGCTCTTCATGGGGTTCTAAGACAGACCAATGTATAATTTTGGTATTAAAGGAGGAAGAGAAGAAACTGTGAGTGTGTAATTAGAACAGGGAACAACTAAAATTACTTCTATGGCAGGTTCCTACAGGTAGCTGCCCAAGCACAACTGAGTGGATGAGAAACTGTACTAAGGGTAGAAATGACAGAAAACTTTTAAAATGCTATTGTTGTCACATAGAATTACACTCAATATGTGGCTGATATCTGTAAATGGCTCTGGGAGAAGTGGAGTGTCCAAGCAGTGCCCTAAAGTGCAATGCAGTGCAACACTGATACTGGAGACAATTGCTGTGATTGTCTGGGGACTTGTGAACCTTCCAGATAAACCCAGAAGTTTGTTTCCCCAAGGCAGTTCTACAACTGACAACCCTAAAACAGGTTCTCCAGAAAGTTGCAGTGATTTCAGGAGCCTATTCTGCTGTTGGGTGTCCAATATAGGTTCTTCATCACCAACCAGATTTGTAGACAGTGAGAAAAATGGGCCCCTACTTCCTAAGAACAGACACACTCCAAGGCTCTACCCAGGGGATCCAATAAGGGAGGGAATGCTACTCAGAAAGGGACCAAAATGTATATGTGTCTTTCTAGTGGAGGTCCCTTAGACTTGCCTTGGACTCTCCAGGCAAAGGACCATGTCTCCTGGAGGATAGAGAGGCACTCGTGTGTGTTCAAGTCGACCTGTGGACACTCAGCCAAGACAAATCCGATTGTAACTGACCACACACAGACTTCTCAGTTCTACAGGTTCACCAGCGGTGTGATCAGAGCCATCCCCGATTCCTCCACTCTGAGAGACAGCTAACAGCATGCCCTATGCTTGGCGTTTTGAGTACAGGGAGACGCAGATGAAGGCTTCTCACAATTCTTCGGTTAAGTATTTACAGACATGTCAGGTTTTGTGCCACCAGGGGGCCCTTGAGGCAAGAAAGTTATGCGTAAAGGACTCCAGCGATCCCTCTCCCAGTAATAAATCCGTTCGAGATCAAGAAAAGCAACAAAAGGTGCGCCCTCCACGCTGAGAGGTATCAGTTTGAGCTATGTTTGGTTGTGCTGCTTGTTCGCTCGGGGTGGTGCCCTTTTTCAGCACAAGCAGGTCTTGAAAGAAGAGATTGGGGTTCAGCCTTTGTGTTCCAAGTTAAGGGAGAAGGACTTGCTCCTGCTGGAGGTCCCCATTGGAGTCCTCAGTGATGAGAACATGTACAGCACTAAAATGTTCTGCTGTATAGCATTTGGGACACTACAGGTGTCACTCTGCATCCCAATTCCATAACACCAGTCTTCCTTTTTTGTCTGCAGTTTTGGATCTCATCAGTGATATGTCAGCTTTTCACACTTGGAAATAAAAGCAAAAGCAGCACTGAGGAATACTGGGAACACCTATAGGGATACTGCTGCAGATGGTAGACCTTTAGCCAGGATTTGATCTTTGAACCCTTTCAAGCATAGACAAACTGAGGTGGAACTGGATCTTCTCCCAAAGAGAAACTACAACATGGCACACTGTTAGCAGTGCTCTACAAGAATGCTTATTTCTACAGTTATGGAAAGGGATTCACAGACCCTGAAGCAATCTGCATTTTCTTTAGTTATGAGCAAAACCTCCAGACTCATTTGAATTACAAGGTTGGTTTCCCAAACATCCCTACTGGGTCTTCTGTGAAATTTACTTTGTGAAAAAAACAGCAAGCTCCCAGCTGAAATCTGGGTTCATATTTACCATGCTGCTGCCCTGAAAGCTCTGAAGGTTTGTTGGAGCCATATACAACAGCTTCAGCTGCTTTATAGACTGAATCTGACACAGGAAAAATTTATAAGCACTTTTTAAGAAACTGTCCTTCCCATAAGAAAGCATCAACCAGCTACAAGTTTTCAGATGGGATTTCTGGTGTGCTTATGGACAAACCTAATGGAGTGCTACCTGGGTTCATATTGGGAAGTGCTGCCCAGCAAAGACCTTTTTGTCAAGTCATTTGGATATGCAACAACAGAAAAGATGCTGAAGAATGCTTCAAGTAAGGGGCTTTGAAAATTTTCATTACAAATTATGTAACCTAATAAATCTATCCTAAAATGATGCATGACTTGCTGTAAGACCTGTGAAAGTCTAAGACATGACTCTACTGAAGCTGCCAGAGAAGTAGATAGACAGGTAATCACAGGGCTCTGGAAACTGACTATTTTTGCTACATCTTACAGCCTTCATTGGCTTCAGGATCTTCCATCTTGAACGCAGGAAGCCCCAGTAGCATTTTGGATTTAGGGATAATATTCTGCATTGCAGGACGTGGCCAAACACCTTGCTGACATAACACCACTTCATAGATTAAGTGACTAAAATGAGAATAAAACATCTTGAACCCAGATAGGACATTAGAAAAGCTGAATTGGACTTTTTGATATGAAGTGTTTAAGATACACGGTAGAGAATGGGAAAAATAAACATAATTTCAAAACACCAGAGGTCTATAGAACATACAGCTCCTACAGTCCCCTGGTGACAAGTACCATCAGTCAGATGTCATCCACAGCACATACGTGGGTCATGTGCTCTCCTGACCTCTCTAATGGTTGACTTGCAGCAAGTCACTGAGCCATCTGCCATAGCCTGTCTGCACAGATACACCTGACAAGGTGAAGCTTGTCTGGTCCAATATCCCAGTTCTGTGAGGCTCAGCTGAGTAACTGCTGCGGTGCATAGATACTTCCAGCTGGAACTCAGGCTTCCTGAACAGCCTGAGACTTGAAAGCATCATCTTCTGTGTCTGATAGAAAATGCCCCCCACGAGAGCAAAGCTGTATTTGGTGGCACCACACTGGGCCTTTAAGCCATCTTGTGCGGCTGCGACCCTTGAATACTCATACCTTAGGTCTCTCCTCACCCCTGTGACTGCTCATGTTTTGCTAAAACCATAAAAGCTCACCAGAAAATAGTACTGGGTTTGCGTGGCAAGTTGTTAGTCATGAAGGGGCTGCAGGGCTGGTTTCTGTGAAAGCTGCTAGAAGTTTTCCCCATGTCTCATAGAGCCAATGCCAGACAGCTCAAAGACAGACCCACCCTGGCCAAGGCTGAGCCTATTAGTGATGGTGGTAGAGCCCCTGGGATATCATAGTAAAGGAGTGTGAGGGATGAAGGGTAACTGCAGTGAGAAAGAGGAGTGAAAGAGAATATGTGAGAGAAACAGCCCTGCAGACACCAAGGTCAGTGCAAAAGGAGGGGGAGGAGGTGCTCCAGGCATCAGAGATTTCCCTGCAGCCTGTGGGGAAGACCCTGGTGAGGCAGGCTGTCCCCACTGCGGCCCATGGAGGTCCATGGTGGAGCAGAGATCCACCTGCAGCCTGTGGAGGACCCCACAGGTGGATGCCTGAAGGAGGCTGTGACCCCATGGGAAGCTCATGCTGGAGTTCCTGGCAGGACCTGTGGATCCATGGAGAGAGAAGCCCACACTGGAGTAGGTTTGCTGGTGGGATTGGTGACTCCACAGGGGATTCACACTAGAGCAGTCTGTTCCTGAAGAAGTGCACCCTGTGGAGGGACCTCACACTGGAGCAGTTAATGAAGAACTGCAGCCTGTGGGATTGACTCCCACTGGAGAAGTTTGTAGAGGACTGTTTCTCATGGGTAGGACCCCACGCTGGAGCAGGTGAAGAGTGTAAGGAGTCCTCACCCCGAGGAGGAAGGAGCAGCGGAGGCAACAAGTGATAAACTGACTGCAACTCCCTGCACTGCTGGAGGGGAGGAGGTAAAGGAAATCAGAAGCAAAACTGAGCCCAGGGAGAAGGGAAAGGTGGGAGGAAGGTGTTTTAAGATTTGGTTTTATTTTCTCATTGCCCTACTTTGATCTGATTAGTAATAAATGAAATTAATTTCCCCCAAGTTAAGTCTGTTTTGCCTGTGACAGTAATTGGTGAATGATCTCTCCCTGTCCTTATCTTGACTCAAGAGCCTTTTGTTATATTTTCTGTCCCCCATCCTGCTGAGAAGGGGAGCATTAGAGCAGCTTTAGTGGATGTCTGGGGTCCAGCCAGGGTCAACCCACCACTGAAAGAAAACCCAAACTCATCCACTGATGATATACAGCACTCCTATCCTGTCCATCTGCAATATGTCCCGAGTCTGAGCCCACACACGTAAACACAGACTTCTTCCCGGAGAAAACACACAGACTGGATCAGCCATGAGTGTGTCTTTGACTCCACTCTTGAAATAAGGCAGAGAGGTGGGAGGGAACAGTACACAGGCTTCTTAAGGATCTGGGAAGGCAAGTTGTTTTGGTTTCCCATATGGCAAATGGGAAGTGGCTGAGCAATATGTCTCCGAACCAGAGGGACTAAAGAAGCCCCTGATCCCAGAGGAAGCAGTGTGTATGTGGAAGAGATAATTGATCTTCACTTTTTTTTTTAAAGCTAGTGCAAGAAGGTGATTATGGACTTTCCTGAAGCAAGAAAGGTTTTCCTCCCAGACCAGCAGTAGCTGGAGGGTTCACTTTTTCCAGGTCTGAAGGAGAGTTCGTGACTCTGCCTGTGCGATGGTTTTGATTATCCCAGTCTTGTATCATCTATTGGCTTAAAACTGGTGTGAAAGACCAAAGAGACTGAGCGGAAGGGATCATTTGCCCAAGGGGAAACGAGGAGGTAACAGCTAGAAGATACAAAGAGCATTCATTTCTGGGCTCAGCACTTCAAAATATCTTCAGGCTCAGCTCAAATTTTCCATGGCAGGCCTCTATTTCTTCATGTATCGCAAAAATTCATAGGTGGATAGGGACATCTGGAGATCTCTAGCTGAACCCCCTTAGTCACATCAGAGCTGATTACAAAGCTATGTCAGATTGCTCTGCTTAACCAGAAGTGTCAACTGTTTTTCACCCAACACAACAGCTTTGTTGTTCATCTGCAACAGCCAGAGCTTTCCCAGTAGGTTTGGCACCACCTTTCATGGCCACAGCCTTCATGGGGTTTGCTCATCACCCCAGTGGGTCCAGGTCCCATGCATCCAGTGATCCCTGCCAAGGAGTGAGGGGACAGGGACAGGGACCCAGCTCAGTAGGTGGCTCTGCCTGCTCTCTGCACTGGTGTCAGCGTTTGCCTTTCTAAACCACACAAAAGGACCATAGGAAGCAGAAATTTTCAGTCCAGAGGGAAGTCTACTAGAGCCTGCAGGAGCATGACTGTGACACCTCCACAACTCTCTCAAAGGAACCAAGTCCAGAGGAGGAAGAGAAAGATGGAATCCTCTGGCGCTGCTCAGATGGCAGGACCAGAGCCGCTGTAAGCTTGGAGCAGGTGCCATCAGAAGCATGGAAGGGACAGCTGAGGGAGTTCTGCCCCCAGCTGATGAGGTTAACAGATGGCCACGGGAATTAAATGAAATGAGCAGAGAATTAGCACAGAGCCAAGAAAGGCGAATAAGGCCCTGGAATGGTATCATCACTTCTGAGGAATCACTGGTGAAGCCGGGCTTTGTTCTTACCTTGATGACACCAACACGACACGATTGATCTCACTGTGGAGAAGAATCAGGCTGAAAGATGAAAATCACCTGCAGGTTTGGACACAAATCAAGCACACAGGCAGGCTTGAAATGCAGTGCACTGCAAAACCCTGCAATCTCAACTTTTTTTGGAAATCTATGCAGCTGCTTGCTGTGCTCACTCTGTCATCCAAAATACCACCAGATACAGCATGGATCTTTGCAGGTCTACAGGAAGGGAAGAAACTCTGTGATTTTCTACTGTGTTACTTGTAGACCTCACCTCGACTCAGAGATGATGTCCTGCAGGTCATGAAGATGAAAAAATCCCATAGCAGATATTTTTCTAAGTATTTCTGTATCTGTAGCTATATCTTCCAAATTTCCATAGACAATAACAAAGGTGTTCAATAAAACTGAGTAAGATGGAAGAACTGGTAGAACCTGTGGAATCAAGGGGCCCGTAGAGACATGGAGAAGCTATCTGGCAGTCCTTTGTCACTTCCCTCTGTCCTGCAGTGTTTCCCTCAGAAGAAAAGAAGGCTGGTTGATCATATTGCTAGTGCTGGCCTAACATTCATTTGCTGCTCCACTTCCTTCTGAATGACTGCCTTGATAGAACCAGTGGTACTGGTGTATCCACACAGGAAGCAGAGATGCAGTTATGTCTCCACAACTTCTCACTGGCAAGTACATTCTTCACTACTCATAGCCAGACACTGCTGCAGGAGTGGGAAAGAAGCATGAAAATTGTAATCTGCTTCTGCAGAGATTGTATCTCATCCGCTGATATTTTATCTTCAGTACTGGACAATAAAAGGTTACTGCCAAGAAGAAAGTCTGGGAGAATCCCAAGGACTTGCTCCAATGTTAAAGTATCTTGAACAGAGACTAGAAACCATAATTTTTTAAAATGGAGCAATAGCAGAAATACAAAAATTGTGACAGCATGGCTACAAGGTACATGCAGCTTGAAGCAGCCCATTGATCACAGCGCCCAAGGCAAGAGGGAGCAGGGAGGGGTGTAGCAAGTCACTCCCAGGCAGCAGCAACCTGCTTTTGAAACCCACGATTCACAGGGGAAGGCACCCAAGCTGGCTGAGACTCCAGCTGCTGAGGGAGCTCCACCAAAAATGGGTGCCAGAGGAGCAGTGCACCCACATCAGGCAGTGCAGTGAAATCCCACCCGGCAGGCACGTACCCCTGGAGACATTCATGGGTGGGCAGGGGCTTGGCAGCAGCTGTGTCCCTCTGTGTCCTGCAGTGCAACTTGGGCAGTTAAAGAAAATGACAGTGGATGCTTTGCCCCTCTGGAGACAAGTAACTGTTTGTACTTCCAGTATCTGATCCGTTGCTGCAGTTGGACAACTACAAAGCCACTGACACTGGGACAAAAGTTGGTATTATTTACAGCCCCCAGTGGCTCGTTGCGTGATTGCCAAAATACGAGTATAAAAAGGAAGAAACACAGAACAGCAGCTTTAAAGGTCTGCACAGATAAAAGGACAAATGCTTGACAGCTCTCCCCCAGGCAGCTGGTGGGACAAAGAACTGAACTCTTGCCTCTTAAAATGCTCCCTGGTCTCTGCGACGGATGCCGTGTGAGTCATGCCTGAAGACAGCCAGGGCAGAGGGCCGTAGGGCAGCATACGGTGAGAGCAACACTGGGCCGTGTCCAACATCTGCAGCTTGAGTTTCCTTTCCAACCCTCTTCTGCCCGGTGCTGAGGCCCAACAGCAGTTTCCAGAGCTCCAGGACAGCCCTGGAGCTTTGTCCGGTGTTTGTGCCATGACCTCTCTGTAACTGCAGCACGAGGCAGAGAGCAGGACCCAAACACCCCGCCCAAGGGGCCCTTCAAATAACCAACACATGCCCTTTGATCAACTTCAGGCTCCTCCCTCCACCTACTGCTGGGCAAGCCACCCCCCTCTTCCCACAAGCCAACTCCCACTGACCCCATCAGGTCGTACAAACACAGCCATCCACACGAGCAGTTTGAAATATTTTTAAACGCTTTTATTTACAGTGCTTGTTGAAAACAATATATATATTTATATCTATCACCCTCGTGATGTCTGTGCCATAGAAAATGCTGTGGCTATATTGCCTTAAATTTACAAAAAATGGTCACAAGAAAATCTGAAGGGAAAAAATGGAAATCAAAGTTTGGTCCCCAATTGTTTCTCTCTTGATTTGTTTTAAAAAAGCCGCCAAATTAAAAAAATATGCAGCTCAATGAAATTCATATATAAAAGCAACCCTTATGTTCTGAAAAATTCACGAGGGCCAGCTTGCTGTCATGTAAACTTGGAAAAAAAAGAAAAGCTTAAAATAAATTCTGTCTCCGTGTGTCGCTTAATAGAACCATTATTTGCTTGTAATATTCTTTGTCTCTTGGGGTTCAGCGGGAAAGCGGATGAGAAGAGGCCTAGGACTGGGAAACGCACCATGAGATCTGTGCCCGCAGCCTCCTGGCTCAGGGAGGTCTGACAGCAGGGCTGGGGAGCAGGAGCTCTCAAGAATCTCACACCAGTGACAAAAACAGGCAGGAAGGTGAAAAGGGGACGGAGGGGAAGTGCTTTGCCACGTGAGGGGCCTGGCGAGGTTATGTGCCGAGCCCCAGGGAACCATGAGATTCTTGAGGGAAGAGGATCACTGGTAAGCGGGGAGCAGGTGAAGGGATGTGGGAGACTGGGATAATTTCAGCTGGGGAATGTAATGGATGGGCTAGGTCTTTGGGTGACAAAGGAACTGCTGTCTTCCCTGTTTGAGAGCATTTCTAATCTTTCCTCATCTGAGACTGTGTGAAGCCAGAGGCTAACGGGCAGTGCAAGCACAGGCTGGAATGGAGGAGATGGACGGAACAAGGGAGATGGGAGGGGAGGGCTCAAGCTGAAGAGCCGTTTTCTGTCTTCTGTCTCTTTGGATCCACTTCATCCTACATCAGACACGGAGAGGAAAAAGGAGTTACCATCAACAGTCACACACCAAGGCACATAATTTCTCCACAAAAATCTTAACTGCTGCTCCTTCCTGCATATGGAAATCTCTGTTTGGCCTGCCCTAAATCCACTCCCCTCTAAAGCACCCTTGAGTGCCTGACACAGCTGCTCTGTTCGTGGTCACAGTTAAGAGATGGACAGCTCCATTCAGAGGGACACCCACACTGTTACTTTTGGGAGGTTTAAGAATCCCAGGCTCACACCACTCCAGAAAGACCCCAAGATCCACCCTTACAAGTCCATCTCCTGGCCTGAAGCCCAAAAGACATGGATGGTTCAGGGGTCATGGCCAAGCACAACCTCAAGCATCTTGACTCTCACTCACCCGGCACTGTGACTGCTGGTGGAAGGACCTGTATCTAAGCAGACAAGGGTTTATTATCCCCTTGCCACATCAGATTTGTTTACCCATCTGCTGCTGAAGCAATCAGACCCGAGGCCAATTTGAGATGCTCAGCAGCAGCATCCACATGGATTTGATCAGCACTCAGCAAATAACCTAGTTCCTTCCCCCGCCATTACTTAGTACTTCTCACCTCTTCCTCCTCTGCAGATCGTTTTTCTGCGTGACCATCCTGCTCTTGCCCATTCTCATCTCCTTCTAAGCACAAGCAAGAGAGAAAATCATGGGTTAATTGAAGTAGCATTTAAGGGAATGTAATCTCACAGTCAGAGGGCTTCGAAAAGGAATTTCCCTCCATGATCCTATATTCCCCCACAGCCCGATTCCTCCAATTTTCCCTATACCAATTATTCCTACCTTCATCCTCATCACCACCTTCTTCTTCATCCACATCATCAGGATTTTCTTCGTCATCCTCATCAGCTCCGTTTTCCTCATCCTGAATGAAACAAATTGGTCAGAGCAGAAACTGGCACGAGGATGACATTTCCACGTGCTCTTTGCTGCAAGTGCAACAATTTCCAGAGCCCCAGCCCCTTCAGACTCCAGTCTCAGATGTGCGAGTGCATTGTTACTCCGACAACATATTTCCCACCACTACTCCTAACACTCCTCCCAAGCAGCCTTCTTTCATAAAACAAATACTTCCAGTCCCTCCCCAACAACAGGAACCTCCTTGTCTCCCATGAGCTTACATGCCAACAAGCTGCTGCTATGCCATCCCAACAACCAGAACATCTCTCTGGTTACAGGCTAATGACTTAGCCTGTGCTCATGGTACATCTGCTTCCAGATCCCTTCTGACCTTCATCAATCTGTGCATTTCCTCACTGTTGCTGCCCCCAACCTTCTCCAGCTCACACTTATGTACCTCAGGATACTTAAGTGGGTGCAGGACCACATCCCCCCTGCCACCTTCTCCCACTTGTTCTCAACTCCATTCCCTTCTTTGATCTTTTCTCTTCGCAATGGGCCACATTGACTACACTAAATCCTTCAAGGCTCATTCTCCACAATTATCTGACAGTTTGCTCTCCCTTTACCCCTCTCCCTCAGGAGCTCCCTTGGCCTGCCTTCTTTCTTAATCTCCTGTATTCCCTTCGTGTTCATTACCCACAGCGAGCATAAACCCTTCCTGTGGTCTCTAAATCTGTCCCTCAGGAGGGTCTCACCTCTACTATCTCCTTCTTCTTTTCTTTGTGGACTGCTTTCTCCTCGAGTTTTTCCTTCTTTTCTTTCCTTTCCTACATGTGAAATGAAGGGAACAAAAAAAAACCAAACCAAAACAAAAAAACAATCCATCAACATTCCGGCGGTCAGCGGCAATAAAAGACAGGGATGCTGAAACAAAGAGGGCTCGGAGGAGAGGCGGAATAACGGGAGAGGAGACATATTAGGCGTTAAATCCGCCCGCCCTGACAAAGAAAAAAAAGCAACGAACGCGCGTCAGAGCTACTTTTAGCCACCACACGCGTGTGGAAACCAGAAGTGGCACGGAAGAGCTTTAACGATTTTTTTTATTCACTTAAAAAAAACCCCAACAACAAAAAAATCCCAAAGAAAACAAAACAGAAAAACCCAACCCCGTGTTTGTATGATCGAGGCGTTTCTGGACCTCTCTCTCTCCATTCCCTCCTCCCTCCTCCTTCCCCCGCCACCCGAGGGCCCGCGCTTTGTGTCCACACAACTTTCCCCCTCCACGGCGGTGACACTGTTTTCCTCCCCCCCTTTCCCGCCTCCCCCCCCC
>NW_020897715.1:17115551-17253731 GCF_003984885.1 Neopelma chrysocephalum | reverse complement strand
GCGCGCGGGGGTCCTCGCGCGCCCCCCGCCGTCCGGGCACCTCGCGGCGCCCTCCGCCCCCGCCTTCTCCCCCCCCTTCCGTCCTCGATCCCGTTCCCTCCCTTCCCGTCGGGAGCGGGTCCGGCGGGAAGGATGGGGGGGGGAGGGGGGGTCCTTACCTTAGCGCTCAGCTCCGCCGGTGTCTCCTCGACGCGTTTTTCCGACATCCTGGCCCCGCAGTAGCGAAGGGAAGAGGCCGGTGGGAACCGTGCGAGGGAGGAGGGAGGGAGAGAGCGAGGAGGGGTCAGCGGCGGGAGCGCGAAGTCCCAGCGGTCGGCAGGCGGCGGCGGGATCCCGCCCCGGAGGCCAAAGTACCAGGGTCTCCCGCGGTGGGGGGATCCGCCGGGGCAGGGGATTTATACAGCGGCCGGTGACGAGGGAAGGAGGGACCTGGGGAGGGAGGAGAGAGGGACGGGAGGCGGAGGAGGGAGGAGAGAGGGACGGGCCGCTAGAACAATGTGCGCTCCGCCGCGGCCGCCCGGCAGCGGGGGCGCACCGCGGGTCCCGCCAAGGCGCTGCGCGGCCCCGTCGAGGCCGGGCGAGAGCCCCGCTCCACGCCGAGCCGCGGGGCTGGGGCACCGACAAGCACTGCCCGGGGAAGGGAGCCGAGCCCTGTGCCCGCGGCACGGCAGGAAACCGCCCGTACGGGCTGGCCGGCTCTCCCCGAAGCACCCGGGGGGAGGCGAGGAGCGGCGCTGCGGGGCCGTGTGGGAGGGCAGCGCTGGCGACACGCGGCCTCCTGCCTGGAATTTTCCACTCCAGCTGCCCGCCTGCCCGCCCTCCCGCTGGAAGCGCTCCCGGCGACAGGGCTCCTCCCGCCCCTCCCCTCCCTCCTGTCCCCCCCCCCACTCGGCGCTGGGCGCTTTTCCCGCGCTCTGCGCGCGGCAGGGTGAGTGGGCGGGGCCTCGCGGTGCGGAGTGGGCGGGGCTCTTGTGGGCGGGGCCTCTGGCCCCTGTGGGAGGGGGGCATATTAGCGGTTGCATCCCCCCCTCCTCCCCATATAAGGAGGGGCTCGCGGCCGGGACGCCTGATTGGGCTATTCAAATGAGCTCTCTGCCTGGCAACAGGTTTCCTATTGGCTGGCGGCGGCCGGCTCGCGGGGGGGGCGCGCGGCCGTTTGGTGCAGCGGGAGGGGCCGCTGGCACGTGGGGTAGCGAGAAGGCGCGCGAGGGATCGGGAGCCCTGCCGCGCCCGTGGCCGTGGAACGGGGAGTCCCGCCGGGATCGGATCGGACCTTGTACGGGACCGCCCTCCGCCTTCGGTGGGCGCCGCGGGGACCGGCCGGGCAGCGCACGGCGTGCAACACTGACCCCTGCCGCCCGCCCGCCTCGGAACCCGGGCTGTGGCTAACGCACTCCGGGCTGGAAACGGTCGCCGCCCAGCTCCCGAGTCTCCCTTTAGCCAAAGGTCCTTCCTGCAGAACGGCAGGTGGTGGCTTGCAGCTGCAGGGATTTGTTGCTAACGAAACAGATGTTCCCGTAGCCGCACTTCAGATTGTTGTTTGTCAGCTTGAGCAGACCGGGATGACTAAATTCCCTTCACCTTCCTCAGAAGCTTTATGTTGTCCCTCTCTTAGTCACACACACACACACAAAATCTGCATACACTTACAAGCCTACGTGCAAAACTAAGCGTGCATGTGAGCACATACGGGTATACACGTGTACACAGTCATTCTCACAGGTACAAGGCAAGGTTATTAATCCATCCAGTTGGAAAATGCATTAAGGCACACAAGTCTTCCTTGTCCTTCAGACACAAACTCAGCCTCTGTGCAAAGTCAGGATTCAGGAACTGGTGCTCTGAGTTTAATCGAATGGGTCTCAATTTGAGCATTTACGAGAAAAAGCGATTGGTATTTGTGGAACAGGGAGGGCACCGAGTACATCTCTCCTGAAGGAAAGTATGAAAGGGATGGGATAAATTATAATCTGTGTGACAGGGAGATAGGAGGTCCCCACCTTGTCATCTCGTCTCCTCCATGGCTACAGCTGCTTCTGTGATGATCTGACTATTCAACATTCTTCCCAGCTACACAGTGCATGGTGCCTGGCCCAAAGAAGCAGTCATGTAACTCAGACATACAGATCTAGACTAGTACCAAAATAAAACATCATGAAAATGCATGCATTAATTATTTTTTATCCCCCAACTGTTACACAAAGCCCCTCTGGCCAAATTCTCAAGTCTGTCAGCTATCAGCATTTGAAATCTTGTTTGGTTCAAGCACCCTTCTTTCATCCTTCTCTTCTGCAAGAAAAAAATCCTAATTTCCAGAGATACACCCAAAAATAGGAGCCAGACAAATCCTCCAAAGTGGCCAAATGTTGTTCCTCTCTGCTTCTGCTTGTCAGGAGACGCATGGCTCATGGCTCTGCTGTTCTCTTCACCAATTCAGGATTTTATCCTTTCCTTTACATGCTCAGCTACTGAAAATGCAAAACTACACCAAACGTATCCCTTGGCAAAGACATTTTCACATTAATGCACAAACAGGCCTTGACACAACATCCTAGAGGGGAAAAAGCAAGGATTATGTACAGTGATGTCGCCGTGCCCAAAGCTCCGTGTTGACACAGATTGCACACCCACAGATGCGAATAAACAAACACCTGTTTGTGTGAGGGAAGCGTGTTTCCAGCAACCTGTAGAATGGGGCTGTTGGGTCAGTGCTACAAACTGGCCACTGGCCATCTCTCCCTTTTTCCCCCAGCACTTGCAGTGTGCAGCCTCATATTGTCCCTTCCACGCTCCGCACCATATCCCCTTTGCGATCTTTACTTCATCTGCTGCTCCTTGACATTTGCTTCCTACCTCTGTTCTTGGTAGCATTCTTCCCATGGCCCTTTCCCTGGCTTCTTTTTGTGACATCCTGTATCACATTTACAAAATTCATCTTGTATCCCCTCCTTTTCTTTTCCATGTTCTATTTTGCCCTGCATGCATGTATCAACTATGTTTTTCCCTTTAAATCCAATGTGAAACTCTTCTTCATATCTTGTGACCTGCCAGTTTCTCCATTCTGACTCTACTTGCCCTTCAGATCCCGATGGTGAGATTCCCTGGGCTTCTAGTGTGCAGCTGCTTCCCTCGGGCCCTGAGGGTATCCCTTGACTGTCTCACCTAGCTCTTCCCTATGTCTTCTGCTCCTCCACCTGATCTGTGCCACTCTGCATTTTGCCTGCCAGATCAATCTGCAGCTTTTTTCTGCTCCCCTTTCCCATCTGTGCTTTTCCCTTTGTTGCAAATGCGAGTATACTCGTGTGCTCTGCAGATGCCAGTCCCTGTTCAGTATGTTCTGTAGTCTTTGTCTGTAGTTGCTCTGCCAACTCAGCAGAATATATTCCATCCTTTTCGGAGACTTATGTCCTTAGACAAAATGGGGGAGATGCAGAAGTTACATGACAGTTCATTGTGTGGAACAAACACTACACGTGTCTGTCTGCAGCCTGGACAACAATGGGAGTGTAATTTTCTTTGTACAAATTCACAATTTCAGTGCTGTTTGTGTTTGGTGTTTATGTAGTGTGCATGTGTTTAGGTGCAGTACATACCTGTTTGTGTACAGAGGGAATACTTTCCCTTTGTTACATGCATTTACTTATGTGAGTGTAGAAAGTATGGTTCTTTTCTACTGAGACATACACTGAGCTTGCAGGCGTGTGTCATCATACATAAGCACGTGTTTGCGATGTGTTTGGGCTTTCATGCGTGGTATGTATTTTTCTGCTTCTGGAATAGGCAGGGTAAGTGCACCTAGAAGCAATTATTTATGCATTTTGGTTTAATACCTGGCTAGTCTTGTCACTGTATTCCGTTGGGGGGCAGGGGGGACAAGGACTTTTCTGTTTGTGTTGAAGGCTGAACTAACTCTCAGCCATTTTCTGAGCAAAAGCAAAGCACAAGACTGGGTATTTTAAGAATTATGTTTAGTGAACTAACTTGTGATTTCAAAACTCTCCCAAACTGTTTGCTGAATAACAAAAGAGCAGAAGGATGTGTATTTGCATTAAATTTTCTTAAATTTACATAAACCCAGAAACAGAGAGTATCTGTCCTTTCGCTTACAGCAAAACTAGCAAAATCTCAATGTGCAGAGGGAATGCGTTTGAATGCATTAATGTATTTAATCCACACTGTTCATCTTTCTGTACTGCGTCCATTAAAAATCCAGGCAGACAATCAGCTTTGTTCTTCTTTCATGATGCTGTATCCTGAATTTAAGAGGAAATACCCAAGAATTCAACCAGTGGCCAACTTTGCATTGGGAAATGGCTTCCTGAGATGCAGCACATTTAAATAAGCCCTGCAGGAGGGCTGGGAAGCAAGGGTAGGTAACACAAGGAGAGGAAGCAAGAGGAGTAGAAGGGAGTGATGAGCCTGTCAGAAGACTGGAAAGGGAAGGGATGTTTTCAATCATGATTTTTGAGAGCCTCTCTTTGCTAACACAGCACAGATGGAGGTCGTGGTTCTCACTCACAGTGTGACAGACGCACTCTTACCACAAGCAAAATATTCTGAAAGTAATTGCTGCCATGCAACGCAAGTTGCAGCCACCACAAGCTGGCTCTAGCATCCCAAATATGAATTGTCACATTTGAGGTTCAAATCAGAGCTGTCCTTCACTCAGGGTGCCCTTCATCTGAGGTCAGAGTTAGTTGTTGGGTGACAATTACGTAAGAGGCACAGATGAAGGGAACCAATGAGGAAATGGCTGTGGGTAGCTCTGACTTCTGGTAACGAGAATTTCTTTGTCTTACAGGCGTCCACAGGGGCCCCAGAACATTTGGATGCGTTAAGAAGCTGTTTCTGTCTTCCTGGCCCAAATGATCGGTCCCTGGAAGCAGCAGGTAACAAGGCATGATTTTTCATCGTACCCTTTATTTACCTTCACCACGTGATACTCAGTTTGCTTTTCAGACGCTTCCGCCGTGGCTGCCCCTCGGCTGTGCCGCCGAGGGCCATGGGGATGCCGACGGGGGGGGCTGCTGGCAGCAGCCCGCGGTAGGCGGGAGAAGGTGGAGTTGAGGCAGCAGCGCCATTCATCCTTCTTCCATTTTGCCCTTCACTCACCTCCTCCAGGGTGCCTGCTGAGCTCCTTCTCCCGCCCCTTCCCCCCATTCCCCGCCGCTTCCAGCACAACCTGGGCAGCTTAAAAAAAAAAAAAAAGGAAATGGGGAGACATAATTGTTTTTATTTGTGATGAAAAGAGAAGCAGCCTAAATAGAGAATGTGAGAGGAGCAAGATGGGAGCCTTGCTTTTCATTCACACCCCCACGTTGCTCATTATTCTGACCTAGCAAATGGCCAGCCCCTTGGAGCATGTTAGGCATAATGTGGTGAGTACTGTACAGAAACCTCTCCTACAAATACTGCAGCAACAGCTCCTGCATTCCTCGGAACTGTGGTCTTGTCCACATTCCAGAAAAGGGTTGCCTTTCCAATTCCTCCTTCCAGGGTTTCACCCAGCATTTGCCACCAGCACAACTCTCTGCAAACCAGGCTCTCTCAAGGTTTGCTGAGCTGGTAATAGCCCTGGTAATGTAGTCTCTGGTAACGTGTCCATCAAGTGTAAGGACTTTCTATGAGGCTGCAGAAATATCCAGCAAGACTTACAGCCTCAGCCCTCAGTCTCATGAATTTAGCCCTTGGGGTTGCAGGCCACTTGCAGAAGAGCAGCATTAGGGACAGAAAAAGGATCTGCAAAGAAGTATTTCTCCTTTCTGTTATAAACTCCTTTCTGTTCCTTCCTATCTCTGTCTTTGGAAGGCAGCAATGCCTGACTTACTATTTGGAAAATAGTAAGGGAACTTTGAGGGAGTCCTACCATCTCTAGGACATTGCAGGAGTAGGAGGATCAATGGTATCTGGGGCACAGCAAGTCATTTTATCCCAATCTGGGGTAAAGAAGAAGGAAATAAGAACCCAGATGTTTACATTCATGCTCTTTGAATCCTGACACTTGAGGTCAACTCCACACTCCAATCAAACACCAAGAGAGCCTCAGAGCAAAAATAAAACTCACCAGACAGGAAAGGTTTTTCAGACTGGAAGTCTCTGAAGGATGATTCAGGGCTGCAGAAGCAGTATCAGAGAGGCTGAGACAGCGCTAGCAGAGGCTCTGAGCTGGTGAGAGGAGGGTGTTTCAGCAGCTCACCCATGAACAGCCTCCCTAAGGAACACTGCGTAAGGTCTTTGGCCCTGCTTAGCCCATGCCCTGCCCATAGGACCTGTGTCCACCTCACAATCCTGCACCATTGTGCTGTCTGCAGCTCCCATGATGTGGACGTTGGTTTCAGCCTGTGCAGAATACAATCACTAGATACAGCAGGGGATTTCTGAAGAGCCTTCTGCATACACACAGGTGCGGGCCTCCAGCAAGAGGTCTTCTTTATGGACACCAAGCAGTTTTGGGACCTGCTGTAGCAAGAAGTATTGCCAAGCCCTCTATGCATTTCACCAAGCAAAGCACGTTACTGGGTCATTTTCCTCTGTCAGACTCTGAAATCCAAGGACATGGCTTCTGCCACAACTCAGGAGGTCGATTTCTCAACCACATCTTGCAACCTGCTATTTCCAGTCCTCTGGTACAGGTTCAGTCTGGCTCCTGCACATAGTGGGCCGGA
This sequence comes from Neopelma chrysocephalum, assembly GCF_003984885.1. Classification (NCBI taxonomy): domain Eukaryota; kingdom Metazoa; phylum Chordata; class Aves; order Passeriformes; family Pipridae; genus Neopelma; species Neopelma chrysocephalum. Next base: position 17,247,066 of record NW_020897715.1, on the reverse strand, counting down.
TGCAACAGTCAGCAGAAGCACCACTAAGGAAGCAAGCCCTGGGCTGGAGCTGGGATGAGTCAGTCTGCTGTCTTCCCTGTAATCCAGTGGTGCTGATGATAGCTGAAGGCAACCACCATTCCCCAGGGATGGTGACAGAGGTGTTACCCTCCCCCCTGAGTTGTGGAGGTTCCCCACTACCGCTGTTGGTGCCACACACCGAGTACCTGCACTTCGTCTGTGGTTCCTGGTGGCTGTCCAGGGTCAGTGGTGACCCACAGCTGGCTTACGAAGTACTCTCCCTGCTTCTGCCAGGCAGAGCACTGGTGTGTGTGCACTGTCCGTGCACTCAGCACAGGGAAACAGCTCAATCGGTGCCTCCTACGTGCCCTCACCACAGAGGAAGCCTGAGATGAGTGCTGACCCTGCAGCAGCCAGGCATTGCTGCTGACTCTGGCCAGGAACCAACTGGCCACCAGCCACTGGGGTTATCACAGAATCACAGAATATTCTGAGTTGGAAGGGACCCACAAGGATCATCGTGTCCAACTCCTGGCCCTGCACAGGACATCCCCCAGCATGTCTCTGAGAGCATTGTCCAAACGATTCTTGAACTCTGTCAGGCTTGGTGCTGTGACCACTTCCCTGGGGAGCCTGTTCCAGTGCCCAACCACCCTCTGGGTGAAAATTTTCTAATATCCAACCTAAACCTCCCCTGACACAATTTCAGGCCATTCCCTGTTACTGGTCGCCAGACATATCCGAGCCTGCCCCTGGTGAGGAAGCTGCGTACGGCGGTGAGGCGTCCCTGAGGCCCCTCCATTCCCGTTACACCCTCACGATCCCTGTCGGGCGCTGCCCGGAGCAGGCCGGGAGCGCTCCCCGCGGGGGCCGCCAGGGGGCGCTGTGCCGAGCGGCCCATACCCACCCCCGCCCTCCCCCAGGGCGGGCGCGCATGCGCGGTGCGGGCGCGGCGGGGGCAGCGCGGTCCGGTCCGCGATGGGCGCGGAGGCGTGAGCGGCCCCAGCGGCTCCGGGAGCGCCGAACGGGAGCGCCGCGCCCGCCACCACCGCCAGGCACGGCAGGGCTGGGCAGGGCAAGGCAGGGCGCGGGGGCGGGGGGAGCGCTGCCGTCACCTGCCCGGGATGGCGGCGGGGCGGGGGGGCCGGTTCCGCCGCTCCGCCCCTCCCCGCCCTCGGCCCCGGCCGTGCTCACCGCCCTCTCCCCTCCGCAGAGGCCGCCCCCGAGCGAGGGAAGCATGTTCCGGCTGATGAGGGATGGCGAGCCGGAGGACCCCATGTTTGCCATGTGAGTCGGGCAGGGCATCCTCAGGATGGGGGGGAGGGGAAGCGGCGGGAGGCAGGGATGCGAGATCGTCCTCGGGATCGGCGCGGGGGCAGATGCGCGCTCCCCCTCGCGTCCGGACAGGCGGGCAGAGGCCTTTGCCGGGCTGCGGAGGAGCTATCTGGGGACAAACACAAACATCCTCCCAGGGGGCAGCGCGAGGAATAACCTGGTTCGCGCTGATCCCGTTTCCCTGATATTGGAGCGTGGTCTTGGAGGAAAGCATAATAAAGTAGGCCAAAAGGCATCGCAGCTGCCTGAGAGGAGGAGAGGGCTGGAATAGCTAATCTGTTTCTTTGCGCAAGGATTCCTTTTTCTTATGCAAAGTAGGGTTGCAGTTCGGATAGATAAAATCTGCTGTTCCATCCAGTGTTTGTTGCTGCTGTGCACAGGAACTCATTAATGGAGCTGGTGGAGACTGCTGAAGCAGTTGTCAAGTTGTGGCGAACAAAGTAAAGAGAAGCCAACGGGTAGTTTTGAAACACGAGTATTGAAATCTAACAAAGGTCCTGAGAACTCTTCCTGGGATTCCTTTTACTGAATGTTTTTGTTTCTGTCCACAGTCCAGAAATTGGATGCTATTGATAAATTTTGGCAGTGACACTAAGTTGGCAGTCCTTGCCAAAGTGGATAAGGAATAGACTGTTAACACAGGAAGAATTTGATTATGTTAAGCACTGAACTACTAGAAATTCTGTGAAATTAATGTATTTAGAAGAGTAGTCAATTTTTTGCTGATAGAATTGGTAATAAGCAAGAATTTTATCAGCTGTAAGCAAATTAGCAGGAGAGGAAACCTTGATGTCCCAGTTAGTCACAGGATGACTGTGTGTTCCTCTCATTGATGTGGGAGGTATGAGTCTAGCTTTTATTATGGGAAGCACTTCCAGGAGAGACAGAAAAGTACTGGTTTGTAGTAGGTGCTTTTGTGATCTCAGGAACAGTCTCTGCTGTTGGGGTTATTAATGCTCAAGAGGGATAATTGCAGACTATAAGATGTGCAGGAAAACAGCTATGGTATTTCACAGAAGTTTTTTACTGTGGCCACTGTAAACTGTGACTGTTTTTCTTTACTATCCTTTTCTTCCTCTTGCTTCTCTGGCATGTGTGAATGTGTGCAGCCCTCAAAGTGGAGGCTGCAAAAGAAGGGAAAACTAGTTAGGGACCCCAGTTATTGTTCCCTTTCTTTCTCAAATCTGCAAAAGCTGTATGTGATCTCAAACCCTCAACTAGATGTCGAGATGATTTGTGGTGGCAAAGGGGTGTCAGGCCACACAGTCCATTCTGGAGGTTTCAGTCTCACATTGGAGTGTTTGTATGCGTGTATGTGGATGGGGTGAGAAGACAATATGCAGGATCTCATGCTCTCTGGTCCCATTAAGTGTAGTCCTCTTTTTGCAGCCAGGAGGGTCTTAGTGCAGCTCCCTGCAAAATGAAGAACTGTCCTTTTAGAAGGGCTTGATTGTTTTGCAGAGCTCTTAACATAGGGGGGTTTTGTAGCAGAAGAGGAAAGGACTGTGAAATGATGGCAGATCTGAGAAGTGGCCTTTGTTTGTTAGAGCAGTGAGGTTCTGGAATGGCCTTGGTCATGCTTGGCTCCAAAGCAGTGCAGGGAGCAGAACACCAACCTGCTTCTGAGCAGACAGCAATTAGTACCTTAGGAGGCTTCTGTGGTATAATACTTTCTATTACAAGAAATGAGATGGGATTCAGAGGTCCCTTCCAGCCCCAAGGATCACCACACACAACAACGAATTCTCGGGATTCTCAATTTTCAGCCTGGAAAGGAATGTATAGTTATCTTAGAAAAACTTGGAGTCACAAGGGGTGGATTGTATGGGGCTTTGTCCTCACCATTTTTCTCTCAACCCTTCCAAAAGGGATCCTTTTGCCATCCATCGACAGCACATGAACCGCATGCTCTCTGGAAGTTTCGGGTTTGGCCCACTCCTTGGCATCACTGATGGGACCACGCCAGGGGCTCGCCAGGCTGGCCGCAGGATGCAGGTAAAAGGGGGGCTTGAGTACAGGGTAGAACTTCTGGAACTACCTTGTTGGTTTGTATTTCCCACTGTTCCTGGGTTGGGCACCCTCCTCGCCTTCACATGGATGGTGGGTGCAGCACTGATCTCTAAAGCAGTGGTGTTCTGGTCCTTCTCTTTACTCCACATCCGTTAATATGTTGAATGCAACTGCATTCTAGGTTGGATGGGAGGAAGGGAATAAATATGTTATTTCTAGAGGACGTAAATTAATATAACTGGGAGAAATTTAGGAGCATTACCTCATGACTGGTTTGTTAGGGGTGATACGGTTTGGACCACCATGAGTCCATGGGGCACTTTCTTGATCTGTTTGTAGAGCCTGAGTGTTCCCAGTTCTGTTTCTGAGAAGGATTAGTGTGTTCTGATGAGGATCTAGTGTTTGGCTGTTGCAAAGTCATTCTCTGTTCTGCTTTTCTGTTGTCCTGGCAGGCAGGAGCTATTTCACCCTTTGGGATGCTCGGCATGGTAAGTTTTCTGTTTTTCTGGGTCAAACTGGAGGTTTTCCAAGTAGTGGCTCTGTACTGAGATTCATCAGTACAGTGTGCAACCAGTACTAAAATGTAGCAATCTGAGCACAACCATGTAGTGAGAGTGGGAACGTCTGAGGAGACCAAGATGAGCTCTAGATTTATAGTAAATGGAATACAGAAGAGGGTATTGAACTGAAACTGGAAGTATCTGGTTTCTCTTGGATCTGTCATTGAGTTGCTTTATAACTTCAGACCTTTGCCTTGTTTCCCTCTAATGTTTTAATCTTATCCACAAGCTGTTTTAGAGGAGAGATTCTAACTCTGTTTATATGGGGAAGTTGTATTTGCACCTTGACCAGAGAAAACCCATAAAGCTGTTATAGCACAATATTTCATGGGAATTGGGACAGTTAATATCCGAGAAGAGCAAGTAGTCCCTTAATAACCTCATATGTCTGAAAAGAAGCTGCGGAACTGTTTGGAGGTAACGGAGGAACCGTGAGAATACGAGTGAAGGACTTGGCCATCAGTAGGCAGAGGTGGTTATTGCACCTCTTTTGCCGGTGGTGGTGGATGGAGAAGACAACGGAATACTTCAGTTGAACAGGACTGAAATGAGAATGGCTGTGTGTACATGAGAACACCGCACTCGGAGCCTGCTGATCTCCATCGTCTACTAAAATAATACAGTGGAAATAGCTTATTCTAGCTCCAGCAACTTTAGCTGTCTTACACTGCAGAATTGCCTTAATAAAAGAGACTTCCATGTCCTGGAATTTTTGTAGCTCAGAGAAGGATTAATAAGACTCCAAACAAATCAAAGCATAATAATATTGCATGTGAGTACTGCTCTGCTGGAAACAAGAACAAGAGGCTACTCGAGGAAACAAAAAAAAAAGAAATCAGCAAGTTTGAAGTGACATCGTAATTTTGTTTACATATTGTGCAATTAATCTGTGAGACCTGCTGGCCCAGTGTGTTACTGCAGCCCTCAGGTTTACAGGATGGAAAAGGCAGGTGTTTGTATGGAAAATAAGTAAATTGTTATGCTAGAAAGAATACAATCAGTGGAAACTTCCTTAAGATCACTGTTGGTGCACATGCTGAGATTTCTTCTCTTAACTTTGCTGAGTACCTGGACTCACAAACCCCAGTGCATTGGTAGTTGGATCCAAACTAAAAAAAACAGCCTTTGCCAGAACACTTGGGCAATGCAACCTGAGAGAATGGAGAGAACAGCAATCTCAGATTCTGGGGACTTTTTTCTGCACTACTGAAAGAAGGGGAAAAGAACAAGGTTTTTGTTCTTAGGTTTTTGTCCCTTGAAGGTAGTTTTGTTGTTCTTTCCTCATGTCTCTTTCCAAACTAACTAATCTTCTCTTTTGCTTTTTATCAGGCAGGTGGCTTTATAGATATGTTCGGGATGATGAATGACATGATTGGAAACATGGTAAGAACCCTCCATAAACCCTCTGAATTGAAGGGAGTACTGAGGGTGCTCCTGCCACCCCCATCTTACTGTGCTGCTTGGTATGGGCTGTGCCCCAGCTGTCAAGGTGGCAGAGGCTGTAAGCTTTGCTTCATTGCTGGGGACTGTGACAGAGAGCTTGTTCCTGAGTGCAGGAAGAAGAGAGGGATGAGGAAGGAAGTGTAGGAGTAGACTTGTTTAGAAAGAAACAAGTATTAATTTAACAGGAAGATGTATTCTCCAGAAGAATGGACCAGTGTCGATTATATTCTTCCTGTAGTAATTTCTTCCTACTTCCTACAGAGAGAATTAACTGCCATCTCTTGTTGCCTTCCATTCCTTCTTGCAGGAGCATATGACAAGTGGTGCTAACTGCCAGACATTTACCTCCTCAACCGTCATCTCCTATTCCAACCTGGGTGATGGGCCCAAAGTCTATCAGGAGACCTCAGAGATGCGTTCAGCACCCGGTGGGGTAAGGAGGAGGCTGCTCGCTTTGCTGCGGGTGGGTGGGCTTTGTTTGGTGGCTTCTGTGGGTGGCCACCCACGGCACTTTGGCTTCACAGGCAGTTGCAGCTCAAGGAGCACAATGTGGTTCTTGTGACTCACTGAACCATGCCAAAGGCCGCTGGGAGGAGATGGGAAGCACTGGTGGGGGGAATCCATTTTTCAGTCTTCATTGTGTTGTGTTTGACGTGCTGGGAGTGGTGGCAGTGCAAGGTGGCTGAAATACTGCAGGCGAGAATCAGGGTGCTGTGTGGGGCTGGGAGAATGAAGGTAAGTGTTGATTCTACATGGAAATCTGCTCCCAGATCCGTGAGACTAGACGAACTGTAAGGGACTCGGACAGTGGCCTGGAACAAATGTCGATTGGTCACCACATCAGGGAGAGGGCCCACATCATGCAGCGGTCCCGGAACCATCGCACGGGTGACCAGGAGGAGAGGCAGGACTACATCAACATGGATGAAAGTGAGTAGTGCCCATGTTCTCCTCCCAGCAAAGCCAGGTGCTACTTCCCCAGCTCCTCCCCATCTGTGCATGTTCTTTCCCTACACAGGTGACGCAGCCGCATTTGACGATGAGTGGAGGCGAGAGACGTCCCGCTTCCGGCCGCAGCGGGGGCTGGATTACCGGCGTCATGAAGGCGGCGGTGGCCGTCGGGCTGAAGGGACTCGTCTCGCGATCCAGGGCCCTGAGGATTCTCCCTCCAGACAGTCCCGTCGGTATGACTGGTGAACTCAGAGCAGACCTTATGGGGGGTGCAGCGTGGCCACCCCCAAATCTACCTATGCGCTCTTGTAAGTCTTAACAAGTTTTTTTTCCTCATCTCCCACTGCATGGTTGCCTCTTAGCCACAGGATTTCTTTTTGTTTGCCCCAGTCTTACATTATTTTGAGGTTTCAATTGGAAATGGGTTTTCCCACTTTGAGAGAGCAGGGGAAGATGTGAATATTGAGAAACTACTGTGCTGAACGGGAACATGGAAGCTGTTTAAGTTAGCTTTGTCATCAACAAAAGATGTGTGGCATCAGCCTTAACTGATGGTTCAAATTGTACGACATGATGTAGGATTGCGATCTGTGGAGTGTTCATACTGTCATTGTATAGAACTTATAGAACACAGAAACCATTTGCTGTCCATCCAGTTTGAAATACAAGTAAGTGCTGCTGTCTGCTCTCCCATGTTTTGAATAGGGCTCACTAGGATGTGATCTCCTGCTTGAAAAGGGACATTTTTCCCTTTTTTTGATGTCTAGACATCAGGTTTAAACATGTCTTTTTCTGTCTTCTATGCTGCTTTCTAAGCACCACTTACTCTTTTTATGTTTTCTGTTTCCCTTCCTCCCAGGTACAGACAGTGAAACTCTGAAGCCCCTTCAAAGCACCACTTGGACCCTCCTCAAATTTAGTATTAACCTCCCTCCCACTTCGGAATTGAAACAAAGCAACTAATCTTCTGCATTGCTCTTTTTCGCCCCATTTGGGTGCTGCAGTGGGGCATGGGGAATCTCACTGATGTGCAAGGAACACATTAATTGCCCATTCCCTTTCTGCTGTCCCTTGGCTCTGTTCTTTCTGCCAGTAGTGATGGGCATGAGGAGCTGCCACCTTGCCTCTTCCATCCTTTCCACTCTTTCTGTGCTGGGTTGGGCTGGCTCTGAAGTTTTTGTTTAGTCCCCTGTGAAAGGAATATGAGGGAATTCTGCTAGAACCCCCTGTCAGTCCCCTCACTGGGACAGAAGCTTCGATTCCCCTCCTGCTCCTTGGTGCATCTATGGAGAAGCAGAGAAGGTTGTGTGTGTTAGAGAAGGGAGGAGCAGAACAAAAGCTGGATCAGCCTGTGGGCCCCCCGACCCCTCTTCAATCAGCTCTCCCACTTTTTTAATTTGTGAAACTTGTAACTAGATGTTTACTGAATAAAGAAACAAACTGTAAAGAATTGTTGGGGCAGTCTTTTACTTTCAGCTGACCTAATTGTGCGTGCTGTGGAATTAAGTAACCTCTTCCACATCCTTGGGAAATTGCTGAGGAGAGACTTGGTGTTTAAGGTTTTGTTTTCTTACAGAAAATAGCCTTATATCCTTCCCATATAGTCACACAGTGAGATGATGCTCAACATGGAAAGAAGACCCAAGACACCACAGTTTGCAAAAAATACCCTTTAATTGCTGTAGTTTTGCTGAGCACTCGAGGGAAATTGGTTGGTCTTTCTTGCTGCCTGGTCATCTGTGCAGCCCTGAATTGGGCCTCTGGAGTTCCTGCACCGCCAGGGAATATTTCCATTATTTTCTTATTATTTCACTGCAACTGAGGCTGATGTTACGAATGACCTTTTCTCAACTTCTTCAGTATTAGGTGAAACTTGAGAGGTATTAGGAATACAGGACTAGGGAAGATCTCCTGGGTTCTTGGCCAGTTTCCTCTTCTGGCACGCACCCTTACACAAAACTTTTCATCAGCTTATTTGGAATAGAGGGCAGGAAATTATGCATGGCTTACACTTGGAAGTGGTGTGCCAGAATCTTGCCGTGTATCCCCGTGTTTTATGTGTGGGCACTAATACAGAGGCCGGCATCTTGCTGGGGACCGACCGTCCTGCTCAGAAAAAAGAATGCAGAATCTACCCTCTGAAAGCTTAGGGCAGAGTTTGCACATGTTCCACCCTTCAAGGAAGTGCAGGGCAGAATCTTTGCTGGTGGCAGATTCTGTCCCCACTTAGCTGTGCTGTTTTGTCCCATGAAAACCGTAGTAGGAGTCATAGAATCATAGAATGGTTTTGGTTGGGAGGAATCTTAAAGATCATCTCATTCCAACCCTCCTGCCATGGGCAGGGACATCTTCCACTAGACCAGGTTTCTCAGAGCTCTATCCAGCCTGGCCTTGAACACTTCCAAGATGGGGCATGCACAGCTTCTCTGGGCAACCTATTCCAGTGCCTCACCACCCTCACAGTAAAGAATTTCTTCCTAATATCTAATCTAAGCCTGCCCTCCTTCAGGTTAAGGCCATTCCCCCTTGTCCTGTCACTATATGCCCATGTAAAAAGTCTCCTTTCAGTCCTGGTTTGAAGGTGATGACTCCACATCCAAGTGCAGTTGGAGAGGTCTCCACCATCTGGGAGAGTGAAAGGAAGTAAATGTTGAGGGGGAGTAAGGCTGCTGCCTCTGAAAGTGGACTGACTTTCTGGAGGTAGTGTAGTCAAGGCAGGCCCTGAAGAGAGCAAGGCCAAAGGAGGAGCTACACAGAAAAAATCAGGGTTTGGGAGAGGTTTTGTGGAAGACAAATCATCTTGGGGTTGCCAGACTGTGAAAGAAAGAACTGGAACAACAGCAGCCCTCATCTCTGGTAGTCTTGAGCCAGTGCAAGAAGCGGCACCTGATGTTTTGATCCAGCAAAGAACCAGCTGAGATCACAAAGGTGCTTACAGGTGGTGGTAACCAGCTGTGAGGGCCGGGCCAGTCTTTGAGGCAAAGTCTGAGAGAATAGAGAGGTGGGCATGGTGGTGGTGGGGTTTAACATTGACCTTTAACTGTGAGGATCCATTCCTCTTTGGGCATGGATTTCCTAATCTTGACCTAATCCCAAATCCTTTTATGTGGATTCAGCCTCTGCACCCTATAGGGTGCTGTCCTGCTCATGGATTTAGGACCCTTGTGTGCTCTTCCACTCTGCAGTGGGAGGGTGTTTTGCCTGGCTGCCTGAGCCAGGCTAACTGCTGTACAGTCATTTAAAAGATCCTGGCTTTCTCCAGATGTGACAAGGCTCTGGTGGTCTAAGGAAAAGTTCAGGGAGAGGAGGACCTTGTGTTAAGACAGGAGACCAGGAGAGAGTTTAAGAGATGCCAAACACAAAAGTACAGGAAGTATATTGGTCGGGTGACCCCTTTGCTTGTCCTGCGGCTGACACAGTACATTAACTTCGGACTTTGGAGAGCAGGAATTTTTTTTCCCAAAGAAGGAAACCTCCCTTAATTCTTCAAGTCCTGGGAGGCCCTTCTTCACCCGCTGATCTGGCTTCTGCTGAGGAAATGGCCTCAGCTGCCCCAGGCTGCCATTGATCTGGTCATGGTGGTGCTTTTGGATCAGCCGTTTAGAGACTTTTGAGAGGAGGAGAGAATATGAAGGGAAGGAGAAAGGGGGCAGGATCTGGACTCCAGTAGGAGTAATATGCACTGGCACTGGTGCCTTTTGCTGAGTGACTACGAGCTGTGCTCAGGGCTCTCCCTTTCGCCGGTAACCTGGTTTGATGAAAATTCCCTTGCTAATCACTGATGTAGGGTATTAATCCAATGGAAGCATGCAGAGAATTGCACAACCAACGATCTGCTCCTCTTTCTCTGTCTTTAGACAAACAGTGAGGAGCTCCATGTTGTTGTAAGCGGGTGCCAGAGTTCTGTGTGTGCAGTAGTGCTCTAACTGAGCTGCCTGAGCTCCCTAACATCAATGTTTAGGCCAGACCTACATCAAGTTAATTTTTTTCTATTAGTTACATTTTCAAGTGAAATGGTTTCCCATAAAAAGTAGTCCATTTATGGTATTGGGGCAAAGGGAAGGCTGGGATGATTCTGTTACACTTCTGAAATGTCTGACAGCTGTTCCAGCAGGATGGAAGTATAGGTTAGATGTTCCCAATAAGAAAATCAAATCTGTTTTTTTCAGATGCACAGGCTGTGGTTCCAAGTCATCCTTATCTATCCAATGGAGACAAAACCCCTTCTAGCTCCTTCTCCCACAGCCGTCACTTTCAAATTGAACTAGTTGAAGCACCAAATCAATGCAGTTCAGTGGTACTTCTTGGATCTTCCTGAGGAGCAAGTAGGGCACCTGAAGTGAGACACAGGGGCCCGCCATGCTTAAAGAGACAGAGGGAGGAGGAGGTAGGTAGAGTGAGGTGGAGAGAGGCTGAAAACACTAGTAGAAAGATGGATAGCATAACCTTGGATAAGAATGCATTAGCTACACGCAAATAAAACAGAAACTTAAGAGGTTTTGTTTGTTGTATATTTAATTTTCCATAATTGAAAATTTATTATGAAAATAAAACCCATTAGAGCTAGTGGGATCTTTGTCCTTAAAGGTTTTTGTTGGTAGCCCTGAAGGTCTGTGCATCTTTCCCTGTACTTTTTATAGCATTGTAAAATACTGGAAGAATTGTAGAACACTGGGGAAAAAGAAGTCTGGGAAAGTTAACCTGGTGCCAGTACTTGTAAACAAAAAATTAAATTATATCCACAGCTGTAAACCAGGTAAACTGGCATTAAATCAAGATAAGAGATGGAAAATGCATTAAATTTAAAAACAAAAATATGTGCCTCAGTGCTTATAATATTTATGATCTCACTTTCTCAAAATTGTTCCTGTCTAACAACTGTGATAATTTCTGATTAAATCATGGGTTGGGTTAACAAAGGCGCTACAACAACCGGAAGTTAAAGGTCACACCAGCACGAGGCATCTTATCTGGCCGCTTAAGACTATGCTCTGATGTAAAATAAATTAGCAGTTATTGAAACAACAAAAGGGCCAATATTATAAATTTTAGTTCACTGACAGATTTCAAGTAATGAGGGGGAAAAGAGACTGTAGAATACAAAATTATTTCCAGTAGGATGTTTTTCTGAAACTAATGCTCATTAGTAACTTGATTAATGATCTGAAAGAAGATATTAAACCAGTGCTGCTGAAGCTTTCAGAGGACCCAAAGAACAATGAAAGTGATAAATGATGGAAAAGGATGCGATGTGCAGAACAGTCGGTAACTATTGGTGTGGTGTTTATTTATAAACAGTAAGTATTTTTGGCTGCACTGAATGCAGAAAAGCCGTTCACCCAGGGACATAAATGTAGTCTGTGCTCTTTCAAGATGGAATACTGTGTTCTGGAAACTCTGGAGGGACTCCAAAAGGAGTTAGGGGATTCAGAGATAACTGAGGAAATGGATGGTTCTTGCATAATTCTTCATCTGTGGAGTTGGGTTACACTTGGATGCATTAGCTCATGTTCACCAAGAAGGGAGGTAACACTTCTCTCCTATGTCACAGTAGTGAACCCATTGTGTGAAATCTGGGTGTTGGACTCCAAAAAGGACACCAAAGAAGACTCAAGAAACAAGGATGACTCAAGGCCTGGAAACACTAGCACTACGGGATAATATGAACTCAAGACTCCTGTGTCTGAGTTCATTCCACTGGAGCATGGACTGGCATCTCCTATACGGGAATGAGGCTTCTGACAGTAGAGGGCTCTTCAACCTAGCAGAAAACCTGCAGCCACCTCACGGTGGAACTGGGATTGAGAAGCAGACCTTCACTTGAGAGCATTAGAGCGCACCTCAGTTTTCCAGCTCTGGCCACTCCAAACCCTGATGGGGCGTCTTGAGGAGAAACTGGAGAGTGGGCACAGGAACATGTTGAGGTAGCTCTTGGCCAGTCAAGAAGCCAAACGATGTGACTATACCTGTCCGTTTGGGCTTCAAAAATCTATGAATAAGAGAGAAGAGCAGGCTGGCACAGGGCTGGACTGCAGTGAAAGGTGGGAAGGGAAAGAAGAGACCTTGTGACTTGAAAGGGACTTCAAAGCAGGTGGGACCACAGAGCGAGCCGCGGGAAACAGAACTCTCTGTGGGCACAATGGTTTGTTTGGGAAACAAATACACACTTCCATGGGGCCAGAGTGTAAAAATCCCACAGGCACTGGCTTCAGTGCAGGAGAACAAAAGGATTTAAAATAGACCTCACTACAGGGTCTAAGTTAAAATTGACTTGTTTGACTTGCAACATTTTTCTACTTTTCAAAGCACTCTAAAAAAAGACTTGATTTTATTTTTTAGCCCTGTCTTAAATGTAACTTTTTTTTTCCCTCCTGGGAATTTTCTTTTTTAAAGACAACACTTCAAAAAATGTTCCCATGGGGAAACTCCACTTAGGTTGTTATTACTTCCACTATCTCCTCACATCTGGCTGGGTTTTTAAATCCTGAGGGTACTTAATACAAACTTAGGGTGGGGAAAAAGGCAATAAAAGGAAGAGGAATAAATAGAATACCTATCTCCAACTGCTGGTGCAGTGATGTTAAGAGATAGGTTGGAAGCCTCACAATATCCATCCCTTACTAATAAGAGAAAAAGAGAACAAAGATTGCAAAATATAAATATGTGAGTAAACAAATAAAATGCAGATACATTGCCAAATTGGATGTGGGTATCGCACAGGAGGATGTAGGTAGCCCTGAAGGTGTCAGTAACAGCAAAAAGACTAAAGTTCGTAGCACAAAGTGAAAGGGAAAAGGAACATAGGACCTAAAATCAAGATTTTCTTAGCTATAAACTGGAACTCCTTCAATTATAACCAGCAGAAAATAAGAACCACTCTGGATCAGCAGTGAATCATTTAATAACTGTAATCACCTGCTGAGGCATTGAGGAGAAGACAGGCAATTTGGGAGGCATTTCTAGTAGCTATAGGTATGTGTACCTGTTCCTGTGCAAGATGCTGATCAGACTTCACCTGTGGAAGAGAACTGTGCTCATTTCTAGCCAAGAAAGCTTAATTTGAAGTGCAAGTGAGAGCACTTTTGCACTCTATTTGAAGAGCAAGTAAGAGAGTATGGAGAGCTCACAGTATATATGAGGGGGCTGATTTGGTTAGTTAAGCAAAGTGAAGTCTGTCCTCAAGGGAAATAAACACCAAGGAGGAAGTACAGCTTCAGCTAGAGCTGCGCTTGCACAGGCACAAGAGAATATAAACTAGCTGTGAATCCATTTAAGCTGGAAAGTGGGGACAATAAAATTAGCCAGTTTGGGGTTGGCACTTGAGAAGCTTTTTCTAGGGATCATGAGACCGTACTGGTAAGGCATCACACTCGGTCACCAGGGGCATGCTTTTGCTCCCACCAAACAGATCATTTTCCGGCATCCCAAAACCAGTGCTAAACACTTCAGAGGCAGATGTAGGGAAACGCGCAGGAGACAAGGCAAAGCTTTCCCAGAAACATTTTCTCCTGATCTGAAGGGGCCAGGGCTTCACTTGTGCCTCAGAGCAGGAGGGTGCAGAGTTGCTTTTAACACATGCACAAGTGCCACAGGAATTCTGAACGCTCTTGTTACTGTATAAAGGTCATGGCTCTCTAATCCAACTGACATTTTGCTGTCATCTGCTGAATTCATCGCAACATGAATATAATTGCACAAAGAATTTTTGCAAATGAGCTCCTTTCCTCGGCAGTGGCAAAGCCTGCCACCAGCAGAGAAGGCAGACAAAAGTCCAGCCTCATTTCACACTGCACCAGCAGGGATGCTCCTGGAAAACTGCAGCAGCTGAAAGAGAAACACCCAAAAGGTGGGTGCCTGAAGAGCCAGTAGAGAAAGCAGGTGGGTTTTTGTATTTCAGCTAAGTAGTGACTAGTAATAGGAAAAGGGATGAGGAAAGAAGAACCCTGCTGGTGGAAACACAGACAGACACCCATGGTGAGGATGGCAAAAAGGGAAAGGGGTCACAGAAGGAAAGTGAGTAGCTATTCCAGGGCATAAAAAGGAGATGAGAAGGATGTCAGAGATCTGAGAGATGCATTTGCAGCAGCTGACATGGACTGTGAGATTTTCCTGACTACTCTACCTTGCTCTTTGTCAGAGTCCTGCATAGCCAGGGCCTCATCTCAGGAAGGATGGTCCAGCCGTGGCAAGCAGCAGGCACAGCCCTCGGTGGCTGCTGTTGTCAGAGAGCCTTTGTGCAAAGGTACAGACCTGCGGGAAGCAGACCAGGACACTCATCCATCTCTGTCAGTTCATCCAACAGACCAGACAGCCAGGCACCCAAAAAAGCCTTCACAGAAGCAGTGAGCCAATGCCTTGTTGGAGCAGAGGCAAGGCATCCCTGCAGGAAGCTCCAGGGGACCATGCTGCTGCATGATCACCCTGCAGACTGGTGAATGCAGGCTGGCTGGCATCACCATGACCACTGGGATGCCGCAGCACCATGCCCCAGCTGGCACTGGGAGCTCACAGGAGGATGGAGGCAGCAGGCACGTACCCTGCTGCCGGGCAGAGGCAGGGCTGCCATCCTCCCTGGTCACCCCAGCCAGTGTCGCCTGGCACAAAGGAGACTTAGTAGGGTATGACAGATATTACAATGCACACCAGCCCATCCATTCATCCCAAACCAAACCATCCTGCCACAGGTGCCATTTGGAGAACAGAGACAAGGGTGGCCTCAGCAACCCCAGTAAACAAAATGTTGTCCCCCTTTGAGCCGAGGGCCGTTAAGCACAAAGACCATCTCTACCTCTGAACGTACCTCAGCATAGAGCAGTGGAGGTTGGGGAGAACCTCAAACAAGTCCTGCAGGGTGCTTGCCCTGCTATCAGGCTTCTCCCCTCTCACCAGGTACAGACAGGCACTGCAGCAGACACCAAGCTGCCGGCAGCACAGTGCCTGACACCTCCATCACCTTCGAGCTCCCCAGAGGAAACTGTGCCCCCGGAATGTAACAAGAATTGCCATCACTAGCCTCAATTCTTAATAAGAATACATGGTTACCTCTTGGCACAGAGCAGCTGGAGGTAGCTGGCAAAAGTCAGACATCAGTGACAGAGTCATTCAGATCCTGTCCTAACTCCTTCCTTTTCTGAACCCAGATGTGCAAGCCCCATGTATGATACCTGAAGGGGGTTGCAATGAACCACTGCACAAGAGTTGTTACACCTTCTGTATTAGGGCTGGCAGTTGTCCTGTCCTCATGCTGGGATGGACATTTCTCCATACCCTCTTTTCTACAATCCCCTAAACCTCATTTCTTTGCAGGGCTTAGGGTGTCATGTATCCAGGTATTTCTGGTTTACTCTACTCAGAGTCTGTTTTCTCAGTCTTTTCTTTGTGAAAAAAAAAGGGTTGAAACACAAAGGCATTTAAAAATTAAAATTTACAATAATGCTCAGTACTTACCTCACTCTTGCCATCTTCAAAATGTTTTTATAGATGTTAACTAATTAATTAATCTTCACATCTTCTCTGACTGAAATTTGGAGTCACGGCTGAAGTGAGTAGGAAAATAAAAAGTGTGGTTTTCAGGGGAAGGGCAAAGGCAAACCTATGCTCTTACCCTCTTGTTTGCTATCCAGCAAGGCAATTTGCAGCAATACTTTCATTCTGCACTGCAACCCTCTCATTTATTTTTCAGTCCTACCAAGGGTCTGAAGTAATTTTATGTGCTACCTTCAGCTTCCCTTTTCTTAATGGAGGTCTTAAAAGGTGCTGCCTTTGAAAAGTAAACAAAATGGAAGACTCTGAGAGCTCTGCAGATGCTCCTTGATTAGATGCATTTATTCTCAAACTCTCTTCAAATCCATAACACAACCAGTCTCAAGAGGGACAGATAGGAAGGGGAGGAGGCCTGTGGCTGTGCTTGGCAAATGCTGCTACCAGAGTTGAGCTGACCCTTGGAGATGGGGGCAAACCAAATGCCAAGTTATGGCAGAAGGACACAGGCAGACTCGCGCTGACAGGGATTGAGCAGTGAGGATCTGAGTCTGGGGCTTCAGCACGGCCTGGGGCTTGTGTGGTGAGCCCCCCCAGGATCCCACGCTGGTCCACACTCTGGCTGCTGTCACCTATATGCGGGGGTTTTGTGCTCACCAGCCCGATGCCAATGTGTGTACAGAGCTCAGGGGCTGCTCTGCCTGGCCTTGTGCTGCGCATGCCACTCACACAGGCATTATCACATGCAACCCATGTGGAACTCTCAGTGCTGGCTTCCAACTCCACTCCCGGGATCTGTGGCCTGGATTTAAACTGTGGATTCAGGGCATTTGAACAGATCCTTTGTGCCCAATAGCTACAGTGCGTTTAAAGAGAGCAAAGCCCAACAGATCAGAGAAGAGCTGAAACACTCGGGACAAAGAGCTGTTACAGCTGCTCTTCCTAAACAGCAGCAGAATTCTTGTGGGACACAAATATCCTGCTCCGTTATTGGTAACTTCAGCTCTGCCTGGAGGTGACACTGCTCCAGCCCAGCTCCTGCTGGACCTCAGCCAGTGGCTGTTAGGACACATGCTTTGTCTCGCTGCTCAGCTCCCTCCTGAGCCAGTTCTCCTCCCTCTTTCACATCACACCCCAACGGCTTTGCAAGCAGCAAATCTTTCAAAGGGCGTGAGGTGCCAGACATTTGGCATGTGCTTGACAGGTATCACCTGTTGGCACCTCGGTCCCAGACTAGCCCTTCCCAGGAGGCAGGAAAATCCAGCACGAACAGACTGTTACTGCTTCTTGCAGACATTTGCAAACCCAGCAAGCACAGTGCCTTTCCTCAGTGAGACAGATGAAGGTGATGTGACACAGAGGGAGGAAGGCTCAAGGTGATTTAAACAAAAGCTGGAAGCATCACAATCTCTCTCTACAACTTATGGAAAACAGGATTTGTCAGGTGGACTCCCTATTGCTGCAAATTCGTCAGATCTCTCTAGGTGGGTTGAGACAACCCTGGCCCAGCTATACCCTCACATGCTCCTGCAACCAGATTTGCCTCCCATCTGGACAACTTCACACCAAACCTCTCCTATCTGGCACTTCTATGCCAGGCAACTACAGCAACAGGGCTCGACACCTTGGGCCACAGAATGGGGTAAAGGTGTGGGGCTGCCCAAGGCCTTGGGAGACCTCAGCCAGTGACAGCAATCACCCTGAACAGCCTGGCATATCCCTGTCCTGGGCACAGCCGGCTGGTATGCCCAGCCCTGTGATCATGCACAGAGGGACAAACCTTCTTGGAAGTTCTAGGAGTTCACAGGTTCGGGTGACGGGGCTTTCCCACTGACAGGCAGTGTATTACAGCAGTCTGGAATTAGCAAAGCAGCAATATTGCACAAACCAGTGTTTTGTGGTGTTGGAGGACTGAGATGGCACCTTGCTACCACCAAAACAGGCATGGCCTCACTCCCCTTCCCACCCCCTTAACATGACCTGCTCACACCCACACTGCCTCGGCTCCAACTCCCACATATCTGCACAGGGAGTCGACCCAGGATAAAACCCGCCTCAAGACCAGTGAACCAAAAAAGTCCCCATACAGACAAAGTTCATGGTTTTCCCTCACTGGATTATTTTTGTTCCCATGGTTTGCTCACACACAGAAACCCAGGTTCAGGGAATCAAATTTTAGCCTTGGCACAAGATGCAGAACCAAGTGGGGGTGGGAGTCATGGTGTCAATTTACATTTCCATCAGTCTACACGTAGTCCTGGAGCAGCAGTGCAACACTGACATCCGTCTGACTCGGCTCCAAGCCAGCCTCAAGGAGGCATCCTTTGGAGAACCTGATTTTTTTTTTCCTGGGCATCTCACAGGAGTCAATTTCGCTAATTTGGGTTTTTTCAACCAGACTCTAACAAGAATCAAGAATGGCTTGTGCAGCATCTATACTATGAGAACTCACACATATGGGCATTGACTCCATTACCTTTACCTGTCAGACAAGTCCCCACATTACTTTCTGTTCCATCCAGGACCAGGGGGCACATAGTACTGACACAAATATGAATTCACTTTTTCCTCAGTTTCTGCATCTTCCTCTGAGACTACCTGAAAATCACCTCTTTTGAACAGTACAGATGCAAATCAACCACACAGGAAACTCTGTAAATAAGATTTATGATTAGTTCCTGCTTTATGGACTCTCATCCCAATAGAGCTACTATGGCACTACGCTTTGGAAAGGGAAGTGAGTATTTTGAGGATATTCTACCGCAAAATGGGACAGAGGCTCTCAATATCATGCCTTATTTTGGAACCTCCAGAATCAGTATATGAGGCCAAGAGATGCCACCACAGGAGCACAAGTTTGTATAGATATGTCCATAGAACTATTATTTTATTGTTTTATATATATTTATAATATATTTATATTTTTTTAAAAGAATCCCTTCAAAAACTACCCTCCCACCTAGCAAAACAAAGATTAAACAATCAAAGATGGCAGCTGCGTCCTGGAGCAAATTATCCCAGGGGTCTCATAGAGCCAAGATGGTTGCTGAGCACCAGCACCCTCTTTCCAAGCTTCTGTGATGCCCTCTGGGTGCCAAGGTGACTGACACACCCTTATAGCTCTTGAAATTGACCTGTCAAAAGACAGGGAGAGAGAAAGAGAGAAACACATGGCCCTGGCAATGGGGGCTTGAGCAGTTGGGGAAACAGCAATGCGTAAACTGGAAGCTGAGAGTGTGAAATGCTGTGATGAAAAGGAGGGAGATACTGCCTGGAAAGTGGGTAAAGAAGACAGGAAAGAGAACAAACATGCAGGAGAGTTAGCTGGCAAGACGGATCTCAGAGAAGAGCTCAGAAGCATCACACTTGGGACCCTTGCTACCCCTCCATCCCCCAAATCTCTTCCTCTCACCCTCCCAGCTGTGAAGGGAGATCCAACTAGTTTGATTTAGACCAAATCTTCGCACTGCCCCGGAGCCTGAGGAAATGGGAGAAATAAAAAGAACATAAATCAGAGTGGACACTCAGGCTTATATCTCACTTCCTTTCTAAGTGCACATAGAGAAGCACAGCTGATGTTCACACACACACACACACATTCTGTCTGTTTGCCTGCACTCCTCACCCTTTGGCTTTGGAAGTTTTCTTGCTCGCCTGGCGCTGGTTGGTGCCAGGGGCTGGCTCCCTGAGCTCCGTTAGGTGCTGTTCTGGGTCTTGGGATGTGGCTGCTGCAGCAGCTGCTGTTGTCACTTTAATAGTCTTCTTCAGGTTTGCCACCTGCAATAGCAGCAAAGCAAGAAACAAGGGATTTCATAAGATTTTTAGTTTGTTTTGGCTATTTTTTATTAATTTTTTTTAGTTTTATTTTGGGGTTTTTTTGTTTGTTTTCAAAGGAAGCCCTGGAGCTGAGCTGCAAGCTCATGTCAACTAAAAGAGCCAACAGCTGTCCAGGCCCCTGCACTGCAGATGAGCGTTAAGCTGATTTAGGGCTCTTCTTCAGGCACAAGCCCCTGGGAGGTCCAGCCTAGGGAAAAGGCAATGCCTCACTTCAGCAAGGACTGTAACAACCACAGGGTACTGGTTCTAGTCATTTTAAAACAAGGGGCACTAACTGCTCCCTCCTGTGCCCCACTCACCTCACTCTCTATCTGCTGCTTCAGGGCCAGCTGCTGCTCTTTGTGCTGGTTGGCTCGGCTGACCTGTTCTTCGATGCCCGACAGGACAACCTCGCAGCCCTGGCACCTGGAGAAGATACCCAGAACTGAACAGGCCAGGGAATTGGCACAGCATAGAAAGAAATGTGAAAGACAGCAGATTTCAACTCCAGAGGCCAAAAACACTGGAAGGCGGCAGCTACACCAGGCAGGGAAGACAAAGGATCAGAAGTCTGATGTAATAACACAGAGAATTATGTTATTACCCGGGAGTGGGACAGATAACAAAGCCATGCTGGGTTAGGAACTAACTACAGATAAACACTCAGGAAGCCTCCTGCCAGCAGCCAGGACTGTGCAAAGGCTGATGCGGCTTCATCACCCCTCCAGCCAGCCACAAACAGGGGAATTTGGAAAATTATTTTTGGAAATTACTTTCTACTGGAGTATGGGAAAGGGGATCAAGTAGGCCACCTCCCAACACCACCCACCCCCATTGACACACAACAGGATCCAGGGAAGCCACTGGCCAATTCTGCAACCTTTTTCGGGTGTTAGCAATGGGGGCTTCCTTCTCACCACTCCTGCAACGTGCGGGTGATGGTGCTTAGCTCCTCCCTCCGGATGTCCCTCCCAATGCTGTAATCCACCTCCAGGCGCTGGTTCCGCTGATCCAAGCTCCCTCGCAGCACATCTGCATAAACTGCCTCAATCACCAGGTCCTCCAGCTGCCGGACGTTCTTCAGCTGTAATTGCTCCAGCAGCACTGAGTAGGGGATGCACTGTGGAAACATGATGGTAACTAGCATGAGGTAATCCCAGTGCAGGGAGAATTCGGGGAAAAACAGGGCCACTACCTTGATCTTGGCAGCCAGAGTGACAACTGACAGGTGCCTCAGTTTGTTCTTCTGAGCTTCTGTCAAGGGAGGGAGGTTTGCTGCTTCAGCTGTTGTCAGGGAAAAGAACAGGGTATTAAAATTTATGTCTCATTTTCCATTTCCCAGCTCCGCACAGAAGCATCTGCACCACACCCATCTCTTACAATGCCTGCACACCAATCCTCCAAGCGATGCTTTGTCTTGCCAAGCCATCCCCATCAATCCTCAGCTCAAAATACCTTTTCTGAGCAGCCTTTTCCCCCATAATCACCTTCAAGTCATTCTCTCTAGCTGTCCCATGCCTTATTTATGGAGGTCTGCACATCCCAACGGATACCTAAGTCTTTCCCCTCGTCCCTCAAAAACGTCACTGTCAAGATGCTCTTCGGCAGATGGCAAATGGCAGTGTTAATTACTGTCAGATACCTGGAGGGTCTGGGAGCCCAAACCACAACCAGGCGTGTCTCGGGTCAGTGGCACGGCCCTGGGGGGCTGTTTGGGTAAGGGAGGGCCCTGGTAGTGGGGAGCAGCCTTTCCCACCCTGCGGGATCCCCATCACTGGTCCGGGGGTTCCTGGCCCCCGCCCCACGCTGTGCCCCGGGCCCGGCCTCACCCAGGTAGTCCGCGTAGGTGCCGTAGGCGAAGATGGTGAGCAGGCGGAACACGGGGGAGAACTCGCTGTCAGCCAGCTGCGGGGACACAGGGTCAGGCGGTCCCGCCGGGCCGCGGGCCGGGCCCGGCAGGGCCGCGGGGCCGAGCGGGTCTCACCTCGCGGACGGCGGGCATGTCCAGCAGTTCCCCGAACACGTAGATGCCTGGGGCCTCCAGCACCTGGTGGATCAGGCTGGCGAGCGCGGCGCCGCGGGCCGCCTTGGCCAGCAGGAGGAACTGCTCCTGGCTCTGCCCCGTCACCTTGCCCTCGGCCGCCATGGCGGGGCCCGGCCCGGCGCGGCCGCGCTCGCTCCCCCGCAGGCTCAGCCCCGGCCCCGGCGCGGCCCGGGTGCTCCCGGCCGGCCCCGCGCCCCGCCCGTCGCACCACGACCGCTTCCGCGTCTGACGCGCACCCGCCGCCCATTGGCGAAACCACCGGCTCGTCCCGCCCTCGCAGCTTCCCCATTGGCGGGGCCGGGCGCGGCGCGGCGGCTCGCGCCCGCCGCCATAGCGCCTCCTGCCGGCCGGGGTGCGCACTGCCGGCGGCGGCTCGGAGCCTGTGGCGGCCTTTTCCGGCCATCCCCGGCATCCACCGGACACCCCCGGACACCCTGGCACGGCAGGGATCGTATCCCCGGGCCACCCAGGCTTCCGTCTGCCTGCGGCGCAGCCTCATCCCAGTGGCCACCGGCTCGTCCCCAGCCCTCGCCGCGACAGCCCGAATCACCATTCAGCACTTTTCTCATGCACTACCCTGCTCGCTGCCAGCGCCTTCCCGATGTTTTCCTGTTTTTTTCACGACCCATCCTCTGTCAAAACTCCCCCAATCCGCCCAGCCGTACTGAGATGTGTCCCATCAAGCTGGTCACGGATGCTTCGTGAATATCCACGTATTTATGGGTCTTTCCTGTCTGGTGAATATCTACTTTTCATCCGTACACCTGGAAGTGTTCAAGGCCGGGTTGGATGGGGCTCTGAGCAGCCTGGTCCAGTGGAAGGTGACCCTGCCCACGGCAGGGGGGTTGGAACGAGATGGTCTTTAAAGTCCCTTCCAAACCAAACAGCTCTCTGGTTCTATGATTTATGTTGAAATAACTGATGAGAAAACAGATGCACTACTATATGGAGTGATGTGTTTCACATCTCAATGATATATTCTATAAGTACAACAGCAGAATTAAAAAAGGTGCATGAAATAAATACCTTGTGTGTGCCCACACATCGCTCCAATTTTTGCTTTCACACCATTAAGGTTTCACTATTTTGGGTAGTGTTTTGGGGATATGTAAATGTAAAATATCTTATGTTGCAAAGCATGGTACTTATGTATTTAAGCTGTGCATTTCTTATATCCCTGCATGCCTCCTCTCCTCTACTGCATTAATTTTTACAAAAAATGGCTTTACTATCTGCTGAATCATTAACCATCGCACTTGTCAAGAAATGCATCCCTGATGCAGGCAAGGTATGACCATAAAAAGATAGTTTAAGCGCTCCACAAGGATAGAAATGTTTATGGTGCACCTTCAGTATCTCTTTGTGGGCGTGTGAGTTAGAGCAATGCGGTCAGGAGGCAATGCTGAGGGCACGTTTCCCCGTGCCAGGTGAGAGAGAATACAGAGTGGAGGTCATTTTAGAGAAAAAAAAAACAAACCTTCATAGCTCTTCTCATCTTGTATAAAGCACATGGCTGGCAGAGGTGAGTTGTGAGAGGGACCTGGAGGAGATCAGTCAGCATGCATTTCAATAGGCAATATTAAGCTGTTTGACCAAGAATTTCCAGCCCAGCATAAACTTCTTTGTGGCTGGCTCCTTTAGAAACCAGTGATGATTTTCCATGAAAGCAAAAGAGGCAGCAAATTGATGGGAGCCCAATACAGTCTATGGTTTTAGCATGTTTAAATCTTAAAGCTATCTGGGCAAGTTTGCACACCAGCACAGGATTGCTAGCAAGAGATTTGATCTTCAGCTGGATCAGTTTAGCACATATTAAAGGCAGTTGACTACTGCTTTGCCAGACTTCTATGAGTGTAACATCTTGAAATAAGTGTAACATCTTGAAATATTCATCTGGGTAAAGTCTACGTTTGTTAAGGTTTTACTTGCCAGTATCAACAACTCTCTTCTCTTGCTTTGACTAGTTCTGCTCACACAGCTGCCATGGCTGAGTTGTGGAGAAGGCTCCTTTGGGGTATGGTACTGCTCCAAACGCAATTTTAGAGATAGAAAATACAACCCATGGGTGCCTTAGGGAGTTGATTGGTTGTCTCCCAGGCTCATTTGAACAGCTGTATGGGTTGTCCCTACCCCATCCCCTTCAGTTCCTGAGGCTTCTTCGGTGCTTGGTCTCCTCACTGAGGCTCCCGACAGAAGAAGGGAGCAGTGTGGACAGCTATGGTCAATGTGGAAAACTGAACATCTAATCTTAATGGTAATGCCACGAGGATTAGATGAACATCACTTAAAACTAATTCCAGGCATAAGCAGCAAAACGGCTTCAAGTGCCTGGGCCAGGGAGGTGCATATGCCCTGAGAGGGAAAGGTACCCAGACCCTCAGTACTGTTCTGGTAGGGCATGTTTTCATTTATGTGCTCTGATGATCTTAGCTTTGGGGTGTCACAGTCTCCTTTGCCTCAAAATTCTGGAGCTGAGCAAAGAAGCTTCTCTGATCAGCTTCCATTGGTACCTGCACCTGGGCACAGTCCATCACCTCTCTTAGAAAAGTGCCTCAAACGCAGCAGTTCAGGGCGTCCTCAGAAGCTGTGCTACCCTTGGTCCTCGCTGAACAAGGTGGTAAGGAGCATTTCCTACACTCAGCTCAGGTAAAATGTGACCAAGACACATTTCTCCCAACAGGCACTTCTTCAGGAAGATCGTGGTGGCCCAGGGAAGCAGGGAAAGGCTATCAGTCGGTATTCTCAGAGCCAGCAAAATCTGTGCTTCTCCATATATCAGGATTAAAGAAGAAGCAGGACAGGTAGGATTGGCTCAGAGCTGTGAAGGCAGGTTACAGGGCAATATTAACAAGAAAACTACATCTTCTCTAATTTTCCTTCTTTATTTCTGTATTTAGGTCTGATTCACCATAGCCTCATACCTGTCATATTCACTTACACCAGTGCAGAGTGCATTCAAATCAGGTTCAAATGTAACCTTGCTGATTTGTAGTGTTTTATTACTCTCTTCCCCACCCCCTTGCCGGCTCCTTCTATCTCAGTTTTATCTCTCTATTGATCTGTTTCTCTCATACTCTCTGACACGCTTGCTGCCTTTCATTATTAGCTAGATAAAGCCTGGCAGCCCAAGCATCCTTGCTACATGATGCTCTCTCTGTCTTCCTTCTCCACTTTGGCCCCTAGGTCCTATGTCCTGTGTGCTGGGTCCCCACTTTTTTATCTGTTCCTTCTTTATCCTGCATCAAGGGCAAAGACTAGAAAGTTCTTTGAATGACTCAGATCCTGTGCTCTTCAAACGACAAGGTCACCGTTTTCATGAGTGCATAAGTTATCGGTAACATCCCCATAAGTTAGCAAAGTCTGCCTCATCCCTAGATCAGGGTGCCAGCTGTTGAAATTAAATTCCAGCTCCCTGGAGTCAGTAAATCCCATGCTTTTGCTTTGTTCACAAAGCAAATGCCTATCTTTATGGTCACAGGGAAACTGTGAAATGTGATTTTCATGTAACCTAAAGAGCCGAAAGTAGGAGGCGAGGGGTGTGGATGAAAGCAAGCCTGTACGACATTTCATAAGTTGAAGATAAATCTTGTGACATGGAGACATTCTGTGTTGTTATTTCTGAATGTTTGGGATTTCTGATCCTAGCTGTAACCACCCCCTAGCATCATCCCTCTCTTCTGTTCTCGCTCTGATCTTTCCACAAAGAAACCTCCATTCTCTTTATGCTGTAGATCCACCTTCTTTCCTATGCACTCACTGTCCCACTTTAAAGCCCGTAGAGCTGTACAGGCTCATTCTAGGTTGTTCTTCTTTTCAACACCACAGAATCCAAGTAACTTGTCAAAACGCTGGAGATATTTTTTCACCAGTCCTTCTCCAAACATAGCAGAGTCACATCTGATGAGACCATTTTTCACAACTGTGTGTAACGTGGGCTCTGAGACAAAAACACTGAATGGACAAAGGAGGCTGGGGTGAATGTCTTGGATACCAACATGATCCAGAAGGCTTTTAACCCTTTAGCTTGTACTGGGCTAATGCACACACGGTCATAAGACCTGTACCTAGTTACACCTAAAGTCAGCCCAGTATCAGCTGCTTACAGAGAAGTTTTAAAAAGAATGTTACTGCATGGTAATTCTTCCTCTGATCTGTTCTCACAGCCCTCAGGATTTTGCAGATCAGGAACTGGCTTCCAGACAGGCCTTCAGTTGTGATTCAAAGACTCCGGAAGAGAGAGGATCTTGCACTTCACTTGGTAGTTTGTTTCTGTGATTAATCACTCTCCAGTGACTGGCTCTTGTTATTCTTTGCCAGAATACCTGGTAGACTTTTCTCCAGGAAGGGAGTGATACTGCAAGCAAGTCATGTCTTGTTCTGCTTTTTGATACATTAAACAGGTTGACCTCTTTAAATTACTGAGATCTCCAGCCTTCGGATCACCTTTGATTCAAAGTTATTTTTAAAATATGGAGCATGAAGCACTGTACAGTTTTCCAGCATGGGACTTATTCAGACATAGAGAGAGGATTAATCATCTCCTCACTCCTTGTCCTTACTTCTGTCTTTGCATGGCCCGGGATCACTTCAGATTCATTCCTGCAGCCTGGACCACTGGTCTTGTGTTCAGTTTTCTGCCTGTTATGATCCCTAAATCTTTTTCAGATTACTTTTTTCAGGACTGTAAGTTGTTATCTGTAGAAATGGGCATTTTTTCCCTGTTCATGGCTGTACAGTCTTAGAAGAAGTTTTATGAGAATGATCACCTTACCGAGTAGGGCAAGTCATTCTGTGCTAGTCATATTCTCTTTATTTTTAACACTCTAGCAATATTTGTGCTTTCAGTAAATTGTGTCAGAATGAACTATATCTGCTCACCAAGCACTGAATAAAATGGTGAGTCATACCTGACCCAGGACTCATTCCTGGGCATCCACGTAAGAAACACTGCCACTCAATGGTGGGCTTCCAGGGATGACCTCCTTTGTGTTTGCAGGGCATTAAATGGAGTTAACCAGCTCGCTTAACCTCCTGCTCTGTTAATGTTGCATAATGCTGTTTTTTCTCATCAGCATGCTTTGGGAAATTAACGCTTCCAGAAGCCTGGATAGATCTAAGCCATCACCTTTTCCAAACAAACCTGTAGTCACATCAAAGACTGACAAGAAGAAAACAAGTTTATGCAGAAAGATCAGTTTTCTTCCAAACTAGGCTGATTGGCATTAACTGGAGAATCTCATATCAGCTCTTTGTTGCTTTTGCCTAGAAACTTTCAGGTTTTGTGTTTGCTCTTTACAAATATTGGCAGGGCACAGCTCTCTTCTAGTCTTCTGGGATGTCTCTGATATTCCAGAGCTTATTAACCTGTTGTTTCGTGAGCAACAGGGCCAAGGAAACTGGGTTCTCTACAGATTTCTTTTCTTATATATTCTATACTTTCCACTACCATACCTTCATGTCTTGATGACCTCCTTTCCACAGTCTGCCACATCTGCAAGTCCTTTCCTCTATAGTCACTGGGTTCCTCCACCACCACTCTATAGCATTATACAGCTTTCCCAATATTTTCTGCTTAGTTCTTTTGCCCTGGTGGATGGACTGCTCTGATCTGTGAGGCTTTGCCCAGCAGCATGGCTATGGGCTCTGTTCCAGCATGGGTAGCACCTCTTTCCTCTGTCAGGTTGCCGGTTTTCATACAATTTGTTGGAGCTTATTTACATTTTATACTCTGGTTCTTCTGTCAAATCCATGGCAACTAACAGACAGACCGACAGACAAACAGAATTCTGCAGGTAGCAGGGCAACCACATGGGTCTCTCTTGCCTTAGGAAACAATGCTAAAAACAGCAGCGCTGGCCTGCTTGCCCTCAGAAGTCTTGGGGGTAAATGATGATCTGTATGTGATGATTTGCAAGTGACTTTGCCAGACAGAAATAACAGCCAATAACACCTGATTTGATCTCTCTCCTCAAATTTCCCTGTAATTTTACATTAGCTTTCGCTTGAAAAGGAAACCAAACAAGCCATTCCCTTTATATCATGCAAGAGTGATGTGCAAATGACATCAGCCCTTACACTTGCTGTTCCCATCACCTCTGTGGCTTTCCTGACTACCCCCTACATCTCCCAGTGTTTTCTTGGTCCCTACAAAATCCTCCTCCTTGTTCTCTCTCATATGGCTGACTCCTTTTTCTGCTTTCTGTAGTTTTACTCTTCAGGGGGATTTTCAGTGTTTGCGTCATTTGGATTTTCACCCTTTAACTGACCTTTCCCTGGTTGAAATTTCTCCTCTGTTTTGTGCTTCCCAATTATACTAAACACATTCGTCAGGATTTGAAAAGGTCAGAAAGAGCCTGTGTGCCTGATGTAGACCCTTCCAGAGCTTTCTACCCTCCTCTACTCCCAGGTGAGAAAGCAGGAAAAGAAGTGTGGAGAGCAAGACAAGCTGAATGCCCGACTTGTGTTGCTCCACCATGCCTGTACAGGGGGTTTCTTGGGATGGGTGTGCGAGGGCTCACTAAGCAAGCTTTGCACAGACGATTTGTACAAGTCCTGTGAGGGCTAGAGATAAAAAGGCTGGAGAATGCAACAGAAGTCTGGATAATCTCTGACATAAACCCCCCTGTACATGAAGGGGACAAAAGCCGGGGCCCTCAGCATGTGCATGGCTGTTGACGCACAGTGGTGCAGTGTCTCACACAAACCCCGGCAGCACCATCCTCCCACCCCCCGACCCCCCCAGTGACTGTAAGCCTTAACAGAACCCCATCCCCATG
This sequence comes from Neopelma chrysocephalum, assembly GCF_003984885.1. Taxonomy (NCBI): domain Eukaryota; kingdom Metazoa; phylum Chordata; class Aves; order Passeriformes; family Pipridae; genus Neopelma; species Neopelma chrysocephalum. The sequence continues at coordinate 17,218,651 of NW_020897715.1, read as the reverse complement.
CCAATATGTCCAAACACACACTGATATTACTCCCAAGCATGTGAAAAACCTGTTGGCTCTCCTAAACATGCTCACAAATACACTTGCAAGACTCGAATGTCCTGGCATGGGAAAGCTCAGAGCAGCCTGGTTCATTAGCGCAGGAGCTCGCAGGAGGCCTGATGAAGAACAAGAGATTCAGTACCCTCAGTATCTGTCCAAAGTTGGCACGACCTGTTCCGGGCATCCCGCCGTGCTCAGGTTTGATACTGTGTGTCCATTTGTCACCTCCGTCCATTTCTGATGCAGTGGCAGGTTGCTTTACAGCTCAGTGCTGTCTCTACTATTCTTTATTTTTTTTTCCCAGGGTCAGTCTCAGTCTTTCCTCGTCACTTTATGATGAAAAGTTTGATTGTTTTTGAGGATCTGAGGAAATTACTTTTTTGCTTCCTGATATTTCAGACCCTGGAGTGGAAACTGTCTCTCTGTCATTGACTTTCTTCTCTCGCCCGTTGGCTGCTCAGCTGCTCCCTTCGGATTTGGTCTGTGCTTTCTGTTTGGTTCTTGATGGTGGAGGGAGATTTTCCCTGTGAAACACCCGGCCCCTCAAAGGCACATCAGCTTCTTTCTTTAATTTCGCTGTCACATCCCTACCATTTCCAGACGCATCCCATCGATCCCCGGCATCGACGCCTGGGGACACACTCAAAAGACCTGGGTGATGCCTCCACGGGTAAACCCACCTTGGACGGATCCCTCCCATCCCCATTGCTCCCACTGCACCCGTGTGTCCCACGGGCTCTGCCCGTGAGGCTCGACCGGACCCCGCCGCCCGCCCCCCCGGGGGATCGCCTCGCCGGGGTCGCCCGTCTGCCACCCCCCCGCCCGGTACCGTGGCGGGCAGTGGGGCCCGGGGGCCCGAAGCGTGGGGATGATGGATGCAGGGATGCGGGGATGCGGGGCGGGACCGGGGGGTGGCATCTACCCGAGGGTACTGCTGCGGGGCAGAGAGGCGGGGGGCGGCGGGGGTGAGCCCTGGGGGACGGCCCAGGGAAGCGGGATCCCGGGGGGCCTCCACCCCCTAAGGACGGACCCGTCCGGGGGTGGCATTCGCCGGAGCGAGCTGAAGCGACGGGTCCCTTGGAGACACCTCTCTCCATGGCAACCTAATCGCTTCCTGTGAAGATCCCGAAATAACCGACGAGACGAGGGAGCGGAGCCGAGCGGAGCCGAGCGGAGCGGAGCGGGCAGCGGCGGCGGGGAGGCGGTGGGGGGCAGGTCCGGCGGGCGCGGGGCTGCGGGAGCGCAGCGCGGGCGAACAGGGAACGGGAGGAGCCTTCGCGCCCGGTCACCGGGGCAGGGGGCTCCGGGGCCGGGGGGACGCGCTACCCCCGCCCGGCCGCTGTCCCCGCCCGGCCACCCCGGCGCCCCCCGCGGGCTGCAGCGGGGCCACGGTGCCGGGCGCGCCCGTGCCAGCAGCCATGGGGTTAACGGGAGGCAGCAAGCGAGAGAGACAGAGACAGAGAGAGAGAAAGAGGGGCTGGACCAGTCCTCGGCAGCTGTTTATTTCAAGGCATCTCTCGCTCCCTCTCCCTCAGCCAAGGCTCAGCCTCAGCAAACCTTCCTCCTCCTCCTCCTCCTCCTCCTCCTCCTGTTCTCCTTCCTTCGTCCTGGCCATGAGAGGCACGGGCAGCAGCAGCTGTGCTCCCCCAGCCCCCTGCTCCGCCACCCCGGCTGCGCCCCACTCGTCTCCTCGCAAGGTAAGTTCATCCTCTCGGCCGGGGCTTGGGGGACAGAGTAGGGACAGGGTTGCAGGGATGGGGGGAAGGGGGGCTCCATGCCTGTCTCCAAGTCATCTCTCCCCATCTCCTTCTCTGTGTCCTTTCTCTCCTTTTTTTCTTTTCCCTTTCCCCGTCTAGGTGCTCTGTCTCCTTCTAGCCGGCTGTCTCCTTCCTCCCCCCTCCTTTTCCTCCTCTTTCAGTCTGGGGCAGGGGATGCCCGAGGGGATGGGAGGGAGGGGGCACAGCCGAGGCATCGCTGCCTCTTGCCCTCCAGTTTCGGGCTCCATCACAGACCTGTTGTGCTGGAGCACTGGAGCCTGTGCTGAGGAAGGCGACTTCAGCCAAATTGGTGCAGCTGGAGAAAGGAAACAGAGAGGTCAGTCCCTCATGCTGCCTGGCCAAGGGTGCACCATGCAAGAGAGAGCTATTCAGATGTGGAGACTCAGCGCTTGAAACACTCAGATGCCCGGGAACAGTAGGAAACTGGGAGGCAGAAGATTGGCAGACTCATAACATGTATTGCAGGCAGGCACTAGATGGCAGGGGACCGGCATCCTAGAGTGCTGCTTGGAATGGGGCCACATTCACAGTTCCCAAATGCAGGGAGACTTAAGCTCAGAGGACCATTGATGGGCTTCACACGCCCATTCCCTAGCTATCAAAATGTCCAAATGCATCATCACCCTTCCAGCCTTGCATTCTGCCCCAGCCTTAGGACTTCCATACCCAGCCCCTAAGTGCTCAGCCTGGTACCCTGGCACAGGAATTCCCACTGGCAAGTCACCAAACACTGCAGGACCTGCACTGATTCAGGACAAGCAGTGTCAGCCCCTCCATGGTCCTGCTGGATCCTCCTGGGCACTGCCACCAACCCTCTCAGCCTCAGACACCAGGTAGAGCAGCCTGACGTGAGGCACTGCATTCTGACTGCCTGCCCCCAGATGCAGCCTGCTCTGTGAGCTGTTGTCCTCAGCCCCATGCATAGTGGGAACTCTTTCCCCAGATGGGCTTAGTGTCTCCCTCCCAGGGTACCAGCATTTGCATTCACACTCCCAGCTGCCAAAACTCCTCTGAGTGCAGCAGAATTACCTCCCTGGGGCAGCTGCCCTGAGATTCCTCCCTTTCCCTGTCCCCACCCAGCTGAATACAGCAGGATGTATATATAACCCTTTTTCACCAACACTGGGCTTCCTGCTTCCTGTTCCAAACCAGTAACAACTGCATCTCTGGCTCTTGGACCATGAACTCCAGGACGTTCGTGACCACTGAGAAAAATACAGATATGGGATGCCCAGGGCACCGTGCAGTGCATGTCAGGGTCTTGCTGCCAGTGCCTGGACTCGCTCTGCTCAGTGCTTGGAGATAGCTGCCAGGTTCCGTGGTCCCAGATCACAATCTCATATTGGTAGCTGTCACCGTAGCCCTTAATGCTGGCTAGGAGTTTAAAAAATTGCAGCCAACCTAGTGTTCCTTCTCTGTGAGGTGGGCTGGGTCCTCCTAAGGTTTGTTTTGAGTTTTTTATCACTATTTTGAGTGGGATTGTTGCCATGGGGGAGCTAGGTGAAGCAAGGATTTGCATGAAGCTCTCGGTGCTGCGGGGTTGCTAATGGCGAACGTTATTTCAGCCAGCAGCAAGTTTCATAATCTTGGCCCAGCTCCTGTGAATGTTTTGTTTCTCAGGGTCATGAGCCTCTTTAACCTTCTTCCATCCCTTCCCCCTCTCCCCAAACTGGTTGGCAATTTCATTGTTCCAGTGGAATATATCCGTCATGTGAGGTCATCGCTGCATAAGGAGAGGTGATTGATTGCTTAGGTCACTGGGGCCTGTCCCATGCTGGGCTTTGAACGCTGGTTTGGAGACCTTGAACTAGACTCTGTGCTCAAAGGCGAGGTGATGTGGGGTGCAGAGGGGTATGGTGATGCTTTCCCAGCAGCTTGAGTCGCTGAACAAACAGACTGCTGCATTTTGAACTAGCTGGAACACTCTGAGAGCAGACAGCTTCATTCCTAGAGGCACAGTATCACAGCAGTCAAGCTTGAGATGTTACAAAAATACAGATAGATCATCATCTGCCAGCTGAGCCAGACAGAATCGGGTGCAACTCTTTTCCCATCCCCAGATGGAAGGAGACTCTACCCGCTTCTTGCTAACACGGCTTGTGTGCGCTTGGCTTCATCCAACTGCTCTCCAGTCAGAGTTGATCTCGGCTAAGCATCGAGAAAGCTGTGCGATTCTAGATTTTAAGGCCGGAGGGACCATTTTGATCATCGAGACTGACCTACAGCAGAGCACAGGCCAGAGAATTTCACCAATTTAATTTCCTGCACCAAGCCCATAACTTCTGATTGAACTGTAGCATCTCTTTTAGGAATACAGCCAGGCAAAGGCTTCAGGCAGTAAGGAACACACCACTTGCCTAGGTAAATTGTGCTGGTGTGTGACCCTCTTTATTAATAGTATTGTTCCTCACTTGAATTTGTCAAACTTCAGCATTTTGTAACAGAAGGTTACAGATTGCGTTTGATGAGAGGGAGCTACAGCATGGGTATTGCCTGCACACATCTGGCACCTTGGCTCTATTATTCCTGTGACTTTTTTATTTGGACAGGATTTATCTATGGGATGATGGTATACAAGAGTCCTGAACATGGAGAAGGAGTTATCATCAGCAAATCCTAGGGCTTTCCTGGGGCACGGTAGCATCTGAACTCCAGAGCTCAGGGTGTCACATTCAGGGTTTAGTCTGAGCTCCCTGCTCGGAGCAGGAGTGCAGCAGGCTTTGCTCCTAGCCATTAGGTAGGATGTAAATTCCCAGCCCTCCTTGGTGAACTGGTATATATGCTTTGGGGCATGGCTACCAAGATCTGCTCTCTCATGTCCCAGCAGTGGGGGGTCCATGCTGCGGGAGACTTACAGAGAGGGAGGAAGCACAGATGGGTCCCTGATGCTGGGGAACAGCAGCGGATTCATGTTTCCATTCTGCAAATGCAATGAGAGCAGCTCCTAACAGATTAGCCTCAGTCTGTACTGATGGTGGGGTCCCTATGCAGTAGCAAAGAACCATGTAATTCTTACTCGCTGCTTTCAAGCACCAAGATTCACAAACTGAGCTCAATGAAGTGCCCTGGGGAAATAGCTTTGTCATTCACACTCTGTCATCTGTGCATCACAGGACCGGAACGCTGTGGTGAAGGCTCTGTACCTAGAGTGAAAGTGTACAGGTTCCTGTTCAGACTCTGGGAGTAGCCCTGACTGGTTTTATTGCAATTAGAGCTGGGAAACACATATGAAAGCAAGAGTTATGTCATGAGGTACTGGTGCAGAAATTCAATCTCTCTGCTCTGGTGCACAAAGTCTTCTTGAATGGTGTAAGGTGGGATTTATACATCCAAGTAGTAAGAGCATTGGTGTCCCCTCTTCCTCTCTGAAGACCTAACAGTTTATTCAGGATCCACACTGGGAGCTGCACACAGAGCCAAACAAGGGGCATGTGTTACGCTTGCCCTCCAAAGCAGCAGGGTCTGTGCCCAGGACACAGTCCCCAATGCCAGTGGCTGACCACAGAGTGCCCCAGACAGGCTTTGTCTGCTGGTTTTTCAATAAGCCACAGGGACATCCATGCTCTGTTTTGAACATAAACTCTCCATGCACAGTGGCGTCCAGCCTGCACTGGCTGGCATTTCCACCTGAAACCTTCCTTTGGTCCCACAGCTTTCATGCTATGTGCTGCTCCCAGCTCCTCTACAACCAGGCCTGGGTCTGCCAGTGCAGGACACACTCACTCTGTCTTCGGCCACGACCTGATTAGCAAACCAGAATGTGTCAGCTGAGACTGATTGACATTGCCTCATTCCTGCGCTCATCTGGAGCCACCTTTGGGATGGGGGCACTGGGAATCACCGGCTCTTCACAGGCAGCAGAACCTGTGCACAGCAGTGTCTCAAGTCTGAGGTTTATGCCACATGTCCGGGCTGTCACCTCCCCAGCATCGTGTGTACATGAGGTGGTCAGTGCTGGGGCTCACTCCTTCCCCTCAGCTCATTACAGCCATTACCTGCTCCATAGGGCTGAAATTTAGACTACCAGGTGTGAAAGCCATTCAGGATTTGGCTCTGTAGGGTTTCCTATTCCCAGGCTTTAGACCCTGGAAATCCATAGTCTGTGGTGCTGTTGCTGGAGCTCACAATCTCAGCTGAGACGTACAACGAGGTCTCCATTATAAGACCTCTCAAAAAGCAAGGACAGCGCAGTGACCCAGCACACCTACACCCAGTCCATGTTTCTGAGGGTAGAGCCATTGCTGTTAGGAGGAGTGATAGAGGTTACACTTGCACCTCTACCATACCATACCCTGAAGGACTGGCATTGAGGTCTACCAGCGCCTGGAGAAGATCTCCCCTTCTGGGATGGCTGCATCCACATGTCCTGCTGCCTGATGCAAAACAGCCCACAGCCCCTGAAGATCTGAGCTGTGACTGAGAATGCCGTGCAACAAAGAGAGCAGGCTCTTCACCCTAGGAATCTACTGTCTCATGGTGAGTGCCAGGCATGGCCCCAGGCACTCCAGGCCACCTTGAAACCACGTGTGCAGCTTGTGTGCCCTCTAGCCTGGAGACTCACACGAGGAGGTCCTCAATGCTTGGAATTCCCCTCCTTTTCAAAGTCTAAAATAAATTCTGTCACGGATTTGTGTTGCCAGACATGATCTTCCACAGCATCGTGATCATAATCCAGATGGCCAAGATCTCCCCAGTCTCTGCCTTCGTAAGAATCTTACTCCATTCTGCTGCCTCTCTGCAGAGCTGCATTTTAACATTGAGTCCCCTCCAAGGCTTAGAGGTTCAGGAGCAAAGTACAAAGAAATGCTGAGAATAGCTGCTCTTTTCTCCTCATCTTCATCTCAGGATCCCTCCAGAGACTGATCTTGCCCCGGAGGGAGGGGCAGGGCACATTAGCCAACAATTCTTTTTTTTCCTGTGAACTTTGTTTAAATATTTAACAGAAGGAAACTAAAAATATCCTCGGTTAATGCAGCAGGAGCTAGACAGCTACTTACTCTTGGGTGCCCTTCCTTCCAGCCCCTCTCCTCAGGTGTACATCACAGCAAGCACCGGGCTCTTCCCTCAGCAAGAGGAAGCCTCCCATGCAGGAGGGGCTGAAGTTTTAGTTCAGGGCATGGGCTGAGGAGGAGCGGATGGCAGTAAGCCCTTGGGAGCCGGGAGGTGCAGCACAGCTTGCTCAGGGCTGGAGGTGCAGTGTTGGCCTCTGCATTCACTCCCTCAGCCAAGCATCCCTGTTTCTTCATCCTGGCAGCCACAGGAGGGCATGACTGTGGGTTGTCGGCATTCATGCTTTCCTCTTCACAGTGAAGGAGTGAGCTGAACATCTTGCATGATTTTTTTTCTCCCATGTGTGCGTGCGGTTGCGGAGAGGATCCGGGGCCAGGCACATAACAGCTCACCAGGGAAGGGCCGGCACCACGCTGTGCACAGCCAAGGGAAGGGGCAGGCAGCATGAAGGGCAGCTGTGCTACCACCGGACTGATGCCAGAGGGTGGTGCGCGTCCGGTGCAGAAATCCAGCTGAGGGGACCTCCCCTTACTCCGTATTATTGCTGCTCAGCAACGGGAGGCGAGAGAGAAAGGGGAGGAATAAGAGAGAAAGGGAGGGACGGGACAGTGCAGAGGACATTAGGATGAGGAGTGTGCGAAGGTAATTTTATGTTAGCTAAGAGGAAAGTAAATACTAAATATTTGATAGGCATAGTTTTTCTCCTAAATTCTTTAGTAAGGCTGGACTTTTCTGGCTGATTCAGTCTCTTTCTCAGTCTTCTTGGTTTATCACTCTCGTGCTTCCTCTCTCGCTCCCTTGCTCTGTCACACGATGAAGAGGCTCTTTTTTAATAAATGGATTACACGCTCTACACTATAAATAAACACAGGAATTAAGATTCCAACTTGTTCCAGTGATAAGCAAACAAAGATCCCGAATCCCCCTCTCGGCCCTCATACACTAGAGTCCCTGGGGAAGCTGCGCATGTGCTTCAGCACGTGTGCTCCAGACATCACTCCTGGCTTTTGTGAGCATATGCTAACACGCGTGTTTCTGTGCAGTGCTGGGATCAGGGGCACGATACCCCTCTGTGCAGGAGAGCATGGGGGCACGAGAGCAGGACAGCGTGCACATGTGGGTGCGTGGACTCCTCTTATCCTACCTGCCAGAGCCGGGAGCTTGCCTGGGGTGGCACACACTGCAGGGAGACAGCCATCACCGCTCTGTGAGGGGACACTGACACCTCTCCTTTTTGGTTCCCAGTGAAGAAGATGAGACAAGATCCTCACTGAGCAAAGACGCTGTTGCATCTGAGATGGAGCCCAGTGCTTGGTAGGTTCACAGCTTCCCACACTGGCAGGTGAGGAGGGAAGACAACAGGAGTGTGGGTGGTGGGCTGCTTCCAGCTGCCTGGCCTTTCAACAGGAGGGACATTTCAGATAAGGCTGTCTTCTTCCTCCCCCCACCCTGCAGCAGGATGCCTCCACTCCTCTCCTGCATCCACTCCCTGCAGCTGTGGCATCTCCTCCTCGTCATCTCGGCCATCCCTCCTCCTGGCATCTGGTCTCTTCGCTCTCGCGTCCCAATGGCCTCTCGGCCTCTTTGCACCCGTCGGAGCCCCTCAGCCCCACGGCCCATTTGCATCTGGGAAAGGACCTCGCTGCCGGAGCGGGATTCTCGCTCGGCCCAGCCGCGCCAGCGTGCCCTGCCTGCCCGGGGAGCAGAGCTGCGGCACGTCGTGCGGCTGAGGCGCCAGGCGGCGGGGGCCCGTCCTGCCACCCCCTCCGGATTTGAGGACGGCATGCCCTCTTCCCAGTACCCCTGGGCCATCGTGTGGGGTCCCACAGTGTCAGATGAGGATGGAGGGGACACAAACTCAGCCAATCCAGGCTTCCCACCGCTGGGATACACCTTTGTCTCGCCGCACGGGATGGCAACGGCACAGCCCAACTCCCACTCACTCCTGCATAATGCGGGGCTCAACCTGCGGGAGACCCCGGCCACCCTGCGGCCCTTCCTGTTTGGACCCCGGGGGGAAGGTAAATCTGCCCTTTGCTTCTTTCACCTCCTGTCCCTGCAGGAGCAGCTCCTTCTGCAAAACTTAGATGTAACCTCCCTGCTGCTCTCTGGGGACCGGTGGGAGTGGCCATCACACTCCCCTCTCTCCCTCTGTCTCGCAGGTGTGGACCCCCAGCTGTACGTCACCATCACCATCTCCATCATCATAGTCCTGGTTGCCACCGGGATCATATTCAAGTTCTGGTAAGTAGGGTTTGGGCCGCTGGAGGCTCTCACCGTGCCAGTGTCTGCAAGTGGGTGGGCAGGAGGACTGTGGGCTTGGGACCCATTTGTCCCACAGGTGCAGATCTGGTGCTGCAAGCCCTTGGAAGGTTTGGCACATGGCCAAGTTGGGCTCTAACACTGAGCGTAGTGGGGTCCTTCCCACAGATCTGTCTGTCATTTAGGGCAAGGGCTTGTCTTTTTCCCTCACCCCTTGCTCTCTCCAAAGCTGGGACCGTAATCAGAAACGCCGGCGTCACTCGGGGCAGCAAAGCAGTGGGAGGCAGCAGGAGAGCCAGCAGCCTCTCACGGACCTCTCCCCCACCACCGTCAGCATCCTGGGGCCCTACAGCGACTCCCTGGCCCCCACACCTGAGGCAGAGGAGTCCAGGCAGGGCCAGGAGGGTGTGGAGAAACTGGGTGGCCACGGGAAGAACGCGGCCTTCCAGCTCAACCGGTGAGTGGCTGGTGAGCCAGGCAGGAGGGGGTAGCAGGGGACAGCGGGACAGGCAGAATGAGGCACGGCAAAGGTGCCATTGGTTAGTGGGGGTGGTGGGTTGGGGCAGTGTAAGCGCTAAATAATTTCCAGTTTTCTCTTTCCCCCAGAATCCCATTGGTGAACCTGTGACGCTCCTGGGAGAGGCTGAGCTCGCTCCCCCCATCCTCCTGTCACAGCCAGCGAGCGCAGATTCCTGCTGCCTCTTCTACCCCAGGAAACAACAATCTCCTTGTGCCACGGCCCACCACCACCATTATTAACTAACCCCACTGGGATGTGCCTGGGCAAATGGACGAGCTGGGCCTCCTTAGCCTCCTGCGGGGGAAAGGTTGGGGACCCCCCCCGCCCACATAAGACAGGGGGATGGGAGAGCAGGATGTTGGGAGGGAAGACAGCTGGTGGTGGTGTGAAATCTTGACCTCCCCAGCCCCTCTCCTCGCATATGTGTGCAGACACATTTGGATCTCCATGACTCTCTCACCAGTGCATGCCTGACATTGGGTGTAGGCAAGGTGGAAAGGCGTACCCCTGACCCCGTGGGCCCTAACCCCTCCGTGTGTCTCCTCCCATGTCGTGTGCTTTGCAGTGAATGTCTGGAGTTCAGTGGCTGCAGGATTGCCCGCTGGGGCTTGGTCTCCCCTGAGCCAAGGTGACTCAGGTGGCAGCAGGTTCTTCTGTTCCTAAGGCCTTGGCCTTCCTGAGATCCCAATGGTGGGTGAAGCTTGGGTAGAAGAGGCTCACACAGCACCTGGGCCCCCTCAACAACCCATTTTCTTGAAGGAAACATTACCTCCCCCCTAGATGGAAGATATTCACATTTTTCCAGTTTCTTTCTGCCTAACACTCCTCTGTTTTTTTCTCTTCAGCTTTTATCTTTCTTCATCTCTCCATTCACAGTTTTCTTTCTCTCAGTTTCCACCACTCTGCCACTTCTCTTGCCAGTTAAAGCTGGAAAAGATTCCTTTAGCTTTCTAAATATTTTGATCTGTTGAAAGCCTCCTTGCTGTCCCCCTCCACCCCCTTAGTCTCCTTCAACAAGATTTTTCTGAAGAACACCGGTCTATGGTGATGTCCTTCAGAAAATCCAAGGCAAAGCCCTCTGCTCACAATGTTATTTAGCAAGCATCCTGGACACTGCAGCCAAAGCGTGGCATGCAGACGAAGGTGGGAATGAGGAACTTGAGTTTTGCAGGGCTGAGGTAGGGAGCTGCTTTCAGACCCTCATGGCACAGGCAACAAGCAGCAGACACTCTCTGTGCCTGGTATGACAAAGAGCAATTTCGAGTTGACTTTGGGAACACTGGAAGGGTTGCCATGTACTGCTGGTAGATCTTCCCTGGAGTGACTGGAAACCCATGAGGCAATATTCACCAAGGGCATGAAAGAGGGGATATCTGGGGTCCTAAGCTTCCTCAGTGTGTTGCCCCAGATAGTTGGGAACTGAAAACAATGGCACAGGTGTCTGTCCAAACTGGTTGCCTGTGCATGTCCTTCAGGGCTGTGGTGGTCCGTGGGACAGGCAGACACACTGTCACTGTGAGCAAGATCCGTGCATCTCCACCTCTTTCTATGTGTGGACCCAGGGTGTTACTTTGAGGAAGAGTAAGATGGCAGCAAAAATTTCAGCTTAATGACAATAGTTGCTCTCCCTTGGCTTTTGTGGACATCTTCAAATTAATTAAAACACCACACTGATAGCCACTGAGCTGAAATGATGTTAAGGTTTGCCCCTATAGTGTTCAAACACCTTCAGCTGCTGGACTGATGTGTCCAGAGACAGGAAACTCACACAATTTGAAGACCCTATTGCACCATACAAAATTTCTGGCAAAAGCCATGTTGGAGAGAAGGAAATGGCCCTTTCAAACTTTATCTCTGCAGTAAAAGCCTATCCTTTAAAAGAAAAAGCACAGGGAATTTCATAAGAGGCCTGGTTCTGCCCATTTACCCAGATGAACTATTAGGTGATCTCAGGTCCCTTCTGACTCACTGTGAAGGACATTTAAATAAGAGTGTAAATTACAATAAGCTTTGCAAAAAACAGTAGCGAATTGGAGAAAATGACAGGTCAAATAAAATTACTGGCTTATTAAAAGCACTGAATGGCTGAAAGGTGTAGGTGGAAAAGGACTCTGGAGATCCCTAGTCTAAGCACAGGTTGAGTCTGTGCTTATAGCAGGGGATATTAGTGCTTTACCATAGATCGATCTGTTACTGAGCCTGTTCTTATTCAGGCTCCATTCAAGGCTTTGGTGGGCATTCAAGCTGCAGATGGACAGAGAAGAGCCAGGTGGCTGTTCCTGCTCACTGCCCCATTTGCTGCTGCCCCTGCCAGCTGAGGGCAGCTCGGGGCTGTTCCCCCTCTCACTGGCACATCCATGCTAGGAGGGGAAGGACATCTGCACACAGCCTGCAGGAGGCCACACTCTTGATTGCTGGCAGTTTACAATATAATGCCTTGAACTGGTTTAAGTAATCTGCCAGACCAGATTAATTAGATTGTTCTTTGATCAACAGTGTTTGTTGAAACAAGGCCAGAGTTTAGACTCTTCACTTCAAGGGCTGTCCTTGGACTTAGTTTTTCCACATGCTGCATGGAGAAAAGGTTTGTAAGAAAGTGGGAGGGGACCACAGGAGGCATAGTGAAAACTTGATGCGTGGAAGCCCTGCACTCTCCTGGCCAGGCTTTTGTAAATTCTGCAAACAAATCAGATTTCAGTGGTTTGGGGTTTTTCCTCCCCCTTTTACATGTCTCTGGGTTTGGTAAAAGTATCTCCAGGGAGTGAAACCTTTCATGGATACCGTTGTAAGGGGGAAACTGGTGAATGCAGTAGAGAAAACTTTTACAACAACAGAAGCTTGGATATGTTGAACATCTTTTCTAAGACCAATTTTCCTAGCCAAACATGTTTTTATGACAGTCATTCACTCTCTCACACGAAACAGGTTAGGTATGGGGAAACAACTTCACAGTCCTGCCCAAACATTCATTGCTGTTTTATCCCTGGAACAAAACATTCAAAACACATATAAACACACAAGCTTCTTCCAGTCAATAAATAGTCTCACTGAATCTGTTTTCTCCATGACTGGAGCCTTATAAACCCTCTTCCCCTACAGAGACTGGAGCCGGAGCATGCCTGTAGTCTCTTCCCTGCCCCAGGCTAGTATTTTGTAAGATGTGCACATGTGTTGACAGCACTGAGTACCAAGCCAGGGCAAAGGCCAGCACCTTCTGAGGCACAGCCTATCAGCTTTCCCTGGCTTCTAGGTGAACAGAGGAGAAAGGTCTGGATTATTGTTTTTTCCAGTGAAAACTTCACAGAGAGAAAAGCATGTGGGGAAAACAGCTGAAAATGCTCATAGCTTTTGGCTGATCCTGCCCAACATTTCTCTGCTGTTAAAAGGCAACATCCAGGTGGGCTGAGTGAGTTGAAGGAGTCTCTGCTGAGCTCCTGGAGAGCCCTGGCTTTGTTAACGCAAGGGTGGTCTCTCTGTGAGTGCAATGGGAGGGAGGAAAGGTCTGAGGGAGAATCTCTTCCCTCTGCCCTATGCTGTTTTGGAGCAGGAACTGAAGTCTCCCTCTCTTTACCCAAGAGAGTGGTATGACCACAAGGACAAATCCTGCTTGGGCTTCCCCATCTGGTTGGTTGTGACTGGTAGGCAGGGAACAGACCACTGGTGTGTGCTTCCACACCTCTCCTCCAGCCCAGTTTCCAGGGACTCACATTCAGCCAAGATCCCAAAACTTCAGAGAGGGCTATCTACCTCTTCCTCAATGGCACCCAAGTGCCCTTGCAAATCTGGTCCCTTCATTTCCCACTCCACTTCCCAATAAAGAAAAATGCTTGGAAAGGAGTGGTTTGTTCATTCCCTGCAAGTTCTCAAACACGACTATCTTGAGACTGTTCTGAATTAAACTGGGGTTTTGTTTTTTCACTCCGACAAACCACATCTGTGGCACAGCCTTAGAGCTGAGACCTGCAGCACAAAAGCCCTGGGTCAAACTCCAGCTGCCCAGCTGCACCCCTGCTAATGTCCCACTGTAGTGCTGGCCCTACTTTGGCAAGATCATAGAGAGGCATCACCTTCCTTCACCAACTGCTGGCTCTCTACTCCTCTTCCCCTGTTGTTTTCCCTCTCCCACTGTTTTCCCTCTTCCCACTCCTGTCCTGTACCATGGTCTCCCTCCTGGGTATCTCTCCCCTCCTACTGTTTCACTCTCCCCACTCCTCTCTTGTTTTCCCTTTGCCACTTGGTCTTGTTCTTCTGCGGCTTCCATCCTCCCCTCTGGCCTCCCTCATGCTTCCCTGCTCAGTCTCGCTCTTCCCCCTCCCCTGCCCTTGTGCGCTGTGATATATATTTTTGTAGGATTTCTCTTCTCCTTGTGGTGAAATATTCAATTCTTGTGGGATGTTAGTTTCAACATTTTTAAATAAAACTTTGCAAAATATTGAAAGCAGAGCTCTCGCTGCTGTACACTGGAAAAGTCACAGTGGGATGAGAGGGACTTCACCTGGGGCAGACCCCAGTGGGATGGGGGCTCAGACACCTGGCATCCCACAGTCTCTTCTTTGAGGTAGAGGGGGAAATCTGGCCACGTATCTATGTTGCTTTGGTCTCTTTGCTGGCCAAAGAGGCCCTTTGACCACCTTCATGCATTTTCATGGGAAGTGGCCCCTGATGGAGGAGGAGCCTTTCTTCACCCACTTCTCCACCCAAAGCTGCCATCCTGCCTCTGGAGCTTCTGCCTCCCAGCCACATGCTGGGGCTGCTTGTCACACACAGGTTCACGCTGGGGGCCAAGGTGTCCAGGAGAGGTGAGAGAAGCTGAGGGGAAGGGAGGGAGATGGAGTGCTGCAGGCACAGAAGCCTCCCTCACTGTATCCCGCGGCTGCCTCCGCAATTTCTATTTACAGCCCTGCTACCTCCCCTCCTGGCCACAGAGCTGCTGCTGTTGCTGGTTTCCAGGGCTGCTCTGTAATTAAGCATCCTTGTCTCCTGCAACTCCTCCACTTCGCAAGCCCGGCAGCAATCGGGCTGGGGGCAGGGGGCGCAGAAGAGGTGCTGGAGACCAACACCAGACTTGATGGCCACTCCAAAGGGCTGCTCCCCAGCAATGGCAGGAAGATTGCAGGGTGCTGGGAATGGTTCGTCATCCCTGCTCCCTCTGTCCTGTTGCTGTCTGAGTCTTTGAGCATTGGAGGTGCCCCTGATCCTCTGCTTTACTATCGGAGGAAGAAGCAGACTCCCCAAACCATAGCTGATCTGAGACTCTGTCCTGGGATATCTGCCTACTGGAAGGACCCAGGACTGCCTCCTGCTGCAGAACCAGGCCCCTCCACATGGCATCCTGTGCTCTGGACAGGACCTCTGTGGGTTGGAAGCGACCCCAGGCCCATCAGAGAGCAGACGCGCTTCTGCGATGGCTGTCCCAGGGTACACGCACATAAGGGGCTGAACAGCACCTCTTCTGCCCCTGTGCTGAGTGTGAGAGGACAGAGTCCTTCCCCCTGTTGCTTTAGGTGGCTGATCCTCTCCAGTCAGTGGCTCTGGGGCTGGGCAGGCTGGAGAGACTTGACTGAGGAGGTGACAGATGCTCACTGTGCTGAAATTACAGTCATGTACTCATCAGTGCAGTGAAATGTCTTGCACAAACCTCATCTGCTTCCAGGCAGAGCTTCAGCCCTTCTTGTTGACTTCTCTGTCATCAGATGCGTTTCCTCTGGTGCCCTCTCTGCACAGGCTGAGGCTGCAGGCACTCAGTCAAACATTCCCTTTCTTCACCAGGACTCACTCTGACTCACAGGAGAGGCTCCACAAGCTTCCCTTTTTTCTTCTGGCTTCCTGAAACACTGACTCCCTAGTTTAGTGCCCTCCCATCACCACTCCCCACTACATCTCCTGCCCACCTGTTCATGTTGACTTCCCACCCTTCCAGCCTGGCCCCAGCCCTGCCTCCTTCCCTAGCATCTCACTTCCTTTGCAGTCTCCAACCTTGCCTCCTTCCCTAGCATCTCCCCCTCATCCTGTTCTCCAGCAGGGAGCTAGCACTGGGAGCTGCATGCTGAATGAGGACAGCAGAGATGGAAGGAATGAATGCAATAATTTAAATCAAAGAAGAACATCTAAAAACTGTACAATCACTTCAAGACACATAAAAATCACTTTGACCACAAGGAATGGTCAAAAAAATGAGCATGAGGTATTGCTGACCGCTGTGATTTCCTGAAAAAGAGAGTAGTTCAGAAATACATTTTGAAAACATCTCCCAAATCTGGGATTCCCTCCAGCTGAGTGCCTTCTATAACCTGCAATAAATTATCCCATTACGGGGGAAAAAATTCAGGCAACTGTCAGCTGGAAGTGCTTGTATTGCAGGCATGTGGCAGTGAGCAAGAGCTCTTGTTTGCATTCCCTGCTCAGGTAGCTTCTCCAGAATTGGGGATGGAATTTAGGACTCCATGTGCTCTGGAGAAACTCAAGTGTAAGCCTTTGTGCAGAAGGAATGGAGAGCTTAAATCAGAGGTAGCTCCACACCCTACTAAAGGGACATGGCTAAATGGATGGCCATTTAATTAGCAGAAATGCACAACTTGAAACTGCCATAAAGAGTCGCCCTGAAACAACCAACCTCTCATTTCAGTGTCATGTAAAAGAGTTGAGTAGTTCCCTTGGCTCATTCCTGCTTTGATCCTCAGAGGCAGAATTGAATCTTTATTGAGGGCTGCTGTGTCTCCGAGTGCACATTGCACTCAGTGAATAATAGGCCATTCAGTGACGCATTCCACATTGATCCAAAGCCCAGCTTTCTCTGGGAGTGACCAGAATACAAGCAAAACTATCTTCAACCTCAGATCAATCCTCACAAGAGATCTGGCAGGAAAGCAAATGCTAGTCTCTGCTCCAGGGTCCTGTCCTTCATCTCTGTGGCTCCTAGTTAGTGCTCCAGTGGCAGGAGAGCAGATGCTCTAAGGCAGCCAGTCTAGTTTGAAGCCCAGACTTCATCGACAGCTGGACTTACCACAAGGGTTCAACAAACAAGCAAGCAAACAAGCCTGGGGTGACTTGTTTTCTATCAGAGGAACACAATTTGATGTCTACAGCATGCACTGGTCAAATCTGCATTACAGCCTGGCCTGAATGGCGAGATGGTTGGTTTCCTCATTAGTTTGCCTAAGAAAGGATGCATCAGAATCACAAGCATTATGACTTTCTCAGGTACCATTTAAGCCTGGGTAAAGTGACACAGACAGTAGAAGTTTTCTGAGCCCTTCCCAAACCAAGGGGCAGGCAGTGGTGGGTGTCCTCTTCTACTGTCAGGGGAGTCAATCTAGCCAGGTTTTGCACTGTGAACACACACAGCTTTGCCTGAACATGCTCATTAATCAAAACATGACTGCAGTGGTAAAACATACCTACAGTGGAGGTTTGTTTCAATCTCATTACATTGATTCATTTGGTGACACCAGGATGTTATCTAACCCTGAAATGGTTTCTCTCCGATGCCTTTTTCTGCTTTGCCAATTCCTTTCTTGTGTGACATATTGCATGTGAGTGAACATCACATAAATGAGGTCCGAGGCTCTCCTTAGCGTTACCCTGCGTTGGCTGGATACACAGCAGGAACCGTAAGAGGTTCCTTTATAATGAGATTTCTCTTACACTAAGCATCAGGGTCTCCATGACAATACTGAAGACCAAAAAGAGTGTCCTGAATAAATGAGGGGTTCTTGTAGCAACTCATGTTGACCAGCTCACTTGTAGCTAACTACATGGTGCAGTGATTCTGAGTGCAGCAAATGAGGAAGAGACAGATTTTTCCCTAGTACCTGCAATTTAGAGGAGGGCAGGGACAAAATGGTGACTAGGCATAACACTGCCTCTTCCAGGGTTTTGGTGATGGTTCTTTGCTGATGCTCAGGCAGTTCTGCAGAGACAAACAAATTGCCTAACTAAAATATAAGGAGCTGAAGCTATCAAGCAAAAGCCTAAAGAGAGGTATGAGGGTGCAGGAACATGAGGGAGGACAGGAGGAGAGAGTGGGCAGAACCAGAAATTGTGGCTAGAATTAAAAGATGGGGCTGGAAGGAGAAGTAGGGTCAGAGGAAGGGGTCAGAATAGAAATTTAGGGCTAGGAGGCATTAATAGCACTGGGTAAATAAAGATAAGATGGGTGAAGCAGGGCTCTGGGAACTCACGGGTACCAGGGTGCTGCCAGCACTGAAGCCCCAGGTTAGCCTGAGGGCTTACTCAGCTCCTCTGATTCTTCCAGCTGTTTTAGGAGCAGCAGTTGGATCTTCCTCTGCCTGCCTGTCTCCTGGGGAGGGAAGAGGAAGCACATGCTCATGGGTCAGCCCTCAGAGCTCAGTCTCACTGCTGCAGTGCTGACCCAGCCCTTGTGTCAGAGATGCGGGATTGTCACAAAATGTAGGTCAGGGTGTGAAAGTCCCTTTTTATATGTTTAAAGGCCTTAGCCCTCTGATGTTCAATCCATACGTTCAATCCATACGTTTCCCTTTTCTTGCTTCCTCTTCTGATGTTAGTTGTTTGGTCATCAGTTTCCAGGAGATGAGATGGAGCCCTCTTCATGTGATCTACAGAGGCATCAAGAACTAAGCCATAGGGATTGCACTCTGAACATGCACAGCACTGAGACCACCAAAAATGAGGCTGTCAGTGTCTGCCCTTGGGCTGCCAGAGCCAGTCTTTTGGCCTCTGGCCTTTACCACTAAAGGGCAAGAACAGTACCTCCTGGAGCAGTGCGTGGTGAGAGATGAGTCCCTCAGACTCAGAGATGAATGCACTAGAAAGCCCAGAAAGAATGACACATGAGGAGAATGCTTTGCAAAGTTGAAGCCAAGGATGCAAATGTGAAGGAAGGAGCGAGTAGTGGCATGAAACAGCGAGCACTATCCTCTGCACCAGAAGGGCCTGGTGGAAAAGCAGTGCATGATAATGTGACTCCAAGCATCTATCAGGATGGTGCATGAAGGAAGAGGCTGGTGTTTCACAACTTCTGAGCTGACTTTGCATCCTGGGTGGTTGCTGCTATTCGTTTTCTTCTTCTGTGATAATTGTACGTCGTTTCCCTGCACAGTTCACTGCACAAATGATTTCACATACCCGCCCGAGCTGTGCTTTATTGTATTTTGTTTAAATATGCGAAATTGTATGCAACTCCATGTGACGTCTTATGCAAATTGCTTCTTGTGTTACTGTGCATATTTGAAATTAATTTGAGTAAGATCACAGCTCTGACTCTGAAGCCATTGTTTAGACTGAGCACTCACCCAGCTCCCCTGATCCTTCCAGTTATCTCAGGAGCAGCAGCCTGAGCCTCCCGCGCCTGCCTCAGCCTTGATCCAGAGGCAACATGTGCTGGAGGTGACACAGCTTAGATGAAGGTCACATTCCTGGCCTCTGCTGAGTTTGCCAGTTAGTGCAGTCAGAAACTGAGTATTTAACAGGGAAGTTGGAACACCAGACTCATGTCCTAGAAGGCTCTACAGACATGCACTCATGGGAAGCAAATTTTAATCCCTGCAGAGCCAGGCTAGAGTCTGGATGGGGTCACAGCACCCAACGGTTCAACAGCTCACCAAAATATCCAAAGGCATCTAGGCTTAGAAGAAAGCACTGGTGTTACAATGTCAGAAATTAAAGATGCTTTCTGGAGGAGCTTCTTAATGATCCACCCTTTTCGCCAGTGGATCTGTAGATATAAGGCAAATGCTCTACCTACAAGTGCTCCATCTTTTTAAAAAGATCAGGTTCCATTAAAAACATCTACTAAATACACCAGCCATAACACAGGCAGCAATATATTATCTACACTAATCTCTGAACACACCCAAGCCATTTCAGAAACATTCTTCATGCTAATTTTCCCTTTTCTCTTCTGCTTGGTTATGAGTCAGCAGCTAGGCTTGAAACCCCTAACCTTCATCACTGAGGAAGCCGTACACGTCACTCCATCTAGGCCTTAATCTTCCATTAAAGAACAGAAAAGAGACAGTCAACCACTGAGTTTGCTGTAACTCCTGTTTTATCCCCAGCTCATATAATCCACTGTAATCTGGCAGTGAAGTGTTTCATGCAAGGACTTCTGTGTTGGGCAGTTGAGTGCAGGCAGGTGCCAAGAGGCAGGATCGATTGGAGCCGAGGGCCATGTCCCAGGGCTGCTGGTGTCCAGGGCTGGTGGTAGGAAGGAGCAAGGAAGGAGGTGCTCCAAGGCAGAAGCAGCTGGTTCACTGTAGCACCCAGCCTGCGGCTGCCCTGGGAGAGTCGCTGTCATCTTTCCCTTTGACAGATACTTCAGGGGCATCCCCTTTTCTCATCGCCTTTTGTCATCCTGTGCCGAGCGGGTGTCCTTCAGCTGACTGCACTCTCTGGAAAAGGGAACAAATGATGGACCCTGGCCACTAACCAGTACCCTGGCTGGGTATTAAGCCTCAGTTAGTGAAGGAGAGTGAAGATAGCGGAGGAGCTGGCCTCAAAGCCCCTAAGTGCCCAGCTCACAAGGATGCACATTCGCCTGGGCTGTGGTGTGGAGGAGCCCTCTTCTGCTCATCAGAAATCCCCTCAGATCTGCAAGACATCCAGCTGTCACCTGAAGCAGTCGGTCCTGGGCCTGCCTGTCACATACTGTCCCCTCCAATTTGCGTGCTAGTTCTCTACATGCTGGAGGCAGCAGAATGTGCATCCTGCACTCCCTGAGTAATTACAGGCCTACAGCACTCTGCAGTGTCCCCAGTACACCATCCCCACAGGCTCAAACAGCCAGTATCACTTCCAGGCAAGCCCCGGGCACCCAGTTTGGCTTGTGTTGCTTTAAGGGCAAAGCCATTATGAAAATGTCCTGCAACTGCAGAAGGAGACAGGACTGGTGGAGATCTCCTCGCCTGTGACAGGCAGCCCCATTGCATCCTCTTGCTCAGAGACTTCCAGTACCAAAACAAAGTCAGTCTCCTGGCCTCACTGCTGCTTCTGAAAGGCTGTTCCAGATGCTTGCACTAGCAGGTGGGAAGCTCCTTCTAATTTCCATCCTCAGTGTACCCATGACCCAGCCTATGGTAATTCATTCTTGTGCCAGCATTGTCCTCAGGCTTAAATTCAATGTCAAAACCCTTTGTTAACACAGAGTTAATGTTGCTTGGTGATAGCTCATTCCTTTCCCAGAACATTATGTTCATCAAAACGCAAACTTGTGGAAAAACAGGACATTTAGAGTTAAAGTACATGCCCAGGCAACCTTACTTCTGCTCCTTCTGAGCTGGCAGCTGCCAGAGGGACTGTCAGCTCTCTGTCTACATTCACTGCGTCAAGTATAAAGTGCTCTGTGATGATCAGTATGAGCATTACCTGGGACCAGAGGGGGTGAGCAAGGAGGGGAGAGCCAGTCCCTCGAGGACAGGCAGGGGCTGGTGCCTGACTACAGTCTCTGTGATGAAAGACAAAGTGTTTCTGCCCATGGGATACTCAGGCACTTTCAGTGCACTGCTTTCAAGGACAGAAGATTACATGTGATTAGGACGTCCTGGGGTAAAGATTTCACCAGGCACTCCATTCTGCAACGACACCGAAAGCAAAAACTTTCTGGCAGGCATCAGCTCGTAAAAATGCAGCTGTGTGGCATCAGTGCTCTGGGAAGAACACAGCAGTGCTCACTGAGAGAGCATGTCCTGGGCCACTGCACTGCAGAGTCACTGGGGTGGAGGAAAGCCATCTCCAGCAGCAAGTTTAGCTAACCAGGCAGACTGGGCTCAACCAGAGCTGGGGAGGACTCACACGATTCCTGGCAGCAGCAGGCTGTCTGCCCTTTCGTGTAGTTGCAGTTGTGCTGTTTCTACCACGGAGGCTGCTATGTCTAAGGTGAAGGATGCTATGAGGTTGCCATGAGGTTCACCCCCATCCCAGGGTCCATATTAAGGGAATTCAGACCAAGACTGTCAGCACAGCTACAGAGATCCACAGCACATAAGAGCCAGGGCTGAAAAATTTGGCAGTTTTAATACATGGTGATTGCAGAAGCTTCAAGCACAGAAGCAAAGAATGGCCAGAGGGACTCCCTCTATACACTACTCCCCTGTTATCCATGCTACTGCTATCTCCAGCTCACCTTTCTCACTGCATTAAAACACCAGTGCTTTTGAAACTTCTAATGCTTAAAATAAAGTTTCTTGCAGTCTTTGCTGCTGGGTATGTATTTCCTAATCAGTGACTTACAGGAAGTTCAGTACGAAGTGCAGCCACAAATCCTGCCCTAGACAGGCTGATCAGTGTCCCTCTGTCCAGCCAGGCTTTGGGCTGGGCTTCTGATCTCCAGCAGTTTTCAGGAGTCAAGCAGCATTTCTTAAATTTATTGCCTACTTTCTGTAGTTTTTTACTGTGGATTATGTGCAGGGCCTGCCCTGTTTCTAGAACAGTCCCCTTGCTGACCCCAAAGGGCAGATGGCCATACCTGCCATGACAGGGACGTGCAGATGATGGGAGATGATCTAGGGGAAGCTATGGGCTGTTAGCTGGCAAGCCTGATGAGCTCTACTCCAGAGAAGGAAAGAGGGAATAAGCACAGAGCAATTTCTCAGGTGGCAGCTGCTTCTTAGACAGAGCCAGGGCTTCTGTGACAGATGCTCGCTCTGCCTGCAAGGCTAGAGGAAGCAAAGCCCCAGGTGACCGTGGTGCTGAGGGAGTTCCTGAAAAACACAAGCATCCTTGCTAAAATGAGACCCGGCAATGATGCAAAAGATTTTCTAGGAACTCTTGAGTATCTAGGTGACACTGAGAACTGCCCTGAGGATGTGGAGATCATTATGCCAGCCTGCCTGGGAGGAGGAGCTCAGCCCATTGAGTGGGAAGGAAGCACTTGAATCTGCAGAACACTACCTGCTGCAGCTCTGAACTCACTGCCCCGACCCAGGGACTCACTGCTTCCAGTCAGGGACTGGGCAGGAAACATGTGCCTCTGGGTCTCACATTCCTCCAGGCAGAATATCTGGCCACTTCTGGATTGTCTAAAGCCCTATTTAAAGTTAGAGATGCTTCCACCCAGAGAAGCAGTAAATAATCCAGGAGCTTTTGGGTCTATTAAGAGGCCCCAGGAACAAGTTTGCAACTATTGTGTGCTCAGTTTGAATACAGAAGATTACCCAGAAAGCAGGCTGCACTGTGGAGTGTGAGAAACATAAAGATGGAGTGTGCAAAATGAGAAAAGGACAGTGCTCTGTCAAACAGACAGAACACACTTAATAGATACAGGCAGCTGGATCTGCTGCCCTCTGGAACAGAAGAACTACATTAAATCTTGATGGGATACACCCACAAGTGCTGAGTGAGCTGGCAGAAGTCATTGCAAGGCCTATCTCGATAATTCTTGATTGATCATAGCAACTTGGAGAAGTACCTGAAGGCTGGAGGAAAGCAAACATCACTCCTGTCTTCAAGAAGGGCAAGAAGGAGGACCCAAGGTCAGTGTGCCTCACCTTCATCCCTGGGAAGATGACGGAGCAGTTAATCCTGGAAATCATTTGCAGGCTCATGAGCAACAAGAAAATCATCAGGAATAGTCAGCATGAATTCACCAAGGGAAAGTCATGGTTGACCAACTTGATAATCTTCTATCATAAAAAGCCTCACCTTCAGTAGGGCCTTTGACACTGTATGCCACAAGATACTCACAAACAAGCTGCTGATGTATGGGCTGGATAAACAGAGAATGAGGTGGATTGAAAACTGTCTGAATGGCTGGGCCCGGAGGGTGGTGATCAGTGGGGCAGAGTTGGAGGCCAGTGCCTAGTATTGACTCCTGGTTGATGGAGGACCCCTGTGTGATTCCTCAGCAGAGGGAGGTTGGACCAGATGACCTCCAGATCTCGCTTCCAACCTCAACCAGTCAGTGATTCTCTGAAATTAACAGGAATGGTCTCTGAAGTGTGCTACCCCAAGCTGTGCCTGGGCTTTGTCTCAAGCAGTGATAGCTGGACTGGGCTAAAACTGCACCAGCAGTGTGACAAAACAGGTAGTTGCAGGTCTCCAGTCTGCCCTGCATCCTGGGGCTGTGTACAGCCCAAATACAGTCATGGCTTCTGGGAGACAATCTGAGGAGATGGCAGGTTGAGGCTGCCCACAGTGGTGCCCTCTAGCAACAAGGGCAGGGTGACTTCTCCATCCCAGGTGGAGATGGAGTGAAGGACATGATGGCAGGGAAACTATCCTCAATTTGCTCTGCTTCTCATCAGGAACTGTCCTCTCTTGCCATATGGCTACATGCCTTGTCTGCTGGGGAGAAAGTAGTGCCCAGGTATGTGATACGGGGGAGAAAGAGTGGAAAGCTCACCAGATGTGCTGTGAATAGCTAACACTACTGCTGTTGAGCTTAGCTCTTAGGGAACTACAGCATGAGGAGGACGATGAAGTAATCCTGGGAGATGAGCTGCCCGCAGTACAGTGAGAGGAAACAAGACAGCTGTTGAGTTCTCCCTGCTGATGTGGTAAACACATCTAAAAAATTACTTCCCTGAATATGATGTTTACCTGAAACTTGGGAGCCTTGCCCAGAGGGATCTGCTCCAGATGCTGTGAAAACTCTGGGATACAACAAAGGCACAAGAGCTGCTGAAACCTGAAAAGCCACTCAGAGTGATGCAGCCCAAGCCTGCTAACTCTGAAAACCTCTCAGCATGTTTTAATCTGTAATGAATTCCAGAGGGGTTCACAGTGCACAGACTTGATGCATCTCTGATGTTACAGACTGTTAAAACACTTG
Source organism: Neopelma chrysocephalum (assembly GCF_003984885.1). Taxonomy (NCBI): domain Eukaryota; kingdom Metazoa; phylum Chordata; class Aves; order Passeriformes; family Pipridae; genus Neopelma; species Neopelma chrysocephalum. Next base: position 17,194,293 of record NW_020897715.1, on the reverse strand, counting down.
TAGGAGACTGTCCTTCCATGCTTTTGGTGCTTACCCAAGGGGCTCCTGGCAAACTCTGTTATCCCCAGAACCCAAACAGCAGACTACTTGTCTGCATTTTATCCTGGCTGGATTTGTCTCCTGCCCCTTCAGCTGGCCACAGCCCCAAGCCCCTCTCCCCCAGACCCTTTCAGGCAGCAGCTGCACATATGAACCAGCTTCTCCTCCAATGTGTACTTCAAACCTGAAAAAATCTCTCCGACGTCAATTCATCAGGAAGATCACATTAAGCCCATCTAACCTCACTGTCTGACAGGGTAACTGCACTAGCAGACCGAAGGGGATGTAGTAGATGTGATATGTCTTGACTTCTAAGCTTTTGATAGAGCAAAAGGCACAAAGCTTTCATAAACAAACAGTGGGAGAAAAAAAACACTTAGAATTGCCAAAAGGTGTAGACAATTGCCAAAAATTATATACAGCTGGTCTGGGGAGATTGCACTGTCAGAGTGGAAAAGCACTTTTCAACAGGACTGTGGAAATTGGTAGATTCATTTTCATCCCTGAAAGCTTAAGGTGTGTGGTAGGAAAAGCTTTTTAAGTATCGAGCACTAAAATGCTGGACTAGATTTGCCAGGAAGCCCTGTCACTGTAGGCTGTTGAGAACAGGTTCAACAAATATCTGTCAGGGATGAGTTGTGCTTACTTAATCTTGTCGTCGGGTCAGGAGGCTGAATGAATTAGACGACTGCCCGAGGTCTTGTCCCAATTTCATTTCCCCCAATTAAATTAAATAAACCTCAGAAATCGTTGTCAGAAGCAAGCTGCAGCAGGCTGTACTTACTGCATCCCCCCTGAGTCAAGTGTTAGATCAGCACTAACCCCATCCAGGTGTAAACCACGTTCAAGATCTACCACTCTTCCCCTGATCCTGAAAACCAGGATGATGAAACCCTTTCATCTCTCCTGTCTGCACAGGCATGTGGTACATTGAGTTCAAACTGGCTTTTGTGTATTTCTCCAAAGAACCAAGCCGTTTCTGAGATGCTGGGTTTTAAATTTCTTTCCTGAGAGTGCTTATGGGAGCAGACATTGTGTGGGAGAAACACCAAGCAGTTGCCTGCGTAGAGAGCACAAGATTTTGGACTGATCTTTTACCCTTGAAGGAAAAACTCTTTGGGGGATGAAGCAGAAAAATGTGGGCTTGTGGGGCTGTGTTCAGTATATCTTTTCTTACAATGCTGTGCTTGTTGTGCTAACCTGCTCTGCCTGCCAAAGAAGCATAGCAAATTTCAGGGAGAGGTAGATCTGTGCAGCCTTAGAAAGAGCCAAACTCTGAAGAGAAAGGGACTGCCCAACTCAATCATGGCTGAGCTCCTTCCCTTCTATAATGGCTCATTTAGTTGGGCACATCCCTGTGTGTAAAATGGATTTCTAGAGAGAAGTTCGTCCATTTCAGCCTTTCACTAAGCTAAAGAAGCCAACCCCTCTCCCCGTCGGCTCACATGGAGAGCAGGGGGAGGCACGGAGACAGACTGTTATTCCAGCTCCCCCACACTGCTGCCAGCCCTGAGCCCACTTCCGAACATGAGTGACAAATTGTATATAGCATCCTAAATAAGATTAACATAATGATCTCTTTAAGGCTGTTGTCTTTGTGATCACGTCACATTGGAGCTTCATAATCACCTCGTGAATGATGAATACACCCAGATCTGTCTTTTCTTCTGTCATTTCTAACCAGTGAATCTCTGTGTGTAAGACATTCCTGTTAGCAGGAGCAAAGAACAGGACCTCACACTGCTCTGCTCTGGACTGTGAGTAATTCTTCTAAATGCATTTAATCAGCAAACTTCCTCTTCATGCTGCTTTTTGCTGAGCTAGAGCCATTACTGCAAGCAGAATTATTCCCAAGGCCAGTAACATTCCTCCATGGTGGCAGTTCCCTTTTGACTCCACACATCATCTGCCTCTCCCCGCCATTTTACCCACCTAAAATTCTCCTACTAATTCCTTTTGCTTCAGCTTATTCAGCTGCCTTCCAGCCCTTACTGTATCAAATGCCCTGCTGAAAGCCAGCTAGATTAGGTTTACCGATTTTTTTTTTTCCACTCAGGTAAGGGAAAGAAGGTGAAGAAAAGAATCAAGTTTAGGGCACACAGTGCTTTTGTTGATAAACCCATTCTGTATTTGATTCCATTTCCCACTTACTGCTGTAACTTTAATTTTGTTTTCCTTCTGTAATTTGTTCTTAACCTTGTGCTCTATTGAGACTAGACTAATGGGTTTGCAGCTGCCCAGAGTACTTTGTTTTCTCTCTTCCTGAAATATAGCTCCCTTTTCCCAGCCCTGGCATGGTTACCCTGAATTTGATGGATATGCTGCAAATCTCTTCTCCCAAAACTGCCGTTTCCTCAGCCAGTTTTGAAAAAGAACCCACAAATATCAAAGGTAACCTGGTGAGCTCCAGTCTTGCTGCAACAGAGCTTCTCGAGGTTTGTTTTTCCTTTAATACAGTAAGTTACTCTTCTCCATCCTTTCTTCTGTCTTCTTCTCCCACTTTTTCATCATCATCCTTCTTATTGAGAAATTATATTAGGCAGCTGTGAAGACCTAGAGGTGCTTTAGCAGCACTGTGGTGAGTACTAAAGGTGGTGTGAGGAATGCACCAGCTGAGCACCCACCACTGCTCCCCTGGTGGGCTGAAAGACACAGTTTAGGCTATCAGAGAGGCCCATTTCTCAAAAAGGGGAGACTTGTGAAGTGACCGTATAAATTCTGAAAGAGAACAGAGATCCCCTGAAAGTCATCGCAGATTCTCTGACTGCACAGAAACCTGCAGACACCTAAACCAAGAATTTAAAGGATTTATTAAACCTCTCTGCTTCTGAAGAGGTGAAGGCAGTGTGTAAGGGGAAAACTCTTACGTGCTGCAATATAATTTTAAATGACATATTGGTGAATGCTGCTGTGCAGAAGAACTTGGGTGTCACAGCTCAAGGAGTCACCCCCAAACCAAGCAGGGCCTGCTGTTAAGAGATTCATCTGTACTTGGAATAGTATAAAATGGGAAAAGTAGGACCACAGAGGGTGGCAAGTCAGCTGGAGAAGAGATTTTAGTGCAGAAGGGCTTTACACATGCTAACGCTGCTGTCGACACAGATGCATTTCCACTGGGCCAAGCAAGCATACTGCCTTTTTGGCTTCCAGCATTATGTGGACACTGAACATTAGCTCATGGCAGAGCAGCAGCACAAAAACACCGACCCACAGAAAAAAAAAAATCTGGTGGGAAATGATCTCCAGAAGTCTCTGATCGAATTCTCTGCTCACAGCAGGGCAACTTCAAAGCTAGACCAGGCTGCTCAGGGCCTTGCTCACACAACTTCTGAACATGTCCAAGGATGGAGGTTCCCCAGCCTTTCTAGGCATCTGTTCCACTCCTACACTGCTCTCAAGGAGAAAAAAATTTCCCTTATACATGTTTAGAATTTCTCTTGTTTCAACATTTGTCCTCTGTTTCTTGTCCTTTCACTATGCTCCCTTCTCAGAGTCTTGCTTCATCTTCTCTACAATTTTCCTTTAGGCGTGAGTAGACAGCAATTAGACACCCCCTTGATCTCCTCTCTTCAACAAACCCAGCTCCCCCAGCCTTCTCCTTGTGCATTGTGTGCTCCAACCCTCCGGTGTCGGGGCCTTTTGCTGGCCATGTTGCAGTTTGTGAAGATCCACCTTGTACTGAGGAGCCAGTCCCGGGCATAATCTTCCAGGTGGGGCCTCACACCTCTCAGGTGGTTGGGAATAATAATTTCCTTGTTCTGCTGACTACACTAGTGCTAATGCAGCCCAGGTTGCAGGGATCCTTCATTCCTTGAAGGGCTCACTGCTGATTTATGTTTAAAATACTTCTTGATACTTTTTGTGGTGATCTAATAAAATAATTTTGGTGTAAACCTGTCGGGGTTACTGCCACAGAGAAGTTATTGTCCCACTGGAAGAGGCTTCTGAGCTGACTGTGATTTTTGCCCTGTGCTGAAGGTCCTCAGGTACAGCCACTCTGGCTGTCTTGATACATCCAATGATACTTTTTCCTCCTTCTAAATTATGAGATTTGTATTCATGGCACATTGGCCAGAAGTTTCAGTAACTGCCTTCACTACACTACAGTGGCCAAATGAACTCAGCCTGGAGCCAAGGCTGATCAATCCCAGCTTACTACCTTCCTGCCCAACCGGGACCCCCAAGTTCCCAGTTCAGAACAACCTACTTCTTTCAGTGAAAAAGCATTGGATCGCTGTTGCATATGCTTCAAATTCCAAAGTGTATCCCAGGTGTGTGCTTTCTTTTCCTTGCCCTTACGAGAGCAAGATGCCACTATAATGCAATGATTCAAGCAGCCAAGCATGTGCAGGATAACGCGCACCTATAACTCTCCATTACTGTGTGTTTCTTAAAGCTTAAACAACGTTAAGCAGAGAAGTTACCAAGCAGGGGAAAATGCAATCTATTTCCATGCAGCGGAAAAAAAAAGAAAAAAAAATCCAGGAATGACGTGCTGAAATGCTCTCTGCTGTGTGCTGCCAGGGGATTTAATCAGCCGATTGCCAAAGAGATGTCAGTTCCCTGAAAGAGTGAGGACAACACGCTTTGCTGAGAAACGTACTCACAAGATTAAAATACCAGCTGCAGGATAAACTAAATATTGTCCTACAAGCAGATAAAAACTTGGGTGAGAATGAACAGTCTTCATCCTTAAAATGTGTGCCACTACACCATCACACTTTCCAAGCCTATCTGTCCATCTCTGCCAACTGGTCAGGTACCCCCAACAAATTCAGGTACCTCTAGAGCCAGCTGGCTGAACAAGCCAACCCAGGTGTACCAGCCCTAGAAGCAAGCCAAGCAGAATCCCATGACATGAAGTACCACCTGTATTACTGGAATGGCCACCATGGACAGTGCAGTTTACACACAGACAGTAGACAAAAGGTGTTCAAGCACAGAGAGTACAGTGGCACCACAGGAGGATGGTCTGCATTCATTACTGAAGGTCCAGGGGTGGGTGCCTTGTGTTAGGGTGGTGAAGGAGGAGAGAGAGAAAGAAACCAAGAGAGTAGATAAAGAAGGAAAGAGCTGAGGTGGGAACATGACAGTCAGATGTGATCGTGGAGGAGGCAACAAGGATGGAGGAGGCAGCCTGCATGGAAGTATGTGTTTGCCACCCTCCTGGGTCAAAGCTGCACAGAAGAGCTTGTTACAAAGGTTGTGAGAGAGAAAGTGTCGTGGTAACTTTGGGCTCAGCTGGCTTTCTCCACACATTTTCTTTTCTGAGCTTGTCAGGAGCTGGTGCCCTCAGCAGTAGGTGGGAACCTGGCTGTGCTATTCCCATGCTTCTGCTCCTGGGAGGGAGGCCCCACTAACCTCCACCTACCACCTGCTCCAGGGCTCAGTTCCCTCCTGCAGTCACTTTACATTGCTCCTGGCTTATTTTCTTGCCACACAATTATAAGTCCTCTGTCACCCCCTTTCCAGCTCCCAGTCCAGTGCCCCGTGGCTGGTGCAGCGTGGCTACTCCTCCTCATGCAGCTCTGAGCTGAGATGGCACACTCTGAACAAGTTGTGTAGATGGAGGCTGTGCCAAAGCCGATCTTTCTAAAGAAATAAGCCGGTCTGGAAGCAGCCACTGGTCCTAGGGGTCACCACTGCACACAACATGTTACTTGCCAAGCCTGTCTGTGCATCAGCACAGTGTAAGGAGGGCACCTTTTCACCCCACACTGCTCCTCCTGCCCCCAGCACCAGCAGTTACACCCAGGTTTTTATTCACAACAGTCCTCAGCTGAGCCCAGCAGGTCGCTGTTACGAAATTCCAGAAGCCCTAAACATACACACATGGGATACGGGCATGCCTTACCAGGGAGAAACTGGTAACGGCGACCAGGGTGCTCTTCCATGGTGTGGAGAGGAGCAAGGGCAGGCAGGATAAGTAAAGGGGGGCAACAGAGAGCTGGGAAAGAAGGTGAAGAGATCAGCTGTACTCTCCAGAGATGCACAGCCGTGTTTGTCTGACTTTGCCTTCTCTTAAGGAGATAAGACAAGTGTCTGTGACAGATGTTAGTCACGCTGCCTCACGTGCTAGTGAAGGGTGCTCGGCAGTGTGGGGTGGGAGGGGGAGCAGAAAACTCCAGGCACTGTAAAAAAAATTAACCACTTTGTCCCAACCTTCAGGTGACAATTACCACTTTTCATCGCCTGGTATAGGGCATTCTGACAAGCTCTCCCAATTGCCAAATCCAGACCAGCCCCCTTCTTCGAGGAGACTCTCGATCTTATTTCTTTCTAGGCAGCCTGCAGAGAGGGAGGAGAAGAGCTGAGAGGCTTCAGAGAACTCACTGGCAAAGAGAGAAGCAAAAGGGATGTCAGTGCCAGGACAGAGTTCCTCTTCCAAGGCATAAGATTGAATACATTTGCTGCGTTGCAGAATGAGGAGAGAAATGTCACCTTCAGAGGTGATCTGACAATCACAAAAATAAATTACAGAGAGGAGGAAAAAAAAAAAAGGATGAGCATTTGTGAATATTCATGAGCAAGTCAAAACGCCCAAATTAACAAGGAAATTAATTTCCAAACTGATTAGGCTGCCAACTCCTTTTATTTAAATAAATCAACAATTGCCATCATGTGACTCTTGCTGAAAAACGCAGAGCTAATCCTGGCTCCTCCCAGGAGGAAGTTTTGTGCTGCCTAGGATGACCAATACCCCAGCACCTTCTGGGGACAGGCAGGCGCTGTGGCTGGAGCCGCCTGCCTCTCAGCTGCCAGGAGATTTCCCTCTGCCCACTGCTCCGGATGCTGCGGTTTCACGATCCCTAAGCCAATCTAACCGCTGGCTGCTATAGTTGTGCTCTCCCCGGTCCCACCCTCTTACTCATGCTGGCTCTGAAAAGCTGTTCCAGCATGCCAAGCTGGCAGAAAACCCATGCAACAATTAAAAAAAAAGAGATTTCTCTCAAGTCAGAGCACTGAAACAGATCAGCCAAACACCCAGTGCACTACGCCACAGGTGAGGAAGGTAACCTAACCTGACCTGGGAGGTGGGCCCAGTGCCAAATAAACCCAACCACGAGTAGCAGAGTGAAGTATATCATATCTGAAAGTCTCTCTCCACATAAATTTTAAGGGTCTAAGGCAGAGTAGAGCAGCAAGAGCCAGCCTGGCTTGGCTAGTTTGGTGTGGGGGTGAGCAGCCAGCTCAGCTCAGCCATGTCACGGAGTGCCTCGGTGATGTCTTCTCCAGTAACAGCCTCATACCTTCTCCTGCCCCGTTCAAGGGACTGCCTGCTGCTTCTAGCAGGAACTCCTGCTGCACAGCAACACACCTGGCAGTGCCAGCGCAGGGGAGACAGCAGGAACTGCCAGCCAAAACTTGGGCGGGTTGAATCTGTGAGGCTGAATTCTCAATGAGTGAGAACAAGGGTGACTTGCAGACCCCTCTGGGGTCAAGTTGTGAACGGTCACAAAAAAAAAAAAAAATTAGTATTTGGGTGAGGTTACATTGAGCGTCTGGCTCGCAACTGTGGGAAGAAGGTTATCCTGCTAGCCTCCACGCCTGGCTGTGCCCTCCTGTTCCCTTCAGGGAATGAGACGGTCCAGTTTGCCCATGTGGCAGAAAGCCAGCTTGCTGGAAGTTCTTTCTGTCGGGTTAGCAGGACAAACACGTTTAGCCGTGTACTAGGGAAGCGCCTGAGCCAGCGCAGGCACAGGGGCAGGCCGGGATCCCCCCGTACCATGACAGCCAAACTCTGGGACAAATCCTCAGGAACAGCCCGGGACCGTCCCAGGCGCTGACACCCACAGCCTTTGGGACAACCTCCCTAGACCAGCCCGCCCGCCCCGTCTCGCACGCGGCGGCAGCCGAGTTATTTATTATTCATGAGGCTCATGAATATTCACGACGAGGCCGTGTCCCGTGCGCATCACGTGATGGCGCGAGGCCGGAAGCGGCGCTGCCGGCGGGGCTCGCGGACGAAGCGCACCCGCCCCCGCCCGCCACAGCCACTTCCGCCCTTGCGCCCGCCAGCGCCGCCTCGCGCGCCGGCGCCCTCCGCGCTTCCGGTAAGCGCGCGCGCGCCCGGCCCCCACCCCGACCCCCGCCCGCGGGGACCCGCCGGTGCCTCCGCAGAGGGCAGCTCTGCCCCAGGCTGCCGCCGCTCCGCTTTCACGCGAAACTGCCGATGACGCCGTTCCGCTCCGTTCGGCGACCCGGAAGCACCGAGGCGCGCACCGCCCCCTGACCCGGAAGCGCCCCGCCGCTGCTCTTTCCGGTGAGGAGGCCGCTGCCGCCGCCGCCGCCGGAGCCGGGTCGGGGCCGCCGCTGGGGGGGAGCCCGGTAACGTGCGGGGCGGCGGGGCCGCGGGCGGGGGGCCGGGCCGCGGGGCTTCCGGGGCCGGGGCGATCCGGAAGCGGAAATGGAGGAGGGCTGTCGGTGTGTCTGTCTGTCTGTCCCGCCGTCCGTCCCGGTGTCGGGCGCTCCGTCGCGGGGCAGCCGCGCTCCGGGCCGGCCCCGCCCTCGGCCGGCGCGGGGGGAGGTGGAGGTGGGTGCGGGCCCCGCGGGAGCGCCCGTCCCGCACATGGCCGAGGCCAACCCGGCCCGCGGGGCCCGCGCAGTGCCCGGCGCTGCCATGCGGGACACCAGGCCCCCGGTAACCCAGGCGGTTTGTTTGCAGAGCCGGCCCTGGAAGGAGGAGAAATGCAAGAGGAGGGAGAGTGAGAGGGGTAAGGAGCTCCCGGAGCTGCGTGAGTGACTCTCGCCCCTGCCCCGGGGCTCCCGCCGGGAGGGACGGGAGGGAATGGCTCGCGGGTCCCAGAGGTGGGGAATCGAGGGTGTTGGAGCTCCAGGGTGCGGGAGAAGGGACTGAGCGCCTGGAAGGAGCTGAGGCGCAGGGTTTGCCCTCTGCCAGGCACCTGTCCCAGCAGGCGCTCGGTGGGTCGGGGTGGAGGCTGCACGTTACCAGGGAACGGCACCAAAGTTCTGTGTCTGGGGTGCGGGTTTGGGATCCAGGGCTTTGTCCTGCACGTTAGGGGCATTCCTGATGTGAGTTCTAAAGGCGTAGCGGTGCTTGAACTTTTTGGTCCTCTTGAGTTCTGTGGAGGCATTTTTGCTTTTGATCTGACAGCCTGTGTGGCCTTCAGCATTCCTAGTGTTTTGCTGCAATTAAGCCTCAAAGCTCCTTGTTATTGAACAAAGATCTTGGGCAGACGTAAAACAAAGTTTAAATCGTTCTTGAGTGTCACACTCAGGGCCTTTCGTTGACTGAAAACTCTGCTCCAAATAGAAAGTAAAAGCCGGGTATTTGGAGAATAAAGAAAACCATGTTAAAAGTCAACCTCTAAATAAATACCTGCATATCCAACCTTGATTGTGCCTTCCAGAAACACTGCCTCTACCTCACGTGTACTTGCATGTGGTTTTATCTGTCTGTTTATGATTAAAGTGATGACCCGCCAAGACGTATAAATCCAGCACGTTAAGTATGTGATTCTGTGAAGTACTCTGTGAGATCTAAACTCCAGATCCCTTGTCCCTTGTGAGTTCTCTGGTTCACTGGGTTGTTTATTTGGTGTTTGTACATTTGTGGTCTGTACATAGAAAGTGTTTTTGGTTTATATCAGGAGGGTACGTTGACATCTGTCTGATACTAGACTGGTGAATAGGAAGAAGGTCCCATCTCTGGCCTGTTTGTGGAAGCTGGGATGATGAAGGCACTGCAGTGGGAACGTGCTGTGGTACAGGGTTGAAGCTCCAGCCCATGTCTGGTAGTTATAGAGCAATTGGAAGGGTTACGTGCAGAGTTCTGGTAAAGTAAGTGTGAGCAGCGTCGAAGTGGGGGCTGCAAATAGGGGTGCATGTTTTCAAAATATCCCTCAGCCTAAAAGCGGGGTAGGGGAGGGACAGCTGTGGGTATAAGGACAGTAGTTTGGTGGAGGAATCTTACCTTTGTTTTCTGCCTTTGGAAGACTGGCTTGCTAGTGAAATTGCATGAAAGCTTCAACTCTTACACCATTTCTCCTTTTCCTCCACATTCTTATAACTCCAACACACTTCAACCCTTCCAGCCAAAAATTTTGAGGCCTGGTAATCTGCCTGAGTGTGAAGATTTTTGGATGGAGAGTTGTATTCTTAGAGAGTTTGACAAAAACAGTGTAGTCATCCTTTGAAGAATCAATAAGAGCCTTATTTTGACTTGCACACATTGTAAACTGAGCAAACAAAAGTTAGTTGCTCTGTTAAGCTCTGGTAGGGGGACTAGATGGAGACAAGCAGCCACTGAGTGCCCTGGCCTTCGCTAGTCTGCATTTTGGAATCTGGAGAGGACTTGCCTTTCATTCCCTGTACCCTTTAAATAAGAAAGCTGCTGTGAGATCTTTGCTTAAATTGGCATCTTTCTGTTTAACTCCTGAAGTTTGCACTTGAGTCCAAAGGAGTCTTGGAGAACTACAAAGTTTTTTTTGAAAATGCATCTAATTATTATATAAGACTTTATGTTTTTAGAGAATCAGGTTCACTTTGATGTTTTTGATGTGGAAGCTAAGAAAATAAGGACTTACTTATTTTAAAAACAAAACCAAAACCAAGCAAAAACCCCAAACTTGGAAATTCCAAACAAAATACCCTTCTTCATTCAGGTGGTACTCAGTTGCCAAGAATGTGTTCTCTTCATGTGTGCCCATCCTGTGGAAGAAAAAAGTCATGTAATTAAGCGTTACATGCACAGGGCCTTGCTGTGGGCAGTGTACTTAATAATTAATTTGCCTCAGAAAAGAAAGCAGAGGAAGGAAGGTAAGAGTGTTGCCCCATCAGACTCTGATTGAATCACAGCAGTGTAAATCCAGAGTAATTCAGTCAGGCAGCGAGCAGTCTGACTGCATGCCACGACGTAAGGTAAATAATTTATCCTTAAGTGTGTTTATTGGTTGATTTGCACTGAGTGAGTGAGGCAGGAATACTTGGCCTTGCTGTTGCATGAGCAATTCATAAAACCAAAATTATTGGGTAATTTAGTTCATTTAAATACTGCTTCTCTACATAGAGGAAAATTATCTTTGCATTTTGGCTCACATGCAGCAATTCCACATGTATTTATTCTGCTCTGATGTACTTCTGTGAAGTAAGTGTTTCATGCTACTCGAGGCATGCCTCTGAGCTTCCCTGATGGTTGAGACAGGCCATTCAGAAACAATATTGGTTTGTTAATTAGTTTGTAACAGAAATAGGAGTCAGACAGTTTGCAGGCAGCTGCATGAGAAACCTACAGTTGCTTTCTCTGCCAGATGTACTCTGAGCATAGTTTTTACCACGTGTATTTTACCCACCAGTTTTGTCATATTTGTTCGGGAATAGGTGTATCTTCTACTTCAGGAAATATTCTTTTGTTAATTTCTTTAGTTTTTGAATAGTGTTTTTGCAAGTGTAACAAACTTTGTCCACTAATACTTATTACACAGAGAATGTAAGGATTAGAAAGGAAAGTGCTTCTTCGGTCAGGTGTTCCTAAAGAGGTTACACCTCTGTGTTCAGGAGACTCTCTTTTGATGTCTAACTGGTCCTCTCAATGCATGGAGAGTTGAGGTGGAGCAGTGGGCACTTGGCTGGGGACAGAGTCCTACAGAATCTTGTCCCAAACGTGGGAATGAAGGGGGCAATAGAGAGCCATGACATGATCTCACTTGGAAATAGGGTATCTCAGGAGCAGAGGAGTCAGTTATTTTCCCATGGCCTAATCTCATTGGATGAGAGCAGGAATATTGAGTGATATTTCTGTCTTTCTTTCAAGAGTGGGGCTGGGGTGGGCAGTAGGAAGTGAGGAGCCCCAAGTTTTTGATTTCTTGGTCTGCTGTGGCTGTCTGTTATCTTGGGCAAGACTGTTTCCCTCTCTCTGCCTGTCTTTCTTCCTGTGTAACATAATACTAATGTCCCTTTGCTGCATCTGGGTCCTTAGTGTTGAGCTGGGGTGGAGGGACAGGCAAGGTACAAAATTTTCACTGCTTGGGGGATCAGACTGTCTGTGACAGTGAAAAATGGTTTTCATCTGTATTTGCCTGGTTGCAGATGCACAGACTTCATTTATGCCATGTACTTGGGTGGATGATAACTGGGAAAATTTGGAGGTCTTCTAGGTTTCTAGTCAGTCCTTATTTTGCATGGAGGACTACTGGGCAAGAGGCATTTGAGATGGACCCAAGCCCATGGGAATAGCAGATGCCTTTTTCCCCTGAAAAATAGCAGATAGCAGATAGCTCAAAAGGGGGGAGAGGCTGCTCAAGAATGACAGGGGAAATTAAGGAACTGTCGCAGCATTAGACTGAGTCAGTTCCATGTTGGAGTCTCTTTGGGTTTAATGGGTTTTTTTGTGTGTGTCTGTCTGTCTGTCTTCCTTATCCTCCATTCCTCTTCCCTTCCCCCTTCCTCTTTCCACCTGTGCCCAGCTAGGATGGAAGAATCTCATTTCAACTCCTCCCCGTACTTCTGGCCAGCAGTGCCCACTGTCTCGGGACAGGTAAGATCCTTCAACTTATTATGTTGGTCTTGTTTCCCATTAGAAGTCCATGTATAAGTGTTTCTGTTGCATTTCTTGCTCAGCCAAATGCTGGGTGAAGTTGTGCCGGGGTATCCTAAAATCTGTCCTTCCTATCTGTTTAGATTGAGAACACCATGTTTATTAACAAGATGAAGGAGCAGCTATTGCCCACAGAGAAGGGCTGCAGCCTGGCTCCCCCCCACTACCCTGCCTTGCTGACAGTACCCACCTCTGTGGCCCTGCCCACTGGCATCTCCATGGACTCGGACACCAAGCCGGAGCAGCTGACACCACACAGCCAAGCCCCTGTGACTCAGAACATCACCGTGGTACCAGTGCAGTCTGCTGGGCTCATGACAGCAGGTAGGGCACTCCAAAGTCTCTGGCAGCATACAGAGGAGACTCTGGAGTGGGGAGACAGGAGGGCCTGGAGAATCCTTTTTGGGCTGTCGATTATTCTTAGACTTACCGATGGTGTGGATTGCCTGGAAGTGATTTCACTGTGAATTCTCTATGGAAGTTTGACTTCCAGCAGTGGAAACTGGGAATGCATTGGGAGGGGAAGCTACCCTTCTGTTTGTGTTGTAGTCAAAAGTAGGTGCTTCTGTGGGATAAGGATGTTGGGCATAATTGGAGATGTAATAACTGACTTCCTTCATCTTCCTTTGTTTGCAGGTCCTGGTCTGGTGATAACTTCCCCGTCAGGTTCCCTGGTGACCACAGCCGCCTCTGCCCAAACCTTTCCCATCTCAGCTCCCATGATTGTCTCTGCACTACCCCCTGGCTCCCAGGCAGCCCTCCAGGTGGTTCCAGACCTGTCCAAGAAAGGGACAACTGCCCTCACTGAAGGTGGTGGGGGTGGTGGGGGTGGGGGAATTGCCCCCAAACCACCCCGGGGCCGGAAGAAGAAACGATTGCAGGAGTCAGGGCTGCCAGAGATGAGCGACCCCTTTGTGCTGACAAACGAAGATGATGAGGACCAGCACAAGGATGGCAAGACATACAGGTGGGGAGCAGGGTTAAACCTTGACTGTAACACTGCATGGGGATGGGGGTGTATTTAACCCTTCAGAAGGTTACATGGGGAAGAAAAGATCTCTGCCTTTTTCCTAGAGAGTCTTTAAATAGAGAATCTTTGAGCTGCAGAAAGAGTTGAGTTTTCTTTCTAATCAGGAATGTTTGCAAGCTGGTGGGTCGACCTAAAACTAAGGATCTCCTTAGTAGACGTATATAGTCATTAATGTTCCTAGGTTAGTTAATGGATGTTATGGAGGCTAAACTGTATCCTTGATGCCACAGCCAGATAGTAAGGCTGGTGTACTGCAGAGTGCAGTGCTGTCTGGTGTAGCTGAGAGCCCCGGTGTACCTGGGTGCTCCTCAATTAGGGCTCCAGTCTGTCCAGTGTAAAGACTACAGACTGGAGGCACACAGAACAAGAAGTGAACTGTGGTGCGTGTTTGCTCCTGTATGCATTGCCCTATGTCATCTCCTCCTATTTCAGCATTCTAAACAAAAGAGGGGAAAAAAGTGCATTTTTGAATTAGTTGTAAGGGTGTTTCTGAACCATGAGTGTATTGGATAAGAGGGAGGAGAGTTCTGAGCCCTGAGGTTGGGTTTCTGAGCTTGGAGGGATGTGGCTTGAGTTTATGAGTGGTGGGAAAGGCAGTTATTATCTAGGAGGATAAGGAGAATGGATGTTTTAGAGAAGGTAGGAACCATACAGAGCAGACAAGTGGTAGGGAGGAAATGTGATGGTCTGTGTTGGGTGGGAAGCACTTATGTGATTCAGAGATAGGTGATTCTGACAGATGATTAAGATAAATAGGAGGCGAAGTAGTAGCCAAATGGAAACAGAAATAGTAGATGGTCCTATGTCTTCTCACTTCCCTACAATGTGCCCAAGATCCTGTCTCAAACAGTTTCCCTTTTGCCATCCTAAACCCTCTTTTTTTTTTTTTTTTGGTACAGATTTAGTTGTGTTTCTGGAATTAAACCATATCAGTATGAAGTCATCTACACAGAATCAGTGCGTTCACCTCGGGCACTGTTTCACTTTTAATTATAGCATTTTTAAAATGTTTACTTTTTTTGATCAATACAGTTAGTTAAATGGATATAAAACCAGAGCTTGGATCAGCCTTTTTATTCTCTTACCCAATGTCCCAGTTCTTCCACTTTGAAAATATAATCAGCGTATGGTGAAGAGGGGTGGGAGTGTTAGGTAGCTTGCTATTTGTAATCCCACCATTTATTTTGGGCCATAGCCACAGTTCCACACTTCTCAAGCTGCTTACAGTCTGGGTTGCTAATTAGGTTGTTAAATATGTATTTACAGGGGACACAATTGGCAGTGAACACTAGAATTAAAGCTGAACCAAGGCTTTAATTATAGCTCCTTGTTTACTTGTAAGTTTGGAAAAAAAATGCCCAAGACCAGGTGGAGTGACTCAGCAGAAACTTTATGAACACGCATAGTCTGTTTAACAGCTCATGGAATAGAATTCGCAGGGAAAAAATGAATGAGTTTATATGTAGGAACATGTAATCGGGAAGATTTCCTGTTGTTATGTTTAGTCTGAGTGTGGTACCTCTGCCTCTTCCTCCAGCCCCCCTCCCAAGCAGGCCTTCCTCTGAGCAGTGCTAAGGTGTGGGATAGCTAAATTGAGATTTATTGAAGACCACCAAGGAGTACTTCTGCCTTCCTTGGGGTTTCCTTGTTGGCTGATGCTTTCTATGTGCAAGTTTGGAACTAAAAATGATTGTTGAAAAAATAAAGGAAAACGCTATCTTTTCTTGGAGCTGTGGGAGAGAAAACCTTTGTGAAATACAGTAAAATTGTTGCTCCATAATATGCATATGAATAGACTCGCAAGTTAAGACTTTGAGGACTGCTGGGTTCTTTCTGTATTCTAGAGGATGATTTCAGTAGTTCCCGTCACTACAGAATGCAGACATACCCCAGCTAAATTAAGACTGTGGGTGAGGTTCATCTACTCGTTCCCTTCTCAGGCTGGAGGAGGAGTTGGTATTCATATGACTACATTTGTATGATTTCACTGATTCCTATGATGAGACACTGAGAATAATCTATTCAGATGCCTGGAAGGAGTTTTACTATATTGATCAATGTGACTTTTTTTTTTAAATCCCCAATTTCTAAAGCCTGAGATTATTTTGTCAAATTTAATTATTTTTTTTGTTTCACGTTTTCTTTTTGAGCTCTGTGAGCTCTCTTGTCTTGAGTATCTGGGCATGTGGCTAATATCCATAATTCCTGACTCCTGCTGTGGTGATAAAGACAGAGTAAGGCCTTGAATAGGGAAGCACAGCCAGGCAGATGTGGAAGGAATTGGAGCACAAACCTTGATATATTGCAGCTAAATTCTCTGCTAAATGTAGAGATTCCTGCTCCAGCAAATGGCAGCTGTTTTGCTGCTGTATCATCCCTAGAAGTGAATTAGTAGGCTGCTGTGAAAGCTGTTGCAAGAATCTTTGTGACTAGGTCTCTCTTTTCAAGAAAAGGCGTGAGGCTTTTGCTAAGGGTGGCATTGCTTGCATATCTTGGACATCTAGCCTTAGGATTAGTCTGGCAGAGTCCTTGGTGCTTTGCTTTGTGCTATTAGAAGAATGTTTGCACCTACAGGGGACAGCATCTAACCCAGTCCTGTGAAGCATTTTCTGTCATGAGTAATGTCACTTCAGTCTTGTCTGTATTTGTTGTCAACTCTTCGTTAATCTTCCCTGATGTCTTTGTAGAATTCACTTTTTCTGTGAAAAATGAGATCAGCATCAAGATTCTTTCTAGTAAGATGTGAAGTGTGAAGCACGTGGCTGCTTCTCAGTGCTGAGGAAAAGAGAACAAACAGGTCCTGGATACAGTAGTATTGTTTCTTAGTATTGTGGTGCCTGTACCTCTGTGCTTTAGAAGTCTGTGCTGTGATGTGATCAGTGGACAAGACTGATGAAGTGGTTCAGCCTCTCTGGGCCAAATGATCAATTCTGCTTCTCTGACAGTTCTGTAAATAGTTTCTTCTTTGCAAGAGAAAAGAGCTCTCTATAGGTGTTGCTTGGTTCCAGTATTAAGTTTGTAAAATCTAGGACAAATACCAATTTATAGTCTGGAATGGTTTTGCAAGCTGTGCTTTGGAGCCTCAGATATCAACAGAAAGGTTGTAGGCTTGGGAAGGGCCTGACCATCATAGTGTGATTGACAAGCTCTCTCTTACCCACCTCAAGTTCTGAGTTTCCCTACTTTCACTGGGAAACAGCAGGGGGTTTGGGAGACAATAAGCAGCTGAGGGACATAGGAAACTTCTGAGACAAGTCCAAGGTGCAAAAGTGTACAAAAGCCTTAGCAAGTTGAGCTGTAGAAGGTGAGGAAGCTGGATGGAGGCCCTCATTAGTGAGAAGATTATGTACGCATGGGTACCAGTGGTTTGAATGCAGCAGGTGGGCATATTCTCAGACATGTCTGATTTCAGGCCTTTTTTTCTGCCCTGGATTTAGCATGGCTATTTGGTCAATTTCCCATGGTTTCGAATAGACTTTGAAATCTGGCTTTTGTAAGCCATGTATGTCCGTGAGAATATTGTAGAATTTGCCCATTTGTAAGCTTGGAAAAAATCTGTTAAGCATGCTCTGAGATGCTTTATAGTTTTGTGGTTGAAATATCTGAAGGTTATATCTTCTTTGACGTTTCTTGAGGGTTGCAAGGCTCCAGGCAGTGACCAGACTTCCAACTCCACAGAAAAGATAAATACGCTCTAACTTCTCTCAGTTCCTGTACGAGGCTGGACTACCTGTGTACTCCCTCTGGAGCCATAGGCATCTTCTAGGCTAGCACTGAAGGGCCAAGCATGCTTTCCCTTCAGTCACGACTGCTCCTCCTGCTGCTTCAGAAGGAAGTCTTTAGTGCCCAGTGTGGACAGCAATCTCCCCCCTCTGATGGGCACAAAGGCAAGGTGTGAGAAGACACCACTTGGTTCAAATGTAGTAGGGATGAGAATGAGACATGTGCAGGGACTGGGGCTGTTTGTGTTGAGGAAATCTGGAAACTTGATAGATAAGAGATGGGAATTGGAAAGGAGGAGAGAGAAAAGATAAGAGCCTACAAACTAGGGAATGCAGCAGAGGATGGGGAGCCTCTTTGCAAGGGAGAAATGGGGGAGGTAGCACAGGGATAAGCTAGGAAGGGCCAAGACTAGCGGGAGGAAGAAAGACCCAGATCTGCTACGTGCTGGAAAATGAGGGTATACCTAGAACTGGCAGAACACAGAGGGGCAAGAGTATGGGATATGAACAGACAAATAGAAGCATGGGAGAGGAGACAAATGTTAGGTAATTGAGGGAATGAAATAGGGAAGAGTCCCTGCAGTAAAAGATAAAGAGGCTGGCGCATGTGGGTAAAAAGCTTGAGCCTGGGTCTTGGTGCGGGAGAGGGTGGATTGCTACAGGCTAGAAGGCTAAGGGCAAAGGGGGAATTCAGTTTGGAATGTCAGGCAGAAAGTTTGACCACATTCCCTCCAAAGCCTAGAAATACTAAACCCAATGTTTCTAAATTTTGCCATGTCTTTGAGGTCAACACAAGAATATGACCTCCTCTGGCAAAGAACCTCATCTCCCTCTAAGGCTAGATAAAGGTGACAAAGTATCGTTGCTGTCATTTATCATCCTAGCTGCAGTGGCAGAGGTCTGTGCAGTGGATCTTAAGATTGCTGATGACCAACATGGGTGTCAATATGATGCCACATGTTGGAATTTCTGTTTGCTTTTTTTAACAAGTAGTTCCGTGAGCAGCGGAACTAATGAAGCCTGGTTTCCAGCGGCTCTCTCCTGTGTGGATTCTCTGATGTCTAATCAAGGGTGAGCTTACTAGCCTTTCCCTCAGCAGAGGGCTCCGAGAGAGTCTCTCTTCTTTCCCCAGATGCATATTTTTGAGACTTGTATTAACTTTTAAGATCCTTACCCTTTTTCCAGATTGGTTGAAATTGGCTTATGATCTCAAAACTCTTAAGGAGGACAGGTGCACGTGCACATCTACAGATACACACACAGTTTGTACACATAAGCTTTGCTTTGTGTATGAATACAGTGCTTGGAGGTTAGAAAATGGCAGAATTAGACTGGCCACATGCCTCAGGATATATAATAAGGTAAAAAACTTGAGTTATGGTAAGTTCTCTCCCTTCTGCTGAGATATTGTAACTCTGTGTGTGTGCATGCGTGTACGTGCTCTCACTTGGCAGTTCATCAGAGTGCCAAGCAGAAAGAATTAATAGGAAAGGTTCTGCAGTCATGATTTTAATTTTGGCAAGTTACTTGCATGTCAATGGAATGAGTGTGTGCAAGGGGAGTGAGGGGGACAATTACAGTTTCAACCAGGGAGAGAGAACTTTGAAACTATTTTGTTGCACATCTTATCTGATCACACCTTAATTTGGCCCTATTGAGTCAATGCACTTTGATACCATCCTTGATTAGTTATTGGTAGATGGTGGCCTGTCAGAGTCCTGCATGTTTACTCAGATAACGTGAAAGGAATGTTCTATTAAAAGAAAACAAAATGCATTGACATGGGGTCGTGGAATTGAGAAGGATGGTTTGGGGAAGGCATTTGACTGCTGGTATAAAGAACTGTAGATTATGCCTGCCTCTGCCTCAGATTGCTGTGTTATCCTACAGTCATGTGGTTCAGGTCTGTAGATAATCTCGCCTTGAAGTGTGTGCAAATACGAGTTAGGCCTAGTCTTCAGTGGATTTGCGTTTGTCACAGGCTACGAGTGACCACAAACAGTTATCCTGAAATAATTAACATTTGGTCTTCCCAGAACTGTAATCTCAAGTATCATTGAATACTCCTCTGTTACAGGTCAGACCCTGTCTTGCTTTGCAAAAGGTTTGCATCTAATAGTTATAGCATGTGATAAGTGAGCTGTGATATGAATGTATATAATATGAATTTTCCTTTAAAGAAAAAAAAGTGCTCAGAGGTATTGGTTTGGCCACTTGAAATTAGTAGATATGTCTCTTTTACTGTCTTTCACTCCCTTTGCTTACAAAAAATAGACCAGGGACATTGTGGATATAGATGAGTATTTATGGAGCACTGGTATTTCTGTGATGGGCACAACAGATCAGTGATTCTGCTTCATGAGGTTGGAATTGCATGTGGTCGACAAGGCTCCAGGCTGTTCAGAGAATGGTGATAGAAAACAGTGAATGCTTGTTTGTTAAGTATCTGTCTGTGCAACATAATAAGGATGCAGTTCTGTGAAAAGAGTCAATAAGGCTGTATCAGAATGCACCTGCATTGCAGAGCCAAATTATAGTGACATGGATGAACTTAATCCTGGTGTTTCCAAATTTGCTGTAGTGCTTTCTAATGGGCCTTTTGTATCTTTTTAATTTTAGCTTTTGTATGTTATCACTATATCAGGAAATACTTTATTGAGTTTTATTGTTTTGTTGGTCTTTTATGCTAATGGTGACTGATTTCAAAAATCAGTAGACAGTGTCTTAGGCCTGATATTCAATGATTTGAAGGTCAACAGAAAGTCATGACTGATAAAGACCAAAGCAATTCTGGTGGATCGCTGAAAAAAAAAGGGGATCTTTATGTGGTTGTAAACTAGAATTATTCAGACAAAATATATTTTAATACAGCCCAATGGAAGATTTAGCCTTTTGGGTAATACTGAGTGACTTTTCTAGCAGTCAGGGATTGAGGTGCAGGTATTTGGACTCAGTGGAAAACATTATCAGACAAAAGTGTCCTGTTGGATACTATTGAATGTCTTTGATCTAAAGATAAGGAATATGGAGGAACAGTATCCTAGAACGCAATGACTGTGAAAAAAACTTTTAGGAAGTAAGTGAAATCATGAAAGCTCCCAGTACGAAACTGTGACAGAAAAGGGTAAGTGCAACTGTTGAAAGCATAAATAATGGAGTCACTAAAAGGCGGCAGGCAACTTGTGAAGTATGCTGAAATACCACAAAATTCTGGATCTGGTATTTTTAAGGTCATTTGGAAAATGGACAAAATGCAGGAATGCCCTCAAATCTGAGAACTGGGAAAGTGCCATATGATGAGAGCATTTAAAAACACTCACTGCCGTGCCAGGAGAGTGTGCTTTTCTGCAGCCTTATCAAGCCACCAGGTGACTGAAGGACTGGGAAATAAGTTGATTGAGATTTCTGAGCATGGCTGATAGATTTGATATACATGCCAGTAGTGTAAATTGTTACGTGGAGGTGCAGCGTTGCCTTTTGGATAGCAGCTGATGCTGGTTGTGCCAGTGTGGAAGCAGAGGTGCAGTTCACATGCTTTCATTTGGCATCTTCCTACTCACTGACTTTCTTTAGGTGTTACCCAAGTTTTCTACCGGTGTAGCTTTTGCCTCCTTTCCCTTGCCTCTTACAAAATATTAACAAGAAAATGTTTAACTTTAGCTTTAAGAAAAAAAATCAGGGGAATGTGAGGGTTAAGTTAGCATTTATCATGAACTGTGCATCCATTATTATGCTATGCTTGCATTAGTTACTTCATTAACTCTGCACTGCAAAGACAGTACATTTGTTTCCTTGCTAAATGAACTGCTGACTCTGACAGCCTAAACTTACTCTTATCATCTAGTTTAACTTCAGACCTTCCTGTTTTGATTTTTATTTTAACTTGTGGCCTAACTTGTATTTGTAGCCTAACAGAAGGAGCAATGACTCAATTAAACTTGTAAGACTAATCTCAGTAGATACTAAGAATTTGAACTCTCAGAGCTATGTAAAAGCTTACATCGTTTTCACAACTGTGATACTAATTAATTAAGCACTGGATTGAAAAAGGCTGTTGATCCATGTCAGGCAAATTTTACTATGAGCTGGTATTTCAGATGGTATTTTATCTCCTAATAGCATCGGATGAATGAGGCGGAACATTCCATGAAAAGTGGAAAAAAATATAGCACTGTGTGCCACAGAGTTGTAGTCTAGTTGCTATAAGCATCATTTTGTTTATGACTCATCGTGATGACTTTCATATGGGAGCAGAACTAGAATTGTACATACACCTTTTACTGGCATTTCGTGATTTTTGAGGGTGTTTCTGTCCAACATGAACATTCTCTGAATGTCTCCGTGTATTTCCCTGCAGATTCCCTATAAAAAGAAAGCATTATAAACAGTGGAAGGGGTTAATTTGATCTCTGGCATATGGCTGAATGCTAATCTAACTATTGATATGAGCCTCTGTATTATTAAGGATATTTTCTCAAGGCTGTCTGAATTTGCAGAGCCATAACAGGCAGCTGCAGGGATGTTGTGTCACACTGTCAATGGGAATGCTGCAGTCATTTCTGCTACTTGCTCTCAGAAAGAATATGGTGAAAGGAATGGTAGTTTAGAAGCACAGTGGAGAGACAATATTAAAAATGGATATTTTTTTTAAAAATGGAAGGGGAGGAAAAATCAACTATTTCATATAGTGCTTCATTCATGCTTAGCAAGGAGCATTCCCTACTTTTCCTCTCTCCAGCCAGGAAAATTTCACTGAAATAGAATACTGAAATGCTGCTAGTATCAGATGGGATGTTCTCATTATCCATATAAATTTAACATTTTTTTGAATCCATATTTGCCCACTAGAGGGCTGATTGCATCTTCCCCTTTAATATTTGATGTTGTCTGAGGCAGAATGCAAAGGCCTTAATTAAATGGATCATTTGTTCCTTTGAAAAAACCTGATACCACACAATATAAAACTCTGAAATAGAGCTTTCTGCTATATTCCATGGCTTGTTTTAACTCATAAGGCTCATGAATTTGTTAATGCTACATAACATTCTTGCTCTCTCGGGGTCAATGCTAATTAGATGATTAGAAAACGAGTCCTCACAAGATTTTCTTTTTAAATGTTGTTTGAAAAACAGTATCAGAATGTCTGTTGCTGTTAAATTCAGACAACATGGCTTTGTTTGTTTGTTTGTTTCAGGGTTTGTTTTGATTTTTTTAGGGATGTTTTTGCTAACAGGTTTATCATTTTTATACAAGTGCTGGTGAAGTTTTGAAACACCTTCACAATTTTATTTTGAAAATAGAAAAGGATGTTTCATTAAACTTTATTTTATGGAATTTATGTCCTGAAGGCAGGTACCTGACAAAGCAAATAAGTACAGGATGCGCAGAAGTTATGGAAAATAAAGTAGATGGCTTTATGGCACTGCAGATTTAATGCATGGGACTACTTAGACTTGATGGAATGGTAAAGTTCATGAATTTTTCAGATTGGAATAGACTATTTAAAATATAGAGTCATGTGCCCAGCACAGATGAGATTAATGCCCAGCATTCTATTTAAACTAGAGCAAAACCTTTAGAAGGGCATTTCTCTTAGAAAGGTAGCTGGATTCTCAAAATATTGATTGTAAGGGCCAAGTCATTGATACCATGCTATAGCCTCCGAGTGTTGTTCCAAAGATGCATTATTCTCATGGTTGGGAAAAGCCTGTTTCCTCTTAGGTTTTAACTTCTAATGTCAGTTATTGTTTCTCATAATACCTTTCATTGCTCATAAAACAAGCTTCTGATAATTGATATTTTTCTCCTTAGATAGATTTATTTGGGTATTGACCAATTTATCTTTTAAGCTTTACTCCAAACCTAGACAGGAGTTGGTGAATCTTTCCTGCAAAGCCCATTTTCCACATACCATCATTCCTTAAGTTTGCTGAGCCTGTCTGAGTTTTTCAGTAATTGTTGATGACATGGACTTCAGAATTAGACATGCTGTTGCACGAATAGTCGCTCCACTCCTGTTTACAAAAATGATACCTGCTATTCCCCTTTGTTTTGGTGAGCCATATTAGCACAGCATTACACTGGGAGGTTGTTCTCGGTTGAATGGTTCCTTATCAGAGGAATGATGTTGTGGAACGGGGTTCGGTTGAGAGTAATGGAAGTCAGCATCTGTTGAGAAGGAGCTTGATAAAAGTCATGCAGGGGATTATGCTGTAATTGCTTGCATTAGCAGCGAACTGGACTTGGTGACTCAAGGTAATTTTCAGTTCAGTATTCACCTTAAAGTTCTTTCTAATGTTGCTGCTTTTAAGGATACACAGTCATCATCCCTGTAAGTACTACTTGATAACTGCAAAATACATATGCTGTATTCAAGTCTAGCATTTCGGGAAGTCAGAACAAACTGCACAAGTGTTTGATTTATAAACCGAGAGCTACATTTTTAAAAAGATCATTCTGATGTTCCTTTTTACTCCTTGTATCTCATAGATGTAGGGATAAACAGCCAAATTGCTTCTGTTTGTTGATTTCAGGAGGGATTGGTGTGTGTGTGAGGAGGGATTTACATAAGGACGTATTTAGCTTGCATGTTCTCAATTAAAACGGATTAAGAGAAAGATGAAGGTAGGACATGTGGGAACAACTGTTAGAGATGATAATGAATGTAAAAGAACGATGATGGAGAGGAAGAAAATGTTACAGCAGTTGTGTGCTGGAGTGCCTGCTAGGGAGGCATGGCTTTCAGCTCCATGGCTTGAAATCAAGCTGTGGCTTGGAAGGGCCTGTGGAAGTTAAGGTAGGTGCTGGATAAGTACTGCCTACATTACATGCACTAAGGGGACCCCTGGTGGCCTAGTGGTTAGCATGCAGGACTCTCACTGCTGCGACCACGGGTTCGAATCCCAAGTCCCCCGGGCAGATGGTAGCTCGTTAGCCCTGTGAGGCCATCCATCTATGAGAAGGACACTCTAAACAAACCTACGTCCTAAGGACCTCACTGCCATTGTCCAAGCTTGCTTGGCCCCGGCAGATGAACCTTAGGATTAAAGGGTGGGCTCAGTTCAGCGCAGGCTGTGTCTCACCTAAAAAATCCATTGCGCAGGCTGGAAAGGTAAAAGACCTTTCCCCAAATCTTCGTTCGCGAAGACTGGCCATTATTATTACATGCACTAATCAGACTGCACACTTCATAAAGCTTCTGGCTCCAACATAAATAGTCACAACAATAGATGTAATGAAGTATCCACCCTCAAGGAGATGGATATGGGAAGAGCAGGACCAGCTCTCTGTGGCTTGTAATACCTGCAGACTTTTGTGAGTGAGCAGTTTTGTAAATACTTGTAAAACTAGAGGAAATTCCCAGACAAAAACACTGTGAAGGTTGAATTCATGTTAACCGGACTTCCTCTGTGTGGCATTTCTTCTCTCAAAAGTGACCCTGGAAATTAGATGTGCAGGTTCAATTTTTGTCTTTAATTGAAAAGTCTGAAAATGGAGAACCTAGGTTCAGATAACCCTTAACTATGCCCCTTGGTTGACACAGATTTGAGGGGTGGGGGGAGGGGGAAGTCCAGTAACTTGGATGCAGCTTCTGTCTCTCTGTCAAATTATCAACCACAGAAGCTTTTAGCATCTTGAATTGTAAAACAGCGCGAGCTTCTCTCAACAGCCTGGTGACGTGGTGGAGGAACAGTTTTTAACAGCAGCATCCGTAGTAGAGAGATGCCAACTGCTTCTTCCTGTTCAAAGAGTCTGTGTTTTACCAAATACATTTCTGATCATTATGGGAACAGATGGATCCAAACTCCCAGGCAAAGCATTTTGCATCATATCAGTAAGACTGAAATGATGAAAGCCCATTAGACCAATGAAATACCACATTTGGTATCCAGAGTATCTTTGTGACATTGACTAGGAAAGCAGCACTGTTGTTATTCTCAGCATTTTGTATTTTAAATTCTCCAGTGTCTTCTCCAAAAATGGGAACAGAGTTAAGTGGGTTTGGTCATAACTGCTTTTGTGGGCTTGGCAGTACATGGAATTAACTTCTGTTATGAAGATGAGCCTTAATCTGGGATTTCCAGGTTTTCCAAGCTTTTTTTTGACTGAAATAAATCACAGATGAACAAAGTAGGGTTTTTGTCTAGGAATTATTCCTGCCCCCTTAGGATTGCTATTGGAAAATTTCCAAAGTAATGCCCTGTCTCTCTTGCAAGCCTAATAAACTGGCCTCTTGGTTTCTTCCAAGACCTTTACTTGTCTGGCTGTAAGGCATCGTGTGGTCTGTTCTGCCAGTTCCTAGCTTAAATTTGTGCCCTTGGAGTACTTGCAGCTGAGCAGTGTCCCAGGTGAAACCTCCCCAGAACCACATAGTGAGAAAATATCCCTTCTTCACTCATTTGGAAGATCCCATCCAGTTAGAATTGATCCATATTGGGGCTTACCCCCGTGTGACACTGTCTCTTCCCCTCACCCCGGTCCCAGGTGCCGGATGTGTTCGCTGACCTTCTACTCCAAGTCGGAGATGCAGATCCACTCCAAGTCCCATACGGAGACAAAGCCACACAAGTGTCCTCACTGCTCCAAGAGCTTCGCCAACAGCTCCTACCTGGCCCAGCACATTCGCATCCATTCAGGGGCCAAGCCCTACACGTGCAGCTACTGCCAGAAGGCCTTCCGCCAGCTCTCCCACCTGCAGCAGCACACACGGTAAGGGCCAGAGGAGGCTGGGGGCCCTCTGCACTGCATGTTGCCGTCATCCCAGCATGCTGTGAGCACCCTCACTAGGCGACTGCCTGGGGAGACCTTGCTGGTTTTCACAGGCCGGTCAGGTCTCGTACTCGACAAGTCGGCAGTAGCGGTATCTGACACATGAGGCTTGGCCCTGGCTGTGAGGGGCTGGGTGTGCTCAGAGGCTGGCACTGCTCAGCCTGAGGGGCATCTGCAGTGGAGTGACACTTTGTGACAGGAGGCAGGGCTGGTTATGTCAGAGTGATAGTAGTGTTGGCATAGAAGGACTGTTGCCTGTCACCCCAGCATAGTTCTGCCAAACATCTCAAGTCCAGGCTTGCAGCCCCCCTGCTATTTCAGCTGTAGGCTTCCCACACACAGGTCCGCCAATGCACCTCAGTCCAAACTCTATGGTTCCTCTCTCTGGATCCTCCCCCGGTGCAGACAGACCATGGTCTCTTGAATGCAAGGGGAGCACGGTTTGAGACCAAGCGAGCTCATGCCGTGTTTGGAGTTCCTCTATGTAGCAGATAGCGTGGTGCTGTCCCACCCCCTTTGTGCCCTCATTCCATCAGCACTAGCCAGATGGCGGTCATGTCCAACTGCTGCTGCTCCTCCTCCTCTTCGGCAGGATCCACTCCAAGCTCCACACGGCGATTGTCAAGCCGCACAAGTGTCCTCACTGCTCCAAGAGCTTCGCCAACACATCCTACCTGGCCCAGCACCTCCGCATCCACTCGGGGGCCAAGCCCTACACCTGCCGCTACTGCCAGAAGGCCTTCCGCCAGCTCTCCCACCTGCAGCAGCACACACGGTAAGGGCCAGAGGAGGCTGGGGGCTGGCCCTGGCCCCCCCGCGCTGCCGGCATGCACCTGTGGAGCACGCGCGCCAAGCATGCGGGGGGCGGGCGGGGAATGCGGCCGGCTGCACCCCCAGGAGGAGGTGACCCACCAGAGTGGACGGAGTGGAGGCTGCGCAGGAGACACTGACCACGTCAGGGCTGAGGTGGGCACGTGCTGTCCCTGGGGATCCTTGGTCTTGCACCGCGGGTGGCACAGAGAGAGAGAGCGATAGAGAGAGAGGCATTGGCTGTAGGGGATCCCAGCCTGGCACCATGGGGGTTGGACTGAGTGTGTGGAAGCTTCTCCTGGCATTGCAGGGGGACAGGGACAGATTAACACTGTAGGTGATCTCAGCCTGTTATGTAAAGGGAAAAGTGTTGGAGTGTCTACCCTGAGAAGGAACAGAGCTGCTTTCTTGGTACGGTGGAAGCAAGAGAACAGGTCATTTGGGACTCCTGAGCTTGGAGCAGGGAGCCTGGACCTCCAGACCCCTTCCCAGCACATTTTCAGGTGGCCCACATGCTGAGCTGGCAAGGCATTCATTCATAAGCTCTTGCTCCTCAGTCCTAGTCACTGTCTGAAATCTGCTTGACTGCCTGTCTTCTCTAACTTCTAGCTGGACATGGGAGCTGGGTAGAGCTCTATGTCCAGATAGAACAGCATCTGGAGGCAACATCATCCCTTTCCCTGCTCTCCTGAGTGGCTGTGAGATTTGATCACAGCATCAGGCCCTGGCAGCCTGCCCTGCCTGCCTGCTCACTGCCTCCCATTTGTGCTCTTCCTCCTCAACAGTATCCACACCGGGGACCGACCCTACAAATGTGCTCACCCTGGGTGTGAAAAGGCTTTCACCCAGCTTTCCAACCTGCAGGTAAGGGGCTGGGCGTGTCCTGCTTCCCAGTGGGGGTGGCAAGGATGCCAGTGCTGGGGGAGGTGGAAGAATTGGGGCAGCTGGGAAGAGAGTGAAATAATACAGAAAAGCTATTGAAGCCCTGGGCCCAGGAGAAATTCTTGACTTTTGTGGCAGTAGTGACCAAAAGAAGTCACATAATGATTGCATCCTGTAAAACTGTAAACTTGACTTGAAAGCAGTGAGACCTTGATAAAGTCCCTCTCATCTCTTCTGCAAGTTTCTAACTTTGTTGGAGCAAGACTTGCAAAATGTTTGTTACACCAAATAAAGTCTGGGTATTTGGTTGGGATTTTTGTCTGTTTGACAATGATATGGAGTGCATAACGGTAGGGATTTAAGGAAGCAGAAGTGGTGTGTCCTGTTGCAGTATCCTGGAGGAGGGGAACTACAGGGTGTGCCAAATAGCAAAGTGCTGTAAACACCTGCAAGCAGTTAAAGCAAATCTTGCCCTGAAGGTATCAGATGCAGGGAGCAAATGTGTATGGAGGCAGAAGAGGAGAGACCAAGAAAAGAAAAAGACTGAGAAAGAGTTGCATGGAAACTAAGATAGGAGTTGTCAAGCGTTAGGAGTCTCTGCTGTCCAGAGATGCCTACTATGCCTGGGGAGAAAGGGCATGTATGGGGAAGGTGTGGTGGGCTGGTGGGAGAAGCTCTGTCCCCTATGCTAGGAGCCAGCCATACCTTCCTCAGCAGTCGGGAGCCTAGGGAGCTTGAGGTCTGTCAGGAAGAGGGTGTCAGAGGTAAAGCTGTCTCCAGTACTAATACTCACTTCCTTCCTCGTGCTTGTTTTCTCTTCACTCCCCACTGTTGCCGCGCAGTCCCACAGACGGCAGCACAACAAAGACAAACCTTTCAAGTGCCACAACTGCCACCGTGCGTACACGGATGCTGCCTCGTTGGAGGTACACCTGGCTACGCACACGGTGAAACACGCCAAGGTCTACACCTGCTCCATCTGCAGCCGGGCCTACACCTCGGTGAGTGTTTGCTGCCCTGGGGAGTGGCAGAAATGGACACACTTCCCAGGGAGCATCTCCTCTAGATCCAATGAGAGCAGCCCCCTGAGCTGTCTGTGTCCCTCCCTGTTGGTCTTGGCTTTTGTGAGCATTGTTCCCTCATCTCACACCGTTCTTCCCATTGCAGGAGACATACCTGATGAAGCACATGCGGAAACACAACATCCCTGACCCCCAGCAGCAGGTGGTTCAGGCACAAGCCCAGGCCTCGCAGCAGCAGCAGCAGCACTTCCAGCCGCAGGGTGGGGGGGCAGCAGGGGGCCCTTCTGGAGACACTAACCAACCCAACCCTCCCCCTCAGTGCTCCTTTGACCTGACTCCTTACAAGACTTCAGAGCATCACAAGGACATCTGCCTCACTGTCAGCACCAGCGCCATCCAAGTGGAGCACCTCTCCAGCTCCTAGAGAGACCTCAACCCAGGGAGCAGAACGCCTCTTGTGCATAGCCTGTGCCCAGGGGCACCGCCTGTGCAGCGGCCCTCCTTGTGCAACAGTCTCCGGCCTCTCCTCCTGCAACAGCCTCTTCTGGCCGTGTAACCCTGTTCATGGCAGCCCCTTGAACAACAGCCTGTCTCAAGGGGGTGCTCCTTCTGTGCAACAGCCTGCCTGGTAGGAGGATGCTTCCTTGTGCAAGAGCCCCTTTCCTGTGCTGGGATCACTTCCTCATGCAAGAGCCCCTCCTTTCAAACCCAAAGAAAGGCCCCTGTTTTGCCTTCTCTCTCACTGTAGGATGCGTATGAAGGGGGGTTGCGTGTTGAGACACATGGTGGATGGGATGGAGAGACGGCCCTTGTACGTACAGGGGCTTGGACACGTTTTCAGCAGGCCACAGAAGAATGTGGCAGGGTTCACAGCTGGATGGGGTTCTTTGAGGATTGCCTTGAGTGTCTAAGAGAGAAATATCCATTCCTGTCCTTCCTGCTTGAGAAAGGGAGGAGGGGTCGCTCGTCCTGCCCCAAGGACTGGATGGGAGAAACCTTCTCCTCAGTGGAAGGTGAGACCAGTGGAGGGGGGAGAGGTGAGGCATGTTCTCTGAGACGGACAGGTGCCTGCACTGCTCAAAGGCTGTGGAGTATTGCATTCTTTCTCCTCCACTGGTGGAGAGCAATAGAGGGGAGTCTGTCCGAACTGGCTGCTGCCTCTCTCTCCCAGCTGTCTGAGCAGCATGATGGCCAAGGCCCCGTAGGAATGTGGGTTCCTGCTCATTGCTCTTCCTGCCTGTTGTGGATGATATCCTAGCAGCTTGTACTCCTCCTCTCCCTCCTGCTTTTCCTCCCACCTCCTCAGAAAAGCCTGCAGGCATCAACAACAAACCAAAAAGCAACTAGAGGGGGGGTAAGAGACTGCCAAAATAATCATCACCCTTCTCTCTGCTCCCTTTCCTGTAAGGTGGAAATGACAGCTGTTCTGACACTCACACACCTGTCCTGCCCTCAGTTTCCCAAAGGGAAAGAGGAGGAGGAGGAGGAGGAGGAATAGACCAGTCTTTTCAAGGAGCCAGCAGGAGGCAGGGAAAGGCTAGTTTCTCCCGCTCACCTCCCGCCAGTGTTCTCCCAGGCTCCCTCTTGCCAAGACGGGCTGGACTCACACGGCAGTGGTGGCCTCTTCTGGACCCTGGTCATGGGAGAGAATCCCCAAAAGGTGGACAGTGGAGAGAAGGGGATGAAGATCCCCACAGAGAGACCAATCTAATGAGAAGGGGGAGCCAACAAGAATAAACTGAAGGCCCCTTGAATTTATATATATATATATATATAAATATCTATTCCCCACCCCTGGCCCGCTCTGTCCTTGCTGTAACTGTTTCTATCTCTGTGTTTATAAAACGCATTATCCTGGCAAATTTTTATTTTCAATCTTCGTTTGTTTTTCCCTTTCTCTTCGTCTTCAATTATTCTTCCCTCCCTTTTTTTTTATTGGTCCACATGACTGCTAGTCTTGTGTGTCACTTGTTAGTTTCTTTGGATCATGGAGGCTGACTTGGAAGAGAATGAGAAGGCAAGGGAAAAAGCATGTTGTTGGGTTTTAAAATCAGTCACCCACCCAAAAGCATATAGAATCCCAGACTTCTGTATGAACAACCAATAGGGGCTTCTTATTTTTTTTTAACCACCCTGTATGGAAATAAATTGGTGTAAAAGGCTTCTTGAAGGTGCTGCTGTGAGCACCCTGCCCCTGTGACGTGTGTTCCTTCTCCCTGCACCAGACCACTGCACGAGCATCTTGCTGCCGTGAGTCCCAAGCGGCTGTGTGGGCGGATGCGAGGGCAGCACATCCTTGCCTTTGGGCAGTTTGCACAAGGAAAGCAAGGAGCTCTGCACCTGTGGCAGAAACCTTTCTCTCTGTGTTTAGTCACCAGGGTTGGCTGTGAAGAGTTGGAGTGTTTTGTAGATGTGTAGGTTAGGCTAGAAGAAGCTGTCTGACTTGCCTCCTGCGCTTCACAGGTGACATTTCAATCCATTTATCCTGTAGTGCGCACCAAGAACTAATGGGTATTTAAACTCTGTGTTGACAAAATCTATTGGCTTGATTTTGAGGCATTGGGACACAGAATCCCTTCCATTGGTAACCTGCTGCAAGGGCTTCGTGTTCTTGCTGTTTAAATATTTCAGCCAGATTTATCCCTGCTTTGGCTTCTGGTTACTAGTTCTGACTACATGCTTCCCGCTGATTCAGAGAGCCTGAGCACTGTGGTGCTTTTTCCCCCGGACTGGTATTTAAACACTCTAATGTCTCAGTCCACTTTTTAACAAGCTAAATAGATGAAACTCTGTAAACCTTCCACTGTAAGGGATTTCCTCCAGCCCATGAATTATTCTTGTCTTTTCTTTCTACATCTTGTCAAATTTTTCAGTATCTTATAAAAATGTTCCTTTTGGATTTGAATGCTGGAAGCCCCAATGCCATGGACGAGGTCCCTTAGCCTTAAGTCTGCAGAGGATTGTGTTTGCCCAGTACTCACAGCGTTAAACAGGAGCTCACATTGGCTGCTTGTCTGGTGTGACTCCTCAATCATCTGAAGTCTCGGCTTTCCATGATAGTGTTTCCCCCTTTCTACAGGTATGGTCTGAGTTCTTATTTCCTAGATGCTTCACGTGAGGCTGTGTCCAAGTCCAGTTTGTGTGAATGAACCTGGCTGAGTGGTGGACCAGGCTACTCACTGCTTTACCAGTTCTGTGACCCACAAACTGTATCAGTTATTTTTTACTTTCAGATCCAGGTTGAAATGCTGCATTGCATCTGACCTACACTAACTTGAAAAGCATCATTGAGTGCAACTTTTTATTAGCTTGTTTTTGAGACTTGCAGGCTAGGCATTTCTTAATCCTCTTAGTATGTGATTATGTACAGTAAATCTTTCTGACTTATGGTGCTAGGTCAATGCCTTATAAAAATTTAAGTATGTTGCACCTATGCAGTCCCCTTTGTTAAACCAAATGTATAATGATGGCATCTAAGAATGAAATTAGGGTTTGGGTTTTTTCTTTTCTTATTTTACCACAAAATCTCTTATTTCATAAAATCCTTGGGTTATAAACTTTATTTTTTCATCCACTAATTCTTCATCTCAACAGCTTTTCCATAATTTTAACATTGAGTCATTTCATTTGCCTTTTGGGAATACTGCCATGAGTGTCTTAAGGTATTTCTCTAATATCCCAACTTTAATTAAAATGAGAATCAATGGGCTAGAGAGCTTGTTAGTGAACGCCTTTAGGACTCCTGTTTCTTTGCTGACTTCAAAATGCATATCCCTAGTAGATGTTGTCTCATCTCCTACTTTAATACTAAGGTACTAGATAGAAGTTGCTATTTTCATTTGACTGCCACATCCTATTCCTTTCTTTATATTTGTTGACTGATTTCCGCTATTCTGTGTCACTGGCATTTTTACCATTTTCATCTAGCATGGATCAGTACTATTAGTAAGATTTCTTTGTTAATTTAAAAGAGAAAAACAAACCCTTTCCTATTACCACTAGTTTTGCTAGCCACAAAGTTTTACTTATTTTATAATGTCTAACTTGTGTCAGTTGCTGTCTGGCCTTCATCTTTTCCATCTGTTGTGTTTCAGTTTGATTTTCTTTACATTATTTCTTGCTCACAGACTTTCTCACTGAACCCAGGATGAGCTTTTATCAAAAGGTTTCCTCTTTTTCATTGTGAAATTAGGGCCTTTTGGCCACATGGTAGATTTTCCTCACAGGAGAGTTTAATTCACATTTCTCTGCCTTATTTCTTTTTTTTTTTTTTATGGACAACTCAGTTTATAGTTTTGCTCACCCTGGAAGTTAGCACAGACTTCGCACAGGTTTATTACTACTTGTGGCTTTCTTCTCCATGTCCATATTCCATATGAACAGGACAAAACTGCCAGTTTCAGTCAAGTTACCTCATCTCATATGCATCACCTTGAAGTCTGAAAAATTGACTTGGCTTGGGTGCAGTGTCTTGTATTAAGTTGGGAAGGTTTTAAAAGTCGGAATTATACTTTGCCGACTGGTTCAATTCCCGGGGGAATGGCTCACAAGTTAAAATTCCTTGCAGACATTTTTTGTTTTATATGTTAAAGGTGCTTGAAATTGCCTTTCCGGGCCCCTGGTTTGCTGTGTTGTTTTCTAATGTCTGCTATCCTTCCCCTTCTCGGAATCTGCTACCTAGCATGGGGATCCATATGTATTTAAGGCTGTACAATTCCTGTGTTACCAGTCATTTCAAAGGTATTATTCCTTGTGTGTTTGCAGCTTGCTGCTGTACCTATAGCTTTTACTGTTGCTCAGTATGAACCTAATTATTTCTTACTAAGGGACTTCCCATTGAGTTTCAGAAATGCCACTTTATTCCAGGCCTCTTTTTTTCTTATCAATGAGAATGTCCTATTTCTCTGTTTACCCTGAGTCCTGTTGCTGATGTGGAAATAATTGGAGATACCTTACTTTCATTATCTTTGTCACTTACTTGAGTTTGGATTAGGTCTTTGGATTCCCAAGGTTGTTTAACATTGTCAAAGTGCTTCAGGTGGTTTAAAAAGGAGAGTTGCTACCTGCAAGACGCAAAATCTAACAACTTGTACAAAATCCTTCCCTGTTGAGATGCAGCCTGAGGTTCTGCAGCTTTTCAGCTTTGTGCACTCAAGCCAACAATGGTTCGACTATTTACCTCCCACTCACAAGTGGAAGATTCTCTTAACAAGATCCCCTGGTCCTTCCTCTTCAGCTCCCTGAATTCTTTGACCCTGTATTTTCATTGTGATGCCAATCCATTTGTTTCTGTATGTCTTATCCAAGAAGACTTGACAATGACTCTGGAGTTCTGTGTTAGGTTGCATCTTGTGTCTTTGCTGGAAGGCAGTAGCACTTTTTCTTCTTGTCCTTTTCTGAGCTGATTGTCTGTTCTTAGCTGGATTTTACAAATTATCATTGCTTTAAAAGGAAACATCATGTAGGCTGGAAATCATTTAGAAAAGTCACCCACAAACAGTAACTGAATCTTAGCTGTGACTAATGATAGTATTGCTGGTCTATAATTTGGTTAAATCTTCAAGAAAGATTTAAGACTTTCATAATTTAAAGCCTTATGGTTAATCAACCATATCCCTTATTAGAGTTTTTTTGTTGATTATCACTGCCATTAAAACTGCCAT
Source organism: Neopelma chrysocephalum (assembly GCF_003984885.1). NCBI lineage: Eukaryota > Metazoa > Chordata > Aves > Passeriformes > Pipridae > Neopelma > Neopelma chrysocephalum. The sequence continues at coordinate 17,159,800 of NW_020897715.1, read as the reverse complement.
TCTGTTTTACTACTATATTCTTTTTTAATCCATAGGGTCTTGTTATTCCTTTGTTCAGTACATTAAAGTCTTCTTCTATAAGAAGTCTTTCTTCTTCTGTAATGAATTATAGACCATGATCATGTCACTGGATTCATTCTTCCAAACAGCTAAATTAAATTGAGCTGGTTTAGGTGTCTCACATTAAGGCTTGGCTCCATCATGTATTTCTTATCTGTTGCCTTTCTTTTCCCTTTCAGTTACCAGGCTGTGTAGTGTTCACTTCAAGTCTTGCTACATTAGACCTAGATGGTTATCTTGAGTCACCAAACTTACAATGCCATACAAGGATGTCTAGTTCTTTTAATGAGATCTTTTTGTTTAAATTCAAACAAAGAGCATTATGCTTCTTTTCTTAACTGAGTGCAACCCCTATCAATTACACTGTGATTTTGCCACGTCAGTGTTAGGTTAACTGCCTTACAGCAACCTGGATGAGCCCATTTGCTTTTCAAATACTTTTAAAGTATTTGCTGGTCTTCTGGAACACATTCAGAGCTTCAAAGTTGTTTGGAAAAGAAAGCCCATTGCTTCCATCTGCTTGCCAGATACTTCTTTTCAAATTACAGATTGTCAGTTTCTAGCTATGCAACTTTTTGGATGTTTTATTTAATGGGTAGAACTAAACATCTTCCTAAATCTCATTGGCAATAGGTAATATTTAATTACCTCACAGATATGTCTACATCATCCAACTTTCTTCCTAATATAGAATATAATTATGAGATTCTGCCTGTCTTCTATATTTTTATTGATTATTTTATCATCTTTATATCAACTAAAGGATATATATCATGTTTAGGATTTTCTTCTAATATTTTGCAGGTAATGTACCTGAAAGCTGCCCAAGTTTACTAGTACAGTTTCAGAACATAGAATGAAATTGCTCTGTACACTTTCTTAACTACAAGATAGGTACCTGTTCAATCGTCATTTCAGGTACAACAGATAAAATTTGTGTGCATGGTTTCTTGTTTCTGTGTAGTAGAACACCAAAGTACTAGAGAGATGTAGTAACTTGGTCCAACAAACATTTCGATTTCATGTAGTGTCTGTGTAATGAATGAAAAAAAAATGGAAGAAAAGAAATCGTGACACCAAAGAACTAGAGTCTATGCCTAGTTTTGCTGCTGAATTAGGATATGTTATTGAAACATGGATACAGGTATAATCTGTGGCCTTTGGCATACTCTTTCATTTGTAAAGCTGATTAACCACCTTGTGGGCAAGTGCTGCAGATCAATCCTTTGCTATTTGTGAGAATGAAGTGTGGGTACATCCAGTGTTTCCTGAAGACAGGAAATGGAGAGCAGGGACCTCTGAACTGAGAATGTTAAAGAGTGAGAAGAGCCGAATGTACCTCGACAGCAAAAAGGGAACCAAATAACAAGAGTGTGAAGCTATAGGCCCTCCTGTTGGGTTATGCATAAGGATCCCTCTCAAGCACTGGCCTTCACCTCCTAGTCCTTGGACAACGTTTAAGAGGTCTCTAAGGTAACTGAAAAGCTGGAGGCTTGAATTTGGTATGCAGATGTTTACATTTCCAAGGGAAAACACAGGCATCTGTAGATCAATAAAGGTTGAGAACCACTGCTGCAGACTGCTTCCGTAGGCCGCTCAGCTCCCCGGTGTGAGGTGCGCAGGCCTTCTGGGCAGCACGCCTGCCCATCCCACAGGCCCTCCCTCCATCCAACCAGGAGGAGGTACCTGTGGGTTTAACAACAGGATGTAATTGTGGTAGCAAACTGGGTTGAGGGGGAGGAGTGTGATAACCACCAGGGTTAGCGTCTGTGGCTTTGTTACTACAGCAGCATCAGTGAATGAGGCTGGGTGAGGGTTAGACATAAATAGCCGTGGACCTCTGGAGCGTATTTCAGTGGGGGAAGCACCTTCTTGTAAAATCATCTGTGCCCCTGCCAGGACTCTGACTTGCAGAAGTGTTTACTGTAAAAAATATTACACCCCTGGCCAATAACTACCGTGGTAACACTCCCTCTGCAGGTGAAGATGCTTCTGGAACCCTGAGCGATGCACTTCTCTATGCTTTGACTTTCTAAAGAAAGCAAAAATAGCAAATTTTCTAGATTCAGAACTCAGGAACTAGTTTGTGCTGGATTGCTATTTTCTACTGCTGTGAGACCACCCAGGCACACAAAACTGCCTCTCCCCTTTGTTTTCCAACTTCACAGTGGCAGTTCATGAAGTTAAAGACACGTATGTACATTTTACTAAGATTTACCATTTAGATTTTCGGCAGGTGTCTCCTCCTTTCCTTGTAGTTTGTATCTGCAGTGGCAAGAAGTCCAGAGGGAGCTTGTCTCTCCACTTCAGTGGTCTAGTATTTTGACACATTCCTAGCCTTGGCTTGGAGGGTAAGATGGATTCCCAGGTGGTCTCTTAACCAAATTAGTGATGTCTGAGAATGTCTAATTTTTAACATCAGCTCCATTCAGCCTGGTAGCCCCAGGCAGGATGCATTTGGGGTATTCTGGTTTAGTACTGAGACATGGTATAGGGAGCAGGTTTTTTTTTTTTATGTAACAGCCACATCCTTCCCCTTAATTAACAGTGTAAGGCAATTTATACAAGAATTTTGAAGTACTTTAGAGTGAGGCTTAACAATAATGTTCAGCTAACTGAAGCCAGCTGCTTCATATGAGAACTGAAAAGACTGAGAAATGTGTTTTGAATAATTAAAAATATGTCATAAATAACTTAAATGACTGTAGGAATAGGAATGGAAAACACCATCTTCAGAACACAGAGGATCTCTGAATTAACCAAATAGTTTAACAACAAGAGGGTTGATAGTTCAAACAGCTGCAATTCATTTATATAACGGCTCCTCAGTCTTGCAGTGGAGGCTGCTGGAAGACTTAATCCCAGTATATCCATATAAATAAAGGCAGAGTGTCTTGGAAGATCTTTGGGAGGAAAGAGAAAAAAACCCAAATTTAGTCACTTCTCCTCATGGCCAGAATGTGGGAGCACTCAGTCCTGAGCAGTGACTGTCATTGTACAGACTGTCTGGAAAAAAAATGGTGGCAGTGAGTACCCAGCAGAAAGGTGGATGAAATGTAATATTTGCCAAACAAAACCAGTGCCTCCTAAACTGTATAGGATGCTAGATTAACGCTGACCTCTTCGAACATCAATCCTGCATATCCTAGACCCTGAGGATCAAAAGAAGTATGATAATTTTGTCTCAGTTCCTTCATAATCACACATGACCTCACCCTCTTAACCCAGCACAATGCCACACTGTGCATGTAGCAAAGGACAGCGGGGGAAGCTCCTGAACTCCATGGCATGAGGATCTCTAACCCAGAAGTGATTTGTGGTGTGTGGTCACTAAGGTGGTACTGGCAAGAGGAAGGAAAAGAGAAAACGGTCTTAACTTCATTCCATTCTTTAGCTGTGTTGTACCATAATCCTTTCACAGCAAAGACTGTCTCATAAATGAGACAGCAGCAGCTACTCCTCACTGGAGAATTCCATGGTGAATGGAAACCAATAGTAACACATCAACAGCACTTCCGCGCTCAGAGTACAGGATGGGTAAGGTTGGGAGGGGCCACAGTGGCTCATCTGGTCCAACCTCCCTGCTCAAGCAGGGTCATCCAGAGCACATGGAACAGGATTGCGTCCAGCCGGTTCTGGAATATCTCCAGTGAGGGAAACTCCACAACCTCCCTGGGCAATCTGTTCCAATGCTCGGTCACTGCACAGTAAGTTCTTCCTCATGTTCAGGTGGAACCTCCTATGCAACAGTTTCTGCCCTTTGCCTCTTGTCCTATTGCTCGGCACCACTGAAAAGAGCCTGCGTCCATCCTCTCCCCCTCCCTTCCCCCCTGCTCCGCTTTAGGTATTTATACACATTGATGAGGTCCCCTCCCAGTCGCCTCTTCTCAAGGCTGAACAGGCGCAGCTCCCTCATCCTTTCCCCGCAGGAGCGATGCTCCACTCCCCCCATCGTCCCGTTCACCTCTCGCGGGGGCCGACCCACGGACCCGAAATGGCGGCGGGGGCGGGCGGAAGTGCCCGGCAGGACGGGCGGAAGCGGCTTCCGCGGCCGGGCAGCGCCGCTTCCGGGGGGCGCGCGCGTCCGGTTGGTGGCGGAAGCGCCGTGCGCGGGGCCAAGATGGCGGCGGGAATGTACCTGGAGCACTACCTGGACAGTAAGAGCCGCGGGGCCGCGGCCGCGCCGGAGCCGGCCCGGCAGGGGCACGGACGGCCCGAGGGGCGGGGCACCGCGGGGGCCGAGCGCTTGTCCGGGGCGCCCGCGGGCTCACCCAGCGCCTCGGGCGCAGCCCGGCCTGGCTGTCGGCCGGCGGTCCCCGGGCCGTGCGGGCAGCCCCTCCGCCGTGGGGCAGGACTCGGCTGCGGCTGCTGCGGGAGCCCCGACACCGCGGCCCCGCGGCTGGTTTGTCCCTGGAGAAAGGAGCCCAGTGCTGCTCCAGTCCCTCGCGGGAGCGGGAGCTGGGCTGTCAGTGGTTTCCCGGGATAAACGTCAGCAGCAGGGCTGGGGGAGTCAGCCAGAGATAACTTTTGGATCTATGGGACGGTGGTCTCGGTAGCTTCCTTCGCTGTCCATTTACAATGCAACCCTGTTTTTGTGGCCGAAGAGGAGCTGTGTAAATGCTGATGGAGTTGGTAACCTTATCGGGGAGCCCTCCTTTGGTACCGTCCTGCCTTAACTTTGTCAAACTCTGCCCTTTGGGGATAAGACTTGCAGTGCCTGTTTTACCCACGTGTTCTTAAAACAGCCAGGTAAACTAATCAGAGGAGTTGTTTCTCGAGGAAGAGACTAATGTGTTAAGATTCAGTAACGTGTTCTTTGATGAATGCTGTTTGCACATTTTCCTGCTGATCTGGTGTCACTGGAGACAGGGTAGCACAGTAATGGGGTGGTGTGTTTAAAGTATGGGAGTTCTGGTAACGTGTCTTTTACTTCGTTCTGTCTGGCCAAGTTAAATCTCTCATTCTGTATTTGTGTATGCTTGGAAACATTGGAGCTTGGCTTTTCAGAAATTTTGCTACACCAGGTTTCTTCCAGCACAGAGCTAATAAGGTGTTTATTTGAAGACAAGGGATCTCATTCCTTGTGTCTTCGGTGCTCCCTTTGCCATTAGGAAAGGAAACCTCTTGTAAATTAAATTAAGAAAGTTTAAGAACCATAATAAATTTCAGAGGAAGCTGGAATTGAACAGGCAAGGATCTAGGAACTGCAAGGAAGGAGGATGCAAAAGCCAGGAAAAAGAGTTGGATGAGAAAGCAGATTGTGAGAGAGAAGCAAAGATTTATCTTCTTGTGCTTTTCTCATTCCACTGTAGAAGACTGCAAGTGACTGAGGCTCCTCAGTGGGTAGGACAAGGGCTAGACAAGAGGAGAAAGAAGCAGGTGGATAAGGAGTAAGTGCATGGGGAGGATGCAGGGTTTTCCTCCTGGGAGGGCATTATATTTGATATGAGCTGCAGTGTCAAGATAAAGGAGTGAAAGGTTGGGATTTGCAGTTGGTAGGCAGAGATGAGCAGGATGCAGCGCTGAGTGTGGAGGGGGGTGGTAGATACCAAGCTGGAGAGAAAGGAGCACTGGAAAGTGCTCCCACCAAAGTCAAACACCTCTGGATCTCCTTGTCACTTCCAACTAAAGTTGACTCACCCCTGGAAACTCCTCTTTTTCTCTAGTACAGGCATGCAGAGAAAATGATACACTTATTTTCCTCTCTCAGCTGAGATTTGTGGTCCTGCAGTTGAATTAGAGATTCTCCATTAGTATGATGGTGTCAGTGTTACTTAAAAACAGAAAGCAACAGGCACAATCTAAAAGTCCTTAAAAACTCTGGCTACAAAGATGTTAGAAAGAACAAAACAGTTTTTGCAGCAATGGTTTAGCCTGGTTTGCTTACCCATAAAGCTCTAAAGGCTTTTTTAAGTTTCTGGTGCAGTATTACTTTCCTCTGTGAGCTAATCGTGCTGTGCTTAATTAAGCTATGCTTAACCTGCAGTTTCTTTCAGAAAATCATATTATTTCAATTGTAATACTTACAGTCAAAGAGCATCCATCTCATTTTTCAGTAAGTTAGTCTGCTGATAGGCTTTCCTGTCATACTTTTGTGACTTGTGTCTGTAGTTAATTTTCACAGTTCCAGTATTTAGTCATTGCACCTTTAACACCTCTTACCTGCCATGTTAAAGTATCCCCTTATTAGAAGTTTATTCCCTGTGTAGATTGTAGTTGATTAAATCTTAACCTTTTTTCTGCTAACTTAGAAAAAAAATTGCCTGGGATAACATATTTTTCAGTTTTCTGATTACCTATATTGTTCTTGTCCCAACCTGCTCTAATCTTTTTACATTCTGCTTGAACTTCTGACTCTGTGAAAATGCATAGTCTTTTAGTAATGAGTCTTCTTCATGATACTGACTGAGCGACAGCATTTGGTTCCCTCCTTGCTACTTCCTTTTTCTTTTTTAAAAATTATTTTGATATTTTAAAAGCATTCAGTTCAGTTTTAAAGTAGTTCACTAATGTCCCAAAACTTCGTGAAATTTAATACAAATAAATAGTCCAGAACCTTTGGTCATCTCTTCTAAAGATGTCTAATTTACTTCTTCATTTACATTTGCCTCTTGGAACTGAATTCTTTTAGTATTATAGTGCTATTGCAGATACAGTTTTCAGTTGAATTTTTTTTCCTCCTCCCACAGAGATTCTCTTTCATATGCTTTACTGGCTGAACCTGTGCAGGGAATGAATGGGAAGTCTGTGAAAAGAGGGCAGTTGTTTGTAGGGCCTCTTCATATCTTTGAAGAAAGGAAAGATGTATAAGGAATGAAGTGAAGATCGTAGGAAGGAAAAAGTGTTGGGAGTCACACTTTTTACAGGTTCTCCTTGCTTGGATTGTGCTTCCCTCAAATTATGAGTGAAAATTTGCAGTCAGGGGAGCAGATGTGCAGAATGCTCATAGCTGCAGCTAAAGTCTGCTTTGAACAGGTAATTCTGAAAAGTCAGGCTATTCAAGAGGCAAGATTGTAATTAGCTGGCCTTCGTGACTTTAATCTCTTTGCCTCAGTAAATCTCTCGGCCTTCATTCTTTTGGTAAGGGAAGTGGGCCACTCCACTGCAGCATTGTGAAAACGTTTTAGTGTCACAATAATGAACACCTTGGAAAGCTGATTACAAAGTCAGTTTTCACATTGGGCTCTGGGCCTTGTGTGTGTGACTGTATCAAGCAAAGAGAATAAAATAAAACTTTGAATCACTGCTCAGTCCCTTGGAATGAGAAACACCTTACATGGAACCTCATGCTGTAGTTAAAAACTGTATGTTAAAATGCACGAGCAGTCTGACAAAACTGTGCATAGAGCTTCAATTGCTTCAGTTCATGTATTTTGAGTCCTCTGCTTTGGACATCTAAGGTTCTTTTCCATTACATTTTTGTGGAATAGCCGAATTAAGAACTGTTCTCTTAGTAAAAGGTGTCTGGCTGGTTCTTAGGTCTGATATTTCAGTAGCTTTCAAGTCTTTGCTGTAATTTGAACCCAGGTTTAGACTGAGGATTAGACATGCCTTTGCCTTTGCTCTAAGCTGTTAATTACAAAGCAGCTCTGTCTGAAATGTGTTATGCTCCTAGAAGATGTTTTTTCAGCACAAAAATATGCACATTCCTTTTGTGCTGAACATCCTGACAGAGGAACTCCTGTCTTGTCTACTCTGATCACCTTCATTCCTTCATCCTAATTACTGAAGCTGTCCTTTCAATGATTATACTGAGCCAAAGGATTCAGGCAAGGGGAGAAGAGGAATGTGTTTTGTTCCAGTTGTCTTGTTCCAGTTTTCTTCTTCCTGAATGGTTTTCCCCAGTTGCTGAAGTTAAGCGTAAAAAGTTTTCCATCACTTCAAATATTGTCCTGTTCCTGGTCTCTAAACCATTTTATGCTGGTTTTGAGGGGAGAAAGCAAGATAATATAAGTGCTTTCCCTCAAGCCAGTAAAACAGTGCAGTAACTTTAGTTAGTAACTAAAGTTAGTACACTTTAGTAAGTGTAGTGGGTTGGTTTTTTGGATTTTTTAGGCCTTCCTTAGCAAGGGGGTCAGAAATCTAAGGAAGTATTCCATATCATCCCTTTCCGTAACACAACATATAAAAAGGCGCAGATAAGAGAATTCTCTCTCTTCTCTCTTCCAGTGGCTGAAGGTGACAGGTCTCTCCATAGACGGGCTTTGCTGGTATAGGCCAATGGCTTCTGCCAGCACCACCTGCCTGAAGCGACCTTCTCCCAGGGACTTGCCCAGGATCAGCCTTTCCCGGGGCAGCTCCCAGTGCGGGTTCTCGGGGAACTCATACTCGGAGACGCCGGCCAGCATGGGGGTGCTGCTGGGAGCTGCCCCGGGACAGGCTGATCCTGGGCAAGCCCCTGGCAGAAGGGTGCTTCGGGCAGGTTGTGGTGGTTTGAGACCTTCAGAAATCCAATTTCCAAGTTCAAGCCCCCCCTCCCACAATTTGTCCCAGTGTGAGAGGGTTTTCAGACAAAACACAACTACTCAGCATTGGGGGAGGGGGAAAATACTTACAAAGGTTTATTTACATACATATATATATATAACAACCTAACTATTTCTTCTACAGATACAGTAAGATAGTATATTACATTACATAAGTCCCTCCTTTCTTCCAAAAAGAGTCCAGGAGAAAAAGAAGTCTTTTTTCACTTTTAAGCTACAGTTCTTCTAAATTAATTCTTTTGGCACTGTTAAGTGTCTCTTATCTTGTCTTTTTCTCCTGTTTTTACTTTGTGAAAATCCCAGCTCCCGAGACCTGAGCTTCTCAGAAGACTATTTGGGAATTCCACCCCTCCTTCCCACAGTAAAGGAAAGCGGCAAGACCAGCTGAGAAAAAAAATCCTGAGGAGTTTTTATTCCCGTAGTCTTAGCTAGGCTAGGACCTGCGGGGGCCAAGGACTTCCCCCTCAAGCTTGGGGGAAAGATTCTCTTTGGCACTTACATATCTGGGCATTGCAGCTGCTTTCCCAAAGGTCAGAGCTTTCTCTCAGTTTAGCCCTCTCTCTCTCGCCACCCCTTGATTTACGCTGGCTCCTTCCAGCCGGTCGCAGGCTTCTGCCTGGCTGACTGGGCATCTTGCTGCCGTTTTCCTCCCCCATCTCTGCGAAGTGGAGATAATGCGACCCGGAGGCCTTTCCTGATCCTCCAGGGTCCTCCTCAGTCACCGGCTTCAGGGGGGGAGAGGGAGCTCCACAGCATGAGTGGCTGCTCCTGGCCCAGCCGGCAGGAGCCAGAGGCAAGGGCCCCCGGCCCTGGGCACACCTGGCACGCTTAAGGCATGGCTGCCTCTGCCTCTAGCCATGCAGTCCGAAAATTAACCTCTTCTCTTCCGTTTCTATGAGTATGTAACTCCTGCACGAGCGTACGAAGCTCTTCATTGGTCCCATATAAGAAAACAATACCTCCTGAGGAAAAGCCTTTTTCAAACCACCACACAGGTGGTGCTGGCAGAAGCCATTGGCCTGTACCAGCAAAGCCCATCTACGGAGAGACCTGTCGCCTTCAGCCACCGGAAGAGAGAAGAGAGCGAACTCTCTTATCTGTGCTTTTTGTATGTTGTGTTACGGAAAGGGATGATATGGAATACTTCCTTAGCAACGGGGTCAGTAAGGGAAAAACTATGGGTGCAAAGGAGTTAGAGATGTAGAAAGGAACGGGGGAAGAAGGAAGAAAATAGTGGTTTGTGATTAAAAGATTGAATGTGCATGAAGACTCATTAGAGGAGCTTGTGCTTGCTTGAACTTGAGTTACTGTGCTTGGCTCTTGCACTGGGTTAGAAATACTGTAGTGGAAACTTGGAGGGGGAGAATGTGACTAATACAGATTTTCCAGAAGACAAAATGCAAACCCTGAGTTTTCTTCGTGTTTGGAGTTTTGGAGAGGATTGCAGATCTCCTTTGTGAAAGATGTCATTGAAGCACACACATACTCAGAAAACAGTCCCAAATAATTTTCTACAAGTCTCTGTATGTGAACATGCCATGACTGTAGGGATTGTTTTTATAGTAGATGAACTGCTGAGCAACCAGGTGTATTTTGTACCATCAGTGCTTCCCTCTTTGCCCACCCGGGGGGTACCAGAATGAAGTAAGTATTCTTAGTGACAGCACACCAATGTATCTTTTATGGCAACAGAACCAAGGCATGTATGTTTCCTCAACAACAAAGAGTGTTTCCATCCTCTGTCAACTCAAACCTCTGAGGAACTAAAGCCAGCGTTTCATCTAAATTAGACCTAAATGCTGGGAGAGTCATCAGCAGAGGGCAGGTAGCCTTGGTGAGCTTGAGATGCAGAGGGATGTCACTGGCCTGGCTGCTCTAGTGGCTGCTTGATATAAATTCCATTGTCTTGGAGGCCACCAGTCAGGACTTGTTCCAGGAGCAGCCACTACGACATATCTACCTCAGTGAAGAGGGTAATGGAGAAAACAGGCTTAGGTGAGGAGACCTCAGCTGGTAAGTTAATGTGGTACTGTGTAGTCATTTTACTTTGTGTTTTCCCCTTTTTTTACACTGATTAGGAAGGCATCGAGTTTCCTTTGCTCCTCTATTTGCATGCGTCAGTAGGCACATAGAGATGCACCAGTTCAGGGCTTGTCAACACTAGAAAACTTAAACCAACACAAGCACAGAGCAACAGAAGCAGCATCTGCCCTTATGAAAGTCATCTTCTTTCTTCTACAACTGACATGGGAATGTCCTTTCACTCCTTGATAACATTAGCTAACCCAGTAAAATAAGATTATTCTTCGGAAGAGCTACATCTGTCAGGATTTTCCTCTGTGTAGCTTCATCAAATGAGGGTGTGATGTGTACTGTCGTCTTAATGCTCTTAGAGGACATGGGTGTGATGTCGGAAATTGCTGTGGCAAGCCTTCGATTCCTTCCCAGACCTGGCTGCATTCCAAATTCCCCAGCAGTTCTTTTATCTCTTGTTTTCCCATCTTTACTGTTATCCCCTCCCCAGTGTACCATGCAGCCATACCCCCCTGTCCCTGCCTCTAAAGTTTCTCACATCGTACTTCAGAAATGCAAGTCTCTTAATGCATTTTTTCTATATTCAACACTATTTCAGTGTAATGAAAGATGCATTTTGCCTTTCCGAGACTTCGAATTAGTTGCACCTGTGATGCAGCACACTTCATCTGTGGAAAATTACAAAAGATATCATGCAGGGGGGAGAATTTGGTGATTCATAGGCAGCATTTGTTTCTGTGTGAAAGCTACTGGCACAGCCCACACTAAGCTGATACATTTAATGACCAGTTCATTTAGAATTGATTTTGTTGTTCATTGATACTTTTGTTGGAGCTGATACAAGGTGGCTTTACATGGCAAAGCATACTGTGTTTTCTCTGTATTTCTTCACTCACCCAACTGCAAATCTGATGTGATGGCAAACAGCCCTGTGAGCTCTTTGGTGGTTGTCCGTGCCTTTGGAGGTCTGTGACAGGCTGAAAATGTCAGGAGTGTTGTGAGTTTCATTTCTTGTGTTAGTCTTCCAAGCCCTCTAAGCTTCAGAAATCAAGGTTGATCTTTAAGATTCCCTTTCTGAGACTTAACATTGCCTGCTATCTTGGCTGTGGATGCTGTAGCACTTAGATAGTGTAATAAGAAAATGACAGAAAGAGCCCTCCCTTCCCAGGAAAACAGTCCACACTTTGGGGTAGAATTGGGTTTCTGTAACTGCTGCATTGACTGTCATTGCTGACTAATTCCTGTTTCTTTGGACAGTGCCTGAAGGAGATGTGCTTGGGTGGACTCATGTGCAGTGCACTGGCCCATAGCTTGGGATATATGACATAGGCACAGAATTCCTGGGTGCCTGTAACTAAATCTGTCTGCCACACCCGAGCACCCTCTTTGTAAAAATGTGGGTAGTATTATCCCTTACCGAGGTGTTGTGAGGGTAATGGTACAGGTTAGGATGTGTACATTGAGCCATGTATGAATAGAGGGAAAGGTATACCTTATGCTTGTGCAATAATTTCAGTAAACTGTGTAGGAGGATGATTAATTACTTGAGAACACAAGACAGAGTAGAAGCATTAGTTTAAAAGAGTTATACCTTCTGAAAGGAGGGATATAAAAGACATCCTGCCCCCTAATGAGGAAGCAAGGGAGCGCCTGAAGATTGCTGTAAGCCAGTTGTCATGCAGTAACTTCAAGTGCTACAAAATTATGAGAATCACAGAGTACAGAAAAGTCCAATGTGCTTCCCCCACAAGATACCAGTTGCTTTCCTCTCGGGGGGCACAGAACTTGCCCTCTCATTGTGGCAGTCCCTGGCACAAGTAGGATTTTTTTTAATTACCTTCAGCAGTGTGGTGTCTAAAAGGTTTGCTGAAATATATACTGTTCAATAAAGCCATTGTGGTTATGTTTCCAAATGTATTTTCCTGGTTTTTAATAAATTTAAACATGCATGTAAACATAGTGGGTAAACAGATGTCTCGGGAAAGGCTCTATGTGCTTATATGGTCCTTGGTACTACTGATCATCTTTTAGGAATTTGTACAATACAAATCCATTGTTTGGCACAGTAAAGACGTGCTGCGGGGGATTGAAGCACAGTTGAAGTTATCAGGCTGTGTAGGCTCGCTCTCTGCATGTGTATGTCAGAGGTAACATCTGAGTTAAGTAGCTGAAGTTTAACTATCAGTTGCCTGCACCTGACACCCCACATGTGCTTCTACAAAGAAGTAAATAAAATAATAATTATTGGAGAGGAAAGAGAGTGGTGTTGAAGTCTGCTTGGAGAGAGAGTGTGTGTTTTTTAAGGGAGAAGACCGCATGGTAATGGATGCCTATGGAAGAATGAATGGGGAAAGGAGTGACAAGGAAAGAGGAGAATAAAAGAGACAGAAGAACAGGGGGAGTGAAGGGATAAGAACTGAGGAGAGAAAAGACAACGATGGGTGGAGAGACTTTGGCTTGTGATCAGAAATGAAAACAAGGTAAGAAAAGGAAGGGGTGAGAAAAACTCATTGAGAGACCTGCCCCAATGATTTTCAGGGTAATTGTACTGTGAGAGGAATCAGTAGGGCTGCACATGGCTTCTCTGTGGATTTGTGCAGATGGCTGCATTAGGAATAACATTACCAGCAGGTCAAGGGAAATGATCCCGCCCCTCTGCTGAGCTCTAGCGAGGCCACATCTGGAGTGCTGTGTGGAGTCCAATTCTGGGCTCCGCAGTACAAGAGACATGGAGCTCCTGGAGCAGGTCCAGTGGAGGGCAACAAAGATGATTAAGGGACTGGACCATCTCTGTTACGAGGAAAGGCTGAGGGAGCTGGGCCTGTTCAACCTCGAGAAGAGATATCTGAGAGGGGACCTCATCAATGTCTCTAAGTATCTGCAGGGAGGGTGTCAAGAGAATGGATCTGGGCTCTTCTTGGTGATGCTGTGTAATAGAACAAGAGGCAGTGGGCAGAAAATGATGCACAGGAGGTTCCTCCTGAATATGAGGAAGAACTTCTTCACTACACAGGTGACTGAGCGCTGGAACAGCTTGCCCAGAGAGGTGGTGGAGTCTCCCTCACTAGAGGTATTCTGGACCGTCTGGACACAATCCTGTTCCATATGCTCTAGGATGACCCTGCTTGAGCAGGGAGGTTGAACCAGATGAGCCACTGTAGTCCCTTCCAGCCTGACCCATTCTGTGATTCTGTGACACAGTTGCATTGATGCCAGTCCATGCTTTGGGCCAAGCTGCTGGCCTTGCTAGCACTTTCTTCCCTGGACATTTTCACCATCCTCCTCTTCCTCTCTTGCTGCTATGCAATTTGTGTGGAAAGAGGCCCTTGTTATTCCTTATTTTTGTCTCTGTTGTTGTGTATCAGAGTGACTGTGCTTCACTGCCCTCTTCTCTAGTAATCGAGGATGCCTCTAGGGTGTTTTTTCTTTACAATTATCAGTTTCAGATTCTGAGAATTATTTGGGTATTTTGTGATAGATAGTATTTAGTCATGAAAGTTTTAGGTGAATCTTATAATAAGATGAAAGAGCAAATGAATTGTAAAGGAAAAAAGGAGAAATTCATGAGGAAATGAAATTACATAAATAACATGAGTGCTTTTAGAAGTACTGAGGAAAAGTGTGTGGCATTGGTTGGAATAAAAAAATGGAAACTTAAATCTTAGATTTATCTTTTTTCTTTTTTTAATGGGACTCTTAGGGTGGGGATGTCTAATTGCCAGCACAGCATAGGTCAAGCAATTTCCGCAAATGTTCTGACCCCTGTGATAAATTCTGTGATGCAGAGAATCACTTCTGTTTAAGGTTACACAAGAGCTTTGGAGTTAAGCTGCAGATAGTAGAAAACATCCCCATAGCTAGATTAAGCTATGTACCATACAAATAGTTTGTCGTTCAGTTAAAACTTGCTTGGCTGCAGCTTTATCTTGTTATGCTTTTTGTTATTGCCAGACTCTCTCTGGATCATACTTAGTAATGATGTGCTCAGCTTCCTTCCACTTTCAATTGAACAGATAAAGTATCTTTGTAACAGTTCTGATTATAAAGTCACTGTACTGTCACTTGTTTCATTTTCTCCCATTTTATTGACAAAGCAGTTGCAGAACATTGGTCCAGTAATAGATTTGCAGAGTGAAACATTTTGCTGGGTTTTTAGGAAATAATTTTGCTGGTTTTAGCAGGGAAGGAATTAAAATGACAGGGGTTTGTCTCGTCAGTCCCCATGGAAGCCTGCTCAGCTAACGAGCATCTGGAAGGTCATGGCTCCAGGAGATCGTGCCTCTTAAGTGCTTAACTGGTAAATGATGGTGCCTGTGCTGGGACTCTGCTCGGCCAGAGTCAGAGCCAGGTGACACCTCTCCCCACACTGCCTGGAGCAAAGGGTTCTGCATACCTGGAGGCAGGTAACAAAGCAGGGGAGCCATTGGCCTGGCTGAGGGGCTGGCAGTGAGGGGAGCAGGCACTGGGCAGAGAGGGTCTCTGAAGGGTGGGTGGCACAGGCTGAGGAGATGAGGCTGGGCACATGGAGGCAAAGGGAAGACACACACTGCCCAGACAAGGGCATGTGCTGGTGTTAGTGGTGGTGGCAGATATTTACAGCGACAGCTGTAAAAATTAGAACACAGTCCCTTTCAGGTTCTGTAGCAGAAACAAACTCCTGCTTGAGTTTCTCCTGCAGCGAGAACGTCAGCATGAAACATGACTGTCACCCTGTGTGGGGTTGTTCTGCCCACAGAACAGCATCCTACTGGCTTTTGTTGTAGCTGAGGTGCTTGCTCTGTCTAAAGGTTTCTAGCCCTGCCAAGGGAAAACTGACAGTACCTGGTGGAATTTGTGCTTTTACTGTCTGTCCTTTTCAGAAGACAAAAAGAAATTACATTAATCTTTTTTAAAAACCACAAAGTCCAGAATTTAGAAGCTGTGATCTTCAGGATTAATAAACTCAATATAAATTCAACATATTGTGTGCAGTGCAAGAACAGATACTGTTTTCCTCTAGAGGATACCTGTCTTGTCTTCTGCAGGGGCTGCTTTGGAGAGGAATGAAAAGCAGCATGCTGCAGCATGACCCATGTTTCATTTGCTGTGTAAATTGAAAAGTTTCGAGTTGATGAGTCCAGGGATTGCAGGAAGAAAAAAGGCATGGTCTTGAGATCCCCAGGCTGGATTTCATCCCTGCCATGAGCTTCCTCTATAAGCAATATTAATTTTCAATCTTGTGTCCCCATCATCTTGTGACATGCTTTTTTGAGCCATAGGGATGTAATCTGGTAGCTGGCTGCTTAAACCTTGTGTGAAGTCTGTCATGCTGAACAAACATGGAAGTATCAAATTCAGGAATGTGCAGACAGAATTTTGCCGCTTAGTAATTTTTTGAGAATTTGAATTTGCACTGTTAACTGTCCTTGAATGCAGAGGGGTGATGTGTATGTGCTGTGGATTATGTAGCTGGGTACTCAAGGACTCCTACTACCTGAGCATTTCTCAGGTAACTAAATTAGAAATGGCAACAGAAATCTGTTGAAGCAGCAACTTCATTACTCAGAAGGGTTCTATGCATAACTTATTATATTCTGTTTGTGCAAAAAAGTAAGTAAAAGGAACAGCTTTTGTGCTCAGCAAGGCCCAGAGTTGGTTTTACTTCTTATAGGAATTAATTTCACGGCCTGTGGGTAGTACTTGTTAAAACCTTCCTCTTGCATACAGACCTTCCCAGACAGCTGGTTGCTTTTCAGGGAATTGAAAAAGCATTCATTGCTGTAGAAATATGTGCAGTGAAAATAGAGACTGCTGCCTGGACTGATGTATTGGACAGCTTTGGTGATGGCCAGACACACCTTCAGTTGCACTCCCTGTGTGTTGGAAAGCGGGTTCAGGAAGCAGATATGCTTATGTTGGGTTTCTGAAGAGCTTTTCCCACCACCTTTTTTTTTTTTTTAACCTGCAAGAAAGATTTTTATTTTTTTTTAATTACATATAAAGGTGACAATAATCAAGCTTGGATTTCAGGTTAATGCAGTAACACTAGATCTCATTGTGATTAGACAGGCATGGAAAAATGAGAATTGTTTTTATCAGCTTTGCCAGTTGAGCATCTGGTGATGCCTAGGGGGTGAGTGGCGTAGTGCATTGAAAATTAATTGACTATCAACTTCACATTGCTCATTCAGAGCCCTACAAATGTTTATTATTCATGATGTATGGCACCCTTCCAGGTGTTGGATGGACCGCACTGAGATGACGGTGCAGAAGGCACAAAAAGGAACACGTCACGGGGGGTTGAGACTGATATTCACTGCTCCCTGTCCCACCTCAGACTTCCTCTTTGACTCTGCCCAAAGCATCTACTGTCCCCTGTATGTAAAATGGATGCACTAAAACAAACTCACTTTTCAGTGAATTAGCATTTGATCAACTTCAATTTTTACATCCTTGTGTAGGAACAACTAAATGGCATTATTTACCAGCTGTTGTACTATTTTTTTCATTACTAAGCGGAGTTTTTGAATATGTTATAATGACTGACACTCATTACAAATTTTGAGTTTCTGCTTTCTTAATGTGGATCTTTCTGCATGGCAGCAGTTTTCCGCTAACTAATATGTATTCTAGAACTGTGCTCCCACGTTAAATCTATCATGTTTTTATAGTCTGTCTCCTCTGGAGCTGGCAACAAATAGAAGCACGCTAATGTGCACCAGGGACATCATTAGAGGGGTATATGTGTTGTTATTGGTTAGCTTTGTTCCTGCCTTGGCATCATGGACAAGAACCTTGATTTCTCCATGTATTCTTCTTTCCCTGCAGGTATTGAGAACCTGCCATTTGAATTGCAGAGAAACTTCCAGCTCATGCGAGATCTGGATCAGAGGACAGAAGGTGAGGCTTAAAGATGGTTTTGTTGCCAAGACAATAAGTATGTAGCTTGACCAGCTTTTCTTTGCTTTGCTTTAATCATGGGGATCTCCGGGCAGGGAAAAAAGCCTAAAGCTGCTCCACTCATTCAGTCTCTCTTACTGGAGGGCACTGTAGCATTGTGTGTATTTATGTATTTAATGGTAAACTTGTTTCAGACCTCAAGTCGGAGATCGATAAGTTGGCCACAGAGTATATCAGCAATGCACGAACTTTGTCTTCAGAGGAAAAACTGGGGCTTCTCAAGCAAATCCAGGAGGCCTATGGGAAGTGCAAGGAGTTTGGGGACGACAAGGTTCAGCTGGCTATGCAGACCTACGAGATGGTATGAAGGGAAGTGTCTAGTGCTTATTGGGTGAAAGTCCGAACTAAAGCCCCTAGTCTTGAAAGGCCTTGATCTCTCATTTTTAGGCCCTGCCCGCTCTTTGCTTCTTGGCTCCTTAGTGCAAGCCCCCTCTTCTTTGCCCTCCTGGGCTCTGTCCTGTGGTGACTCCTGGTCACTGTTGTCTTTGCAGGTTGATAAGCACATCCGGCGGCTGGACACAGACCTCGCTCGCTTTGAAGCAGACCTGAAGGAGAAGCAGATAGAGTCGAGTGACTATGACAGTTCTTCCAGCAAGGGCAAGAAGAGTGAGTACCACCACTGGGCTGCAGATTGATACAGGAGGCAGCCAAGTGACTATGGAAGTGGTGGGGATGAAGGCAGGCACTGGAATGGTACAGATCAAAGACTGTTGCACTGGAATCTGAAGGACAGGTAAAAAGATGGTGACCTGTGCGCTTCTTGTGTGAGGATATTCAAGGCCACTAGATAAAATTAAGATGGAGTGCATGGCCCAAAGCTGATATACATTCCAAAGTAGGAGCGTATTTTAATGCTGGAGAGGTTGTCACCATGTCCGGTGTCTATTTTGATGGGGTGACAGATGCAACACCTTTTTCTCTTCTTATCAGAGGGCCGAGCCCAGAAAGAGAAAAAAGCTGCCCGTGCTCGCTCTAAAGGGAAGAACTCTGATGAGGAAGCACCAAAAACTGCCCAAAAGAAATTGAAGCTTGTCCGCACGTAAGTGTTTTAAGAGACTTGCAGGAATCAGGAGCAGCACTAGAAATCAGACCAAGGAAGGCCCAGCCTGAGAAGGATAGCTGATCCCCACCCAGACTAGAAGGGTTTATCTCCTGTCCCTTCTTGGGAAGCAAGAAGAAGGGAATCTTTTTAATTCTTTCAGGGGAGTGTAGGTTGAAGAGGAAAGCAGGTCACTTCACTGGAGTTGGGTGTATGTGCTTAAATAAGAGAAGCATCTGTCTCTGGCAAACGAGGACATTGTCTTGGGAGACATGAAGGGACTCAAAGCCAGTTATTTTGCTGACCTACTTTATTCCTGTCCTGCAGTAGCACAGAGTATGGGATGCCTTCAGTCACCTTTGGAAATGTGCACCCTTCAGATGTACTGGATATGCCCGTGGACCCCAATGAGCCTACTTACTGCCTTTGCCACCAGGTCTCCTATGGGGAGATGATTGGCTGCGACAACCCAGATGTAAGAGCCTGCACTTGATGGAAATGGGGGAGAAAGGAGTGGAGAGAAGACTCTTGGATGGAAAGTCTTGTCCTGCTTGGGTGGGGCCTGATACAGCAAGCAGTGGAAGGAGACGGGGAGTTTGGGAAGGGCAAGGGTGTGGCATACCATGACCTGTTAAGTGCCTCTTTTGTCAGGGTTTTCCTTAAAATGTTTTCTTGCCCCTAAACTTAGCAAGGGACAAGGGGAGTTCTCCTTGCTAACAGTGTGTAGATTGGGTGTGAGTCTTCATTCCCTGATTGCTGCTAGGGATTTAGGAGTTTGTGATCAAATGCTGGGAATCTCCGGTAGCCCAAAAGCAATGATTTCAAAAGAAAACTGCTCTTTAACTGACTGCTCTCCATCCCAACAGTGTTCCATTGAATGGTTTCATTTTGCCTGTGTGGGTCTGACAACAAAACCAAGAGGGAAATGGTGAGTGAACAAGCAACCTGGAGGGCCCATTGGCCTTTGGAAAAGGGAGGTCGCGGGTGGCAGATGGGAGAGTACACTTAAAAGACCTCATAAAAATGAAAAATTGAATTAAGGCTTTGTTAGAGACCTTGGAAAAGGTCTTTTGGGACTGTATGTTTGAGGTTCATGTCATGCCCTCAGCGTTGGCTTTGTACTTCCCTTTCTAACAGGTTCTGCCCTCGCTGTTCGCAGGAGAGGAAGAAGAAGTAAATTCCCATGAAACCTCAGAACTGCTGCAGGAGCTCTCTTCCCCCTGCCAGGGCCTCGTCCCAGTTCCCCCAGCCCTGGGGCCTTGGCTGAGGGGGAGTCTTGCCCTGTTTGTGGTTTGAGCCATCCCTGGAATGGTGTGTACCCTCACTGTGGTTCCTGTGTGTTCTGTATCCCGGGTTGCTTCCAAGTCCCTAAGGGAGGACTTCTCTGTGTACTATTCCAAACAGGTCTCTGAACCTCAAAGGGAATGAATGAGGGCACCAGGGTAGCCACCAGATTCCCAGGGATTCAGGTAGCCCCTGATTTTCCTTGGCTTTCCTTCAGCCTCCTCAGAGTTCATTGCCTACTCTGTGCTTAGAGAACAAGGCTATGGGATGGGGGAAGGAAAGGAGGTAAGTCTTCAGCATTTTAGGTCATTGATTTTCCTGGATCTTTTTCAGGAGAGAGGGAGTAACCAGGCTACTTCTTAATCTAGTGGGCTGGTTGAGAAACTGAAAACCTGATGTGCTCCCTGTCTTTAACCATTCCATTACTGGCATTGAGCAGCCTCTTTTGCTGGGGAGAGGAGGAGGCAGAGGGAGTGTTTAGAGCTAGCTTTGTCTCCCTTATTCCTGGGGTAACCCTGTTGGTCTGGGAAGCACATTATGGGAAGGAGGAAGAATTTCTAACCACGTGGGGAGAAGTGGCTTGGTCTAGCCTGTCTTCCGGCTCCAAAATTCTGCCTTCCTTTTGTGCAGTGGTGCTTCTCCATTATGTTGATGGTGGAAAGTTTGGGGATCAGATCCCACTTGTATAAAACAGAATGAAATAAAATTCATTGAAAAAAAATACTCTGTTTGCCTTGCTGTTACCTCTAAAATAAACTGTGGCAATTGGTCTCTCCAGTTCTTTCTTAGCTCTGCTTTTATTGTAAATTATGAATGTGGTACAAATTTCTCATGTACCAATCCTAAATAGCATTAATAAGTGACATTCTGCATAAGTCAGGCTTTAAAATGTACCTAATGTACTTGCAAAAGGTTACTAAGCTTTCTAGTGAATGTGAAAAACATCTGCCCTATCAGTCGTGCCCTCACAAGAAGGTGGACATTTATTCACATTATTGTTTGATCATGTACTTCATCAGTTGCCTTCTCTTAAATGAGGAGGGGTGGAGGTTATTAAGGTCAACACTCACTCTGGCTGTTGGGCAGCACAGCTGAGAAAATAAGCCATCAGGACAAGCCATGTGCCTCCAAGAATGTGGGTAGGTATTTCCAGATATCCTGATAACTTGCTCCCTAGTGGGTCACAATCAACTTGTTGCCAGAAATGTGTGGCTCCAAAACAATTACTGAAGATGTGTCTCTGTAGTGTCTGTAGGTAACTGTGAGGAGATGACCCACACTGAAGCTCCCCTTTATCGATTCCATTGGCAGGACCTGGAGATGGATGAGCCCAAGTCTCTTCTTGCTGCTTGTGGTTTGCTCATCAGGAAGGTTTAGGCTTTTCACCTGAAACACAGAATGTTTTCCTCACACGTATGACTTGTATGAGGATCCATGGAAGATTTTGCTCTTGTAGTCATGAAGCCAAAGCTCTGCTCAGGTTCAGAGGACTGTGGGTGAAGAGCAATGTTATTCCCACCTTGTCATTGTATGGGGACCCTGTCAGCCATCAGCTCAGGAGCTGGAGTTTTCTGCTCAAGGGAGTTAGCATTGAGTCAGTCCTTGCTTTTTCTTCGAAAAGGGGTCTGTGGGTTCCCGTTTTGCACAGAAAAAAGTAGAGGTGGGTTCTTGCCCAGGCTATGGCTCATGTTTTTGGTACCCCTGCCACAATCTCAGTCTGAAACCCCAGATTGTATTGGGCCACTCCCTGGGGCTTCCCTTCTTAAACAGAGAGAAAGTAAATTCTGGAAGATGTTGGCTATGTGTCTGGTACAGTATTCATAGTGGGGAGACACTGTGCCGTGATCCAGGGGGTGAGACAGCTGTGGCAGGAGAAAAACTTTATTGAGCTGGGGTTAATTCAGACAGCAGCAGGGTGCTCAACTGACAGAAATGGAGGATGTGGTCTGAACTTGAAGATGGGCTTTGGGCAAAGCGCAAGGGTGACGAAGGATGCAAACAGTCCTCCAAGCAGTTTGGTTTTGAGGGGACACGACTGTAATTGTAATGGCCAGTGTTAGCAGCAAGTTCTCTAGGAACTGTGGGCTAAAGGAGTGTTTGGAGCACTAGCCCCGTAATGAAACCACTGCTGACCAAGGATAATAAGTAGCTTATAAAAGCATGTGGTATCATGTGAGAGTGTGTGAGTGGGCAGGAGTGTGTTGCACACCAAACCAGCAAACTGGTTTGGGAAATACAAGTCTAGGGTTTTCTGCAGTCAGCATAGGATGCTGGGAGGGGGAGGTAGACTGGAACGTTCCTGTTTTCAGACTAAAACTTGGCCACAGCGTTCCCATTGTGCTTCTTGGCACACTGAGAATTGGAACATTCTGATGGCCTAATGCAAAACAGATGAGAAACACCTTGGCTGGGTTCTGATTCAGTGCCAGAAAATGGCAAGCAGTGCTGCTGTTTTACTTCCCTGCCACTCTGCTGTTGTGTCCTGCTTCTGTCCAACAAAGGGGTGCTTCAGCCAGCAGCATGGAGCATTCAGGGGACATTTGCTGCAGCTGAGGGAGTGCTCTGACTTACAAGAAGAGGGAACTTAGACCAAAATTTGGATAAAGCCTCAGCATTTTTAAACGGCTTAAAAGTATAAATGCAAATGAAAGGACATTAAAATGTAACCTTGGAAGGGAGGGAATAAGGGCAATAGCTGTGCAATATGTAATCACCAGAGGAGGAAAAAAATCAGTAGAAGCTGGAAATTACAAAGTACAAAAATGAAGCCAGTGGGAACAAAGCCTATAAGTGACAAGGCTGGAAACATGAGCAGCTTTTTTTAGAATGCCTTTTGTTTTTGATATAATTGAACATGGCACATGTCCATTACCAACTGCAGATAGCAGAATTGTTTGTAATGAGAGGAGGGGAAGTGTTCTGTAAATATTTATTCTGTGTTGGTGCTGGTGTCAATATGGGGATGATGTACTTCCTAGGCAAACAGTAAAGGAGAGTTTTAAATAGCATCTATTGGGGCCAAGACTTTTTTGATCAGCAGTCTTCAATAAATTATGTCTGTCGTCCTGTGAAAGCCACCCAAAGGAGTCTGTGGACTACTCTCTGAAAGGCTCTGAACTGCTAAGGAAAGCCCACAAGGCTGGAAAAGAGCCAGCTCTGTGCTGGTCCTTAATGATGTCAAGAAGGCTGCCACAGCAGTCCAGATGTGAAATACTGAAACAGCAGGGAAGTAAATTGCTTCTCTCTAAAACAAACAAGAAATCCAGGTCAACAAAATGAAATCAATTTGACTGGAAGTATCAAAAACAGGTCAGTCAAAAACTACTTTAATTTTTTTGTTTTTAAATATCCTTGTTAATAGTTACCTGTATCACTCTAGTGGTAATGGGATCTGAAAAGTTTACTTCTCCTAGAATTGAAGTGCTTAAAGCAGGGTTACACTAAGTTAAAGTAATCATGAGCTCCTTTACAGAACTGGCTAGCTTGCAGATTTCCTGGAACAGCTGTCAGTGCAACATAAACACTTTCTAAAATGGTGCTGGAGAAATTGCCCTTTTAGAGTGATTGGAAATATCCTAGTTGATGAGTAAAGTCAAGTCTGAGTTTCAGGAAGCTGCAGCCATTCAGCACGACAAGAGGGAAGATTTTTCCAGCCTCTTCAAGCCCATTTATTAACAATAATTGGTCATGCACACAAATGACCAGTTTATCTTGTCCAGCTGTGATTGCCCCATCTTTGGGCATTGTTCCTAGGTAGCTGGGCAAATATATTGATGAGGATGTTCAGCAAAGAATTCCCCTTTCCAGCGAGCAGACGTGCTCACCAAGCTCCCATCCCTTGGGCTCTGCCACCACCATGTCCATTGCATGATGTGCACAGAAACCATCACCTTCCACCAGTGGGACCACCTTCCTCCCCTGCTTTTGAATAAAGTGATTGAACTCGCCCCCTAGCTCAGCAACATCCAGCCTTCCATTAAGCACTTTTAAGGTGTTACCTAACCATACACTCAGAGCCATGTGGTGGACAGTCCCCCCCTCACTATCTGTTTAACAGCTTGTATAAGGCTTCTGTGCTTAAGCAGACTCATTGAAACTCAGCTGTAGGGTGTATTTCTGTGAGACTCAGATTATCACGGATCAATTCTTATGAGACAGTTACTCAGAACTGGAAACACTGATTGGAAAGTACCCCGGAGGTCGTCTGCTTCAGCTTCCCCTTCAAAACAGGGCTGCTGTCCGTCCTACATCAGGTCAGATATATGCTGAGTACCAAAACTCTCTGTAGCAGAGCAACTAGGATAAGAAGCAGCAGCTGAGTGACTCAAGGTGAAAGGTGATATTGCTGATGATCTTAAGGCTCAATTCAAATGCCAGCTGAATCAGTCCGGAGATCTCAGCTTGGCAGTGTAGAAGAAAGACGTTCCCAAGAGACAACTTGCTCATATTGAAATGACTTAAAATAAGCCCATGTCTGCCCAGACACAGCTGGTTTGACAGTTTCTGAGCCATTGTCCCTTTTATAATCAACCATGGCTCTACTTTCTCTCTGCCATGTGAACCAGGAGGATGAACTGTGAAGATGTTGACAAGTTGAGGGGCAACATCTGCTGCTTTAAAGCAAGCAAGGGGGACCTGCAGCATTGAAGGAGTTAAAGACTAATAGAAGGAAACAAAATGCCCTACCTTTCTTTTGAAAGAAAACTGAAGGAAGCTTCTCCAACTCTGTTGCCTAGTAGTTACAGGATCAAAAGAAACATAGCTGTTTTTATCCAATAAAATGCATTCCATTTATAAAAATAGTCAAACATCTTGATTAATTTATGCTAATTTATGTTTATTTTTCTGAATACATAAAAGAAAGTTAAGTGCTAGTTTTAAAAAACACATTTTTGCCCAAGGCTTAAGGACTGGTGAAGCTGTGACAAACACTAAGCTCCTAAAGCTTGGTGTGAAAGAAATGTTCAGCAAGTTGTCCACTTTAGTCTGTTTTTGCAGGTGTACAATTTAATTTCAGTGGCCTGGGTTGCTGCCATTGAATAAATAACTCATTCAAAGTTGAAAACCCATCTGGGAGTAGGAAAGGAATTATTTTTTACACTTTGACAACAAGCAAGGGAAAAATGTGTGAGACCCTGAGATTTCCTCATTCCAAAAGCCTGAATGATGCAGTCATTGGAAGAACCCATTTAGTTACCACAGAAAGACTGAGGTGGGAAGAGGCCTCTCTGGTGCTCTGTAGTCCAAGCCCCTGCCCGCAGTAGGGATAAATTTGTGGTCAGATCAGGTTGTTCTTGCACTAAACAAACCTGCCTAAAAAGACTAGAGCAGTTGGTTCAAACATGCTTTTATGTAGCCACTCCATCTTAGGTTGTATTAATAATTCAAGAAACCATTTTTAAATACTGTTTTTGCTATCAATTAAATATTCCATTTTCTAAATGTCAAGTAAAAAATGCTTCATTCACTATTTCCTAACAAAATAAAATGTAAATTAAGTATTTGAATTAATGCATGTTATAACTCTACTGTGCTTGTATAAATGTGAATAGATTAACATATCTACCAAGTTAAAAACGAGTGCCAATTTTAATATGAAGTCTATATTTATCAGCATATTCGCAGAGCTCTCAACCAATGACAGTAAACCCACCAAAATAAAGTACAAATAAGGAATGAAGATTATTTAACCTGTGATTAAACTCAGCAATTCATAGAATTTTGGTTCGAATCAGAACACCCTCTAATGCTTTTGTCTGTGGAGATGGAGATCTCCGCCCTACTCTGCATGAGCTGGTACCCACATCCCTTCCCACAGGGCCAGAGCTACCAGGTTGAAGGTGTTCAGCACTGGGAGGATGAAGGTGTTCAGCGTTGGGCTCTTCAAGTAGGTTTTGCTTCATGAAAGACTTAGTGCTGTACTGTCTGACTTCCTACATCAATGGAGCAAATGTCCCCCTTCCCTGTCTGCTCCTTTAGGGATATGTTTTGGTAAATGAAGCAGTCTTCCCTTTCCTTTGATGGTCTGTAAGGAATGAATAACCTGGCATGTCTCAGGGGCTCTGTTGGCCCCTTCCTTATTCCACCGTAACATGTACAAAAGCATAACTGCTCATGGCCTCCTCCGCAAGCAAAGAGACTGGTGTTTCTTTTCTAGGAACATACTGAGTCAGGAGAGGTTTAGGTTGGATATCAGGGAAAGGTTCTTCACCCAGAGGGTGGTTGGACACTGGAACAGGCTTTCCAGGGAAGTGGTCACAGCACCAACCCTGTCAGAGTTCAAGAAGTATTTGGACGACACCCTCAGGCACGTGGCGTGATTCTTAGGGTGTCCTGTGCAGGGCCAGGACTCAATGATCTTCATGAGTCCCTTCTAACTCAGCATATTCTATGATTCTATGATATACAAACATATTTCTGTTTAACAGCACTGTTGTTATGGCTGTACAAGTACTCTGATTATTTCAATCCAGCTAACATGAGAAAGTAGATTTGGGCATTTTTTACCAGAATTGCCTTTCTGAAATCACTGTTGGGGTTTTTTTTCACCATAACAGGTGTTTTTGAAAGCATTTTTTCTATCATCTCTGCTTACATTTCAAATTATTTAAGACACAATCTTTCTAGGAATGCTGCTTGACAAGTCACTGAGTCTGGAATTCACACTTAATCTTTGAAGCCTCCATCTTTATGAGTTTTTGAAGTGATCGGACATCCTCTCCTTGCCCAAACCCCCCACTTTAACTCAGAGAGCTGACACACTGACAAACATCAGACATCATTCCTTCTTCTTTGGTTAAGCGCTCTGTGCCTTTTCTTGGTGGGCTAGGCCAGTGTGCGTGTTGAAGAACCATGCTATGCACCTGGCTCTGCAGTCCCCCTATCCCTGTTGGTCCTCTGCTCACTACAGCTAAGACCCAGCTTGGAACCATGCTGCTACAGCAATGTCAACCTCTCCTGCCTATATCTAATATCTCTAGTCATGCCTCTTGCCATCCTGGGCTGAGGGACTGGGCACCATGCACAAAGTAGAAGGGAAACAGTGGACTTGGGGATTGGATCAGTGCCTTGAGTCCGGGATGGTGATATTTTTGGGTGTTCGCCTTGACGTTCTCATGATTATATTACCTGATGAAGTAACAATATAACGTTATAGCAGAGGAGGGAGGGTCTGCAAGCCACGGTCCTGGATTTTTCAAGAGTTTTTCAGGCACTGCTGCTGGTGGTAGTGTTTGTGGTGGAACACGCAGCATGGAAAATGCTGAGAAACAGCTGAAGTATTTTAGACAAAAACAAGACTAACTCGGGAGAGGAGCTTGTCTGCTGAAGGGTGGTCCCCCACAAACCAGACAGGCTCTTATAAAGCTCAGAATTGACACAGCAGTTGGATAGCAACATGGAAAATGCCACTCCAGCAAGTTGCTATCCAGCTGTTACCCTCCCTGCTGCTGGCATCAGACGCTCTGTAGGCCTGGGGGTTACAGCTGTGCTCATCAGCCCGGTGAGCTCCAGATGGCACAGGAACACTGTCTGCAGGAAACTGCTGTGTGGTGGCTCTGAAAACAAGGGTGCAAATCTGCTTCAGTGCAAAAATTATACAACTTGTTATGTGGCATTAGGGGTACAACCTTAAAAGTACGAGGTCAACATTCAGAAATCAGAAAAAAATGGAATTAATATCATCCCTGTGCTGTGCATTTCTGACCACTATAATTGCTTGAAGCAGCAGTAGGGAGTAGACTCCCCCCCAGCTCTCAGCATTGATGCATTGTGTCCAAATTACTGTTCCTCCTATCCTCGTCCCTCCCCTAAAGATGACTTCTTTTTTTTCAGAGGCTTAAACAACAAGTGCCCCACAGCCAGCTGTCACACGCCCAGCCAAACAGCACTGCACTGTCTCCTGCACTTGCAGCCTCCCAACCCTGCTGGGTGCATGCTGGAGACTAGCTGGCTCCTTCTTGTGGACTGTGAGTTCCTTGAAGCATTCTGACAACCTGAACCAAATCCAGGGTGTGCCACAGTGCATGAGAAGTGCTAAGTAGCCAATCTGTCCTCACATCACTAACCACCTTCTTTCCAAATATGCAGTAGCTTCCCACAGGCACTGCTATTAGAGCACTCACCAAGGGTGACTTCTTTGACAGCTCCTTTGTCTTCTGCCTTGTGTTTGAGTTCTCAGTGTATGTCTGGGGACTCTGGTCCATTCGTTCTTGTTTTCTGTTTTCATACACCATAAATCTCTTGCTGGCACATGTAGACAGAGGCTGTGTAGCCAGCACCTGACAGACATTAATAACACTGCATGGTATTGCCCAGAGAAGTTGTGGATGCCCCATCCCTGAAAGTGTTCAAGGCCAGGTTGGATGGGGCTTTGAGCAATGTGGTCCAGTGGAAGATGTCCCTGCCCATGGCGTGGGGTTCAACTAAATGATCTTTAAGGTCTTTTCCAACACAAATTCTATGACATGCCACATCGGTGTGCTTTCCTAAGTCCAGCATTTCCATCAGCCACTGAGATCAGCACTGAACTTCTCCAGGAAGCTGCTCAGTCAGGGCAACAGAACTCAACCTGGTCTCTGTTGTCATGGGGAAGTGGAGGGTTGTCCTGCATGGCAGAGACATCCTCCAGGCCCCTTTCTCTCTCTCTCTGGGGGGGTCCGTCTCCAACTTCGCTTGGGACTCTTTCTCCCGAGCGCCGGGCCTACCTCCACGGCCCGTCCACTTGGCTCAGCTTCAATGCTGAGCCTCTCCTCCACTTTCCAGTGGAGGGAAAGGAAAAGCCCCCCTCCACAGCTTAGCTGTAGAAAAGGAGGGGGGAGAAGGCTTGGCTGCAAATGCCTGCCTCTCTCCTCTTACCTCAAGTCAGGTTCAGGTGCTGTGAGTCTCTTCCCTCACTGCACACACTCAAAATGCTGCCTCATAACTCTACTCTGGCCTAGACAGAGCTGGGGGGCCACAGGGCTCCCCTCTCCCCCCTGGAGGGGGAAGAAGGAGCCCAGCCACCCCCTGGCCTTCCACACCTACACCCAGCAGACACCAACAAGCTTGCCAACAGCTTCCGGTGGGCTGTGTATATATGATTTTAAGCAGAAGCGAACAACATGAGTGGTGATTGGCTCTTCAGGGAACACTGCCCTGGCACCCAATCACCTCTGAGTCCCCCTCTTCTTGAGGGGGGGCCAATCTCAAACCATGACAGGGGATTAACAGAGCTGGGGAGCTGAAGGCCCTGGAGTTGTCTAAAATCAGCTAAAAAGCAGTATCTCTCAAGCTAAGCAATGGAAGACCAGGAACTGGCTAAAATTTGCAAGCACCAGTAGGGTTACCTGTTTTAGTATGAGTGGCAAGAGCTAGCTGGAAAAAGTCTCCTGCTCACTGTCTTTCTAAAGAGCAGCAAAACCATCCAAAATTCAGTGCTGCTGCTAAGGAGTCAGGCTTCAAGCTTCTCAGAAGCACTACCTTCCAACAAGACACCTTAGAGCAAACTACAGCTTGTCTCCTGCCAGGACCTGCAGAGCTACGTGGTGCTGCCAGACACCTTTTTAACAGACTACATGTCTGGAGTGATTTGAGCTTCCACCTTGACAGCCTGGATGGCCACAGGGCACTGGCAGGAGATGTGTCAGCCATGCAAGCACAGCCGGCACATCCGCAGCACTCTCTGCAGCTGTTTCATATAGCAGAGCCACTGGAATCTCCCAGGATTTGCGACAGAAGCGACTCCTGCAGCAGCATACTGCTGCAGAGCTGAAAACTTTGTCAGCTTTGCCCACAGCTCCTCCTTGGTTCTGCAAGGGTGTCACTCTGCAGGCTGTGGGGTGACACGGCAGGCACGTGGAGCTGCTGTGCCAGCCTGTGTTCTGCTTATGGCTGCAGTTCTTGGACCTGCTGTGCCAAGCATTTTCCTTCCAACCTGACAGCTGCTTGCCCCTGATGGTTATGGTCATGTCTTTCCCTCTCACATCAGAAAGTGCCCAGCTGCGGGAGGCACTGTGTCGGCTCCTATCCATTGGGTGCACATGTGGATTGCTGTGCCTGTGCCCCACACTTCTTGTGTCTCTGTATTAAGAACTGGGCATGGGTGTGGTTCTCCCTCAAATAAGTCCTATGGGGCTCTGTGCATCTCTACGCTGGTGGCCCCAAAGCTTGTTTTGCTGGGAGCATTCCCGCTTTTCCTGAGACGGCTTTACTGTGTAGAGTACAGTGCTCAGAGTACCTGTGCCAGATGCAGAGGAAGACCAGCTGGTGCTCTCTTGACTCTCTGGGAGTTCAGAAAGTGGCATGGCTGCCCAGAAGAGATCAAACCATCTTCCTATTGTATCCTGAAGCAAGCTGGTGCTGGGACACCTGTGCAGATGTTGTCCCTTTCCCCTCCAGAAGAGCATAAAATTTTGGGGTGCAAGGTACCCCAGAGATACCACTTTTGGGGTACCCTCAGCCCTTGGTTAGCCTGACCAGGCCTCAAATGCTGTTGCATGTTGTTGCCAGCCACCACCATGTTCACAGGCAGAGAGGGAAGCTCCCAGTTTGGTTCCTGCTCCTCCTTGTCCCCATGACCCGGTGTCTCCCTTTCCTGTGGGGTGCCTACCTGCCCTCACTCCCCCACATGCATGAGCCTGGGCTTTGGCTGCCCTCCACAGGCCCCTCCCCAGCCCCGCTGTGACACCGTGGTCAGGTTCTGATCATGGCACTGTGGCCACATTTTGGTTCCACTGTTGCCAGGGGCAGAACCCGAGTGCTCAGACTTTCTATGTCTGCTCTACTTGGTATGTGAGTGACTCCCACCCAGCCACCAAGCAGCTCCATGAGGTTGAAGCCTGTGGCAGACATGTTGTGGCTCCTCTGGCTACTGAGTAAGTATCTGCTCTCATGAGGCCTCCTCAGAGCCTGGGGCTGGGGCTGGAAGGAAGCATGAAGCCCCTGTGCTGCTGCTGCTACCCCCCATCTCTCACAAGACCACACCACTGGGCCCACAGGCCATGCCAGCCCTCGGTTCTGCTCGCCTGGGAGCGGTTGGAGGCTCTTGGAGGGGTCATAGGGTGGGGGACAGAGGAGAATGTGAAGGCAGGAGGGGAGGTGGCCCAGCTGAAGACAAAGGAGAGGAGGGAGGAGATGGAGGGATGTCCCCTTGGAGGGGCACAGGCCCATAGCATGGTCCAGGGGGCAGCTCACAGGGTGCACAGAGGAGCCAGTGCCATTGCAGGTGCCTCTGGAGGCTGGGGCTTTTGAAAGGGGGGAAAAAGTCCACTGAGAAAAAACCCACCCAAAAAACCCAAAACAAAAACCAAGCGAAAAATCAAAACACCTTCCCCCAGTCCAAACCAATCCAAGCTCACAACAAAACACAGCTTCTAAATTTTTTCTTTTTTTTTCCCTTCTTTTTTATTTATTTTCACCCTTTTTCCTGTGAGCTCCTGGTTTCCCCAGGGCCCTGCAAGCAGGGATGATGGAGGGAGACCTCAACCAGCACCTGAGGTCCTCATCCCAGTGCCCTGCTCTGTGCCAGCAGACAGGAGCGGACCAGCCTGCCAGCTGCTCCTTCATTTCCACCCACCACTTGCCTCCATTACAGGGCTGTTAAGCACAGACTGTCCGAGGTCTTTCTCCCATAGGTCTGCTGACCTTGCCGACGGCTGCTGTTGCTCCACCGGTGCCTCCCATTCCAGGCAGTCCGCTGTCAGACACGGAGTACCAGCAATTCTTTGCAAGGCTGCAGCCACTCTGGGAGGCAAACATGTTCTGCCTGCTGCGCCAGGCATACGGCTGCCTCAGTCCCACCATTCTGCAGCTGGACCAGGAGGAGAACCACGGCCAAATCCCCAGTGGTAAGGACATCACTCCACCTCCATTGGCAGCAATGGGGCGTGGCCCCATCTGGAGCAGGGCCAACTGTTTCTCTGCCCCAAAATGCCACAAGATTGCGGGAGGGGTTGTTTTGGGGTCTCTAGCCCAAAGTCCAGCTTGGAGCAGACACCCCCAGAACAAGAGCACACCAGCTTTGTGCAAGAGTGGTTTTGCAGCCTCTCTGGGCATCCCTCCC
The DNA here is from genome assembly GCF_003984885.1 of Neopelma chrysocephalum. Lineage (NCBI taxonomy): Eukaryota > Metazoa > Chordata > Aves > Passeriformes > Pipridae > Neopelma > Neopelma chrysocephalum. Next base: position 17,127,918 of record NW_020897715.1, on the reverse strand, counting down.
CGTGCTGCACCACTTTCCTGGAGAAAAAATGCTTTTCCCAATGGCCAATCCTAACCTCCTAAGCAGGCCAGTTTTCTGGGGCTCACTGAAGGTCTTCATCTCTTACCAGCTCCTTCCAACTTGATCTGGGCATTAATGCAGAAGCTTGGCTCATGAGTTCTCATAGGTCTTTAAGAAAACTTGAGATGATAAGCTGCCTTTTAAAGTGTTTAACATTTCAGGAGCCAAGAAACATCCCAGTTCAGAAAGCACCATAGCAACAGCACCCTTCAAATCTCTGCAGTGATATTTTCCCTGCACCCCTGCATCAGAGAATTTAAGTGGCATAATTATATCTGTGCAGCTGAAAAACTTGGTACTACTTCTGTTGTATTTTTCTTCAGAGGAAAAAAAATAGGAACAATTTTCTCATAAAAAAATATGTCTTTATATTTAGATATGAACGTCAATGAGCTGAATGATCAGCCAACTGTGCTTATTTGGACCGCAGCTTGAGGGCAACTATTTCATGCTGGTTTCTGCAGCTGTGTCGAGGGAACGAGTGCCACCCCTCAACACCAGACCCAGGGATGGGTTCTGGGCTCCTCACTCACTTGTGGGCACGTGCAATCCTATGCCATGGTGCTGGGTGCACCCAGGGTCTGTTCCTGGTTCCTCTTCTGCTGGTGCCCAACTCCCCAGCATTGTTCCTTGCCATATCCAGCTACACTCCCACTGCTCCTGCCAAGGGCAGAAGCATCTGGAAATGCCAGGAGATGGGACAATTTTACAGTTTGCCTTCTTTACCTTCTTTTTCTCCATCCCTCAGCCTAACAGACCCATCCAGAAGACTTTATTTCCCTTTGTGTTATCTTTTTTTACAGTTTTTGGGTTATTTTGGCACATTTCAGTCAGGCTGAGAGGCCAAGCTGTCATGGCAGAGCGTGTGCCCTCCCAAGTTTAGCCTCTGCTGTCCTCACAGAGCTATGGTAGTGCTGTCTACATCCAGATATTCATGAGCATTAATTGCACCTCATCGGGTGCTGACAAAGGCAGTTACCTTGTGTTTTAAACAAAGAATAGGGGTCGATCTGGAGTGTTCCCTACAAGTTAGACACTTTCCTGGGCTGGGATCCTGGTGGATACCTGAAATTCTACTTTTGATGGTGCAGGTGTATGCTCAGCACAAGAGGCGTGTGTACAGGGTAAAGGTTGGTGCACAAGCAACAAACAGGACAGTAGTGTAATTCCACTGCTGATCTCCTCCCTCTCAGTCCTGTGCACACAGGGCTGGCTGTGCTAGCCAGGCCATGCACTCCTAGAGCAGAGGGAGCACAAGATCACCTCCCTCCCCAGTTCTCCCTGGGTTTTCTGCTCTCCTGCATGCCTTTGCTTTCCTGCGATCACTGCAGAAAGAGCTGCAGCTTTGGGATCACTGTGTTGGCAGTGCTGGTCAAGACCACAATGTGTGTGTGTACAGGTACAGGCTTTGCCAGCAGCATCCTGGCCCTATGGACTTTCCTCAATCCCCTGCAAGGCTGGAATCAATGTCAAACTATATTGCCCTGAAAACATTGTCTCCTCTAGAGCAGGTTTCCCAGAGAAGCTGTGGCTGCCCCAGCCCTGGAAGTGTTCAAGGCCAGGTTGGATTGGGTTTTGAGCAACCTGGTCTAGTGGAAGGTGTCCTTGCCCATGGCAGGGGGGTTGGAACTAGATGATCTTTAGGGCCGCTTCCAACCCAAACCATTCTAGGATTCTCTGGTGCTCCCAGGCCCGGTCTGGGTATCTTTTGAACCTATCACATCACTACTTTTCTCTTTTTTTTAAACCCTGTAAGGACTAATAACAGAATCATCAGATCCTGGAAATAGGAAGTTTGGGTCTCTGTCATAGAGAAGATAACTGTGAGAAAAAGGGCAGAAGAATGAACTGAAGCCCTCAGGGGGTTGGAGGGAAAGGGCATGTGGCACCTGGGATTGGGAGCTGTAACAGCCCAAGGCTGTGATCTCCACGTGGGGACGGACAGACTTTTCCTGCATCCACAGAGGTCCCGATCTCTTGGTGCACCCAGGCCAAGGGGGTAGATGGCGAAACCTGTGGCCTGCCCCCATCCCATGTGTCTCTCTCCAGGGCCAGTCTGCACTGACTTTCCAGAGGTGCTGCAGTTTCAGACCTTCTGCCAGTTCGCCCAGTATCGCTGCCTCAAACAGCAGTTCTATGTCAAGGTGGGGAGTGGGATCTGAGAGAGGGGGGCAGGGAAGATGGAAGGGGTGAGGAGGAAGGGAAGATAACATAGCGAGATTCATGTTTCTCCCTCTTTCCCCGACTCAGCGAGTCCCATGTTCAACTTGGTCTCTAAAAGATGTCATCCCCTCGAAGCAACCTCACACTGTGAGCTCCGTGACAGTGGGCAAAAGCTCCTCTGCCAGAGAAGGTATGGCTGCACTGAGCTGTGCTGGGCACCCCTGCTCACCTGCTCATCTCCTGTAGCTACTCTTCCACCCCCAGCACCTTTCTGGCTGGCCTCAGAAAGGTGCCCTCAGCCGCTCCATCCCTCTGTCTCCCCAGCTCACAAGCAGGCTTCTCCCTCTCCTGCTCGTGCGGAAAGGCTTCTGAACCACTCTCACGCACCCCTGGGTCAGAAACCACTGTTGACAAAGCCCCCCACAGCCACATCAAAGATGACTACACCCTCACAGAAGAGCAGGATAACTGTGCACCCACCAACTGTGCTTGTCCCGCCTGCCACTACCACCTCGCCTCCCAGGGTGGAATCCTCTGAAGACCAAAGCCTGAAGAACAGCATCTGGCAACTGATCCATTCGGCCCTTTCCTTGGATGCATCCCTGAACGCCAAGGACTCTTCTTGGAACTTCACCAAGTCAGGTCCAGAAATCATATCAGAGCAGGAAATTCCCCCCCGAGGCAGGTGAGGGGAAGACTGCTCTTTCTGGGTACCTGTGCAGGACTGTCCTTGTGCACACTGGCTGGCAGCCCCATAGCATTCATGCCCCTGCTTGGAGCAGGTGGTGAGCATGGGCAGGCTTTCTGGAGCAAGCTGTCCCATACAGAGAAGGAATGTACCTGGGGAGCCCCTCAGGCACCTCCTGCTCCAGCACAAAGTGAGCAGGGAGAGGGTGATGCAGCACTGCTCATGCCTGAAAATGTCACTGGCCTTGCATCCTGAGAAAAGTGAGTTTAATCTGGACCTTAGCTGCAGGCAGAGCTTTGCTTCCCCACACTGTGGCCATATGCAGTATGCAATCACCTCTGCACTTATCCTCCTCCCAGCACGTCTCCCAGAAGTAGAGGTGATGTGCAGAAACAGATTAGTTGTGAACACAGGTCCTTGGGATGTGTCTCACTGTCCTCCTTGCTCTCTGTGTGCAACATGAAGCAGATATTTCTTAAAACAGTCTGACCTGAGGAACCCTTGGAGGAGTGTTCTGTCCTCTTGCAAGTAAAGTAAAAGCAGCCCTGCGCTAGGAAGCAGAGCTGGGAGCACAAAACCATGCTCCTGGCTGTGCAGGACCACTGCTTCTCCTCGAGCATGTGAAACTGTGTGCACTCTGGATCTATGCACAGCTCTTCCTAGGGGATTTCTGGTTCCCCACTCTGGTTTTGGGAACAGCTACATGGCAGTTCAGCACAGGGCCCTGTGACAGCCCAGCTTGCTGCAGTCCTTTTACACACCCTTCTCAGTTTCTCTGGCCTGTAGGAGCTTGTTGAGCATGTTGAGCTCTTCTCAGTTGCTCTGCCAGCATCCATTTGTCTCTGTCTTCAGGTAGCTGGGACTGGCAAGCCCACACAGAAAAGACCTGCAAAAGGATCATATCCTTTAACTTACTTTTTGATCCTTTACTACACTGTGGCTGAGGGCCACTTGCTTTGACGGAGAAGCAAAGATTATTTTGCTTACCAAGAGTAAAAAAAAAAAGCTCTCTAGATGTGGTTTTCGTGAAGAAGTCATTTTGGTTTTGCTCTGTTGGTGGTCAGTGATGTTCCTATAAGTGCACAGCAGTTGTGCACGATTGCACATCTGTGGTTTCTCTTAAACACAGGGCTTACTACCACTACAGTTCAGCCAGAGATTCTTCTTCTGCATGTAAAAATGAATTGCATCATGTTGTTAAAGCCATAACTGTTCTCTTGCAAGGCTGTAACATGTCATCCTCCTCCCTAACATTGTAGGAAGCTTTTACTGCCTGGAAACAGTTTTTTCTGGTGTATATACTCTAAACTGTGTTTCATTGAGGATGTGCTTATTTTCCCTTCCTCTGAAACTGAGCCTTGTTCTGATTTGATTCTATTGGGATTATTGAGGGACTGCTGTGATTGCAGATGACACTTGCTATTCTGCTGCAGAGTTTCTCAAAGACACTAATGCTGACTGTGTGTCTGTAACCTGGCAGCCAAGCCCCATCAATCATGCTAAGCAAAGCTTAAACTCAAGTGGGGATAAAAAGGCGAGATAGACCGCGCCTGTCAGCTTTGCTGCTCACCGCATCCTGTCTCCTCTCAAAGGGACTTCAAAGCATGACCTAAAAAAGGGGTAAAATGCTTTGGAGCATTTCCATTCCAGCAGAGGAGCAGTGCTGGGTGGGACTGGTCGTTTCACACAGGGGCCATTCAGTGTCTGGTCTAACACAAGGTGTGCAGGGTGGTGACGGGCACAGATCCCAGGGCTGTGTGTCTACCTAAAGGTTTTATGTCCAGCAGGACATCCATCCCTTCTTGCTCACCCCTGCTTGTGGCAGCTGCTCTGGTAGCTCCACCAGCTTTCCTAATACTTGATGAAGTTAACTGTGACCTTTAGAGAGAGACAGGGCAATGGTAGTGATATAACAAGAATCTGCAGCACACTTTTGTGGTCTTTCTGCTAGCAGTGAATCATTATGAGGGGAAAAATGTCAATTATTGCACTTACTTTCTATTTTAAGTGCTTATTGTGTTTGCTGCCTTATTTCCCATTTCCTCTTCTAAGAGTTGCCTATATACCAGGATTCAGTCTTGCAATAAGATAAAAAGAGCTCTGTAGCTCTTACGTTATAAAGCCTGTGCAACTTTTATTTTTTGCAGCAATTTTCAGTGGCCCTTTAAAACATCCCCATGTTCCAGCTGTATGTGCAGAGCCCTGTGATGGGTTTCAGCAGCTGGGTGCATAGAAGGACATCGACCTCCCTTCCCAGCTTTTCTGTTTGCATACAAGAATTGCATTTGCTCTTTTTCCCAGGGCTTCCCACTGTTGTGTCGTTTGTCAGCTACAACCCCTACACCCCTTTCAGCATCACGGCTGTCCCAGATGCAGACCTTAGTCTGCTGGTATTCTCACATGGGTGCTCACTTGCGGTTCATGTGAGCCCAGCTTTCCCAGTAAGGCTGTTTCAACCCCTCTCAGAATCCCAGAATCACAGAATAGTTAGGGTTGGAAAGGATGTCTGGAAACCATCTGGTCCAACTGCCCCAGCCAAGGCAGGGTCACCTAGAGCAGGTTACACAAGAATGTGTCCAAGTGGGTATTGAATGTCTCCAGAGAGGGAGGCTCCGTGAATAGCCTGTTCCAGTGCTGTGCCACCCTAAACGCAAAGTTCTTCCTCATGTTGAAGTGCAACTTCTTGTGTTTTAGTTTATGGCCATTACCCCTTGTCCTGTCACTGGGCACAACTGAAGAGTCTGGCACCATCCCCTTGGCACCCACCTTTGAGATATTTATATGCATTGATGAGATACATACAGTCTTGGTGACTTGCCCTCTTCCTCCTCCTCCTCCTGCTTTACTGCTCCAGACAGTCCTTGTGGTGCTTATGTACTTCAAACCCAGAGGCTTTCATTTTAAGGCCAAACTCTTTGTTAAAAGTATCATCCCCAGAAAAAATACTCCTTTTGAATTATCATCACCCACAGCCAGCCTTGGCATGCAGGCAAAGATCTCTTTACTCTTTCTAAAGCTGTTAAGAATGGCTTTTTCCTTAATGGTTTTAGTTTCCTGCAGCACCCCCCACCTAAATCAGAAGTTACCAAGTGCTGGAAAGCTGTTTGCTCCTTATCTTCTTTTCTGCTCGCCTCAGGTACTCACTCCACCTCAGCCAGCCAATATCAGGGAGGCTCAGCAGCTGAAAGTTAATGGCTCAAGTCCTTGTCATTACATTGTGAGAGAGGTGGATGCTGTTCACCAGCACTCTTCAGAGATACCGCTGAAGCAGGCTCTGTATGTGTCATTCCACATCTTGAGATGCTAAAGTATGATAAGCTTCTATCTGAAGTTTTCTCTTTTTGCCTTGGAGCAATTACTGATCTCAGCTCACAGATTCTTCTTAATTCTGGGGGGGGAGTTTACATTCCCTTTGAATCATTGCCTCACAGTACCTGTTAGGCTTTTTCCAGGACAGTGGTTAGGACAATAACATGCATAAATAGTAAGCTGGGGTGGGATTTGCATTAAGAAATCACTTTAGGTAGATCTATCCCTTTTCCTGAAGCATGGGTGAAACATCTGTACATCCACAAACAGCTCAGCAGCATGTCAACAAGCATAGGGGACCCACAGCAGTGCTGTTATACTCACTCAGAGGTGGTAAATCAGCTCATAAATTTGAAAATATTAGGCCAGAAAACCTCACAGCAGTGATGGCGAGCAGAGATAGAGCAGGAAAAGGATGTGACAGGGAGTGCAACAGTATTTCTTGGTAACCTCAGACTGATGGCACAACTCCGATTTCCAGGAAGGTGATCTATTTTAACCTTCAGGCCTAGCAATTGCTCTGATCATGCACCTTGGCCTTCCTGCTCAGCACAAGACATTAAACCATGTCTGGTGAGCCCTGGAGAAAAAAACCAGTATCATGTGTCTGAGCTACAGACCCTTCTCCTAAGAGAAGTTTGGGATATCTTTTTGAAGTCTCTGAACTGTGAAGAAACCACCCCATCAGCTGCTCCCTAGCTAAATACCCTTTGTGTAAGGAACATGCAGCTAATTTCTGGTTTGAATGGATCTCGCCCCAAATTCCAGTCACCAAAAGTCATTACTCTTCCATCTGTTGACAAGGACAACTTTCCAGCTGGTGCCTTCCTTGGAAAAAGTGCTGACTGGCTGAGTGGCCACCCACTAGTGTCTTCACTCAGCTAAGTGAAGCTTTTTTAGCCTCTTCCTCTAGGTGAAAGTTTTCCAGGCCTTAGGAAATCTCATCTTCATGACCTTCCTTGAGGTTCTCCGCCTTTTTTTTATTTTTTTAATGCTAATCTGAAGGTCTCCAAGAAGTTTCAAATACTCTCAGGAAAATTTGTCCATACAGGTTAGCCCGTGCATGGATTTTAAGTGCATTTTAACATAGGCAGTTGCTGCTCCTCTTATTTTTTGTCAGATCAGTTTGTTTATTTATCACTGGTTTTGTTTCCAGAAACAAGAGGCAAATATCTAATTGAGCATTTTTACCTCTTCTGTATCATTGTTGACAATTGAAGCCAACCATCCGTGTCTAGTAACAGTTCTGTACCATGCCTACAAATTCCACTGTCCCTAATATTCTTATTGGTCTTATCCCATTCTCCTTAAATTTTTTACTGTTAGCTACCCATGTCAGTTTGGATGAACAGTTAATTAATGGTCAAAAAATTTTTCCCCTTTCTATCAAATACATTGGCTCAAGCAGGAGGGAGGCTTAATGAGTGACACCCTCCAGACCCAAATGGGGGTGTCCCACAGTCAACACTCAGCAGACCTCTGAACAAACATCTCCTCATTGCCCTCAGATGGACAAAACTAGGCAGCACCTGCTGCAGGAGCCCTGGGAAAGTTCTTCAAGCTATGAAGCTTCGTCCAGTCCCTCTCACATGCTCCCAAATGCACACACCCCCCCCCCTCCCAGCCATCAACCTTCCCCCCCCCCCCCCCCCATGCCCCCAAAAGCCCCCCCCCCCCCCCCCCACCCTGTAGCCTCTGTGTTACATAGGCATCTACAAACTCTGCAGATACCCCCATTCCTCTATGCAGTTTAGCCAGGAGTCCAAAGTTTCTTTGGGAAGGGTTTTTTTGCTATGTTTTGGGGTTGTTTTCTGCTCTTTCAGTTTCTAATTGAAGGTGTATTGACTTCTTCCTTCCCTTTCTCTGTCAGCCTTTTAGCCCTGCAGAATGACGAGGCAGTGCTGGTCCTGTGCTATGCAGTGCTGGAGGGAAACTGTCTCTCGTCAATGCTTGCCATGGCCTGGAAGGAGATGGAAAAAAGAGTGTTTGGGTTCGGAGACTCGGTAAAGACCTTGACGTCCACCTTTGACCCCCATGGTGTGCAGGGCTCCCTGTCATTTCAGGTGTCACCTCCCAAGAGAAGTTGACCTGGGTGACCAGGGAGGCAAGCTCCAAGCCAGGGATATGGGAGCTCCTCAGTCTCCTCTTTTTGGAGCTTCTTAGTCTCCTTTTCCCCCCCGACCATCCACTCTAGGTGTGTGACAACCTTGGGCGGCATCACATGGACCTGTGCCCTGACTGTGCTTTCTGCTCGCTGAAGATGGAGCAGTGTCAGAACATCAAAACCCTGAGCCGTGTTCACTGCGACACAGGTGACTTCTTCACCTACATCAACCCTCAGATCTCAGCCCAGCACCAGGATACAGAAAAGCAGGTACCAAGTGAGCTGTACGCCCTGCTGGTCTCTGAGGAGGGGCCTGGACTGGGAGGTGGGGAAGGGAAGGAAGAAGCATGTCTCACTTTATCCCGCTCCTTTGCAGACCAGATTCTCAGAGACTCTGGAGGAATATGACATGGATTTTTTCAGAGGGCTGAGGTCAGAGTACTGGTGCAGCCGGATGGCCACCCATGGCTGCCAGGACCCAAGTGTGATCCTCTGGCTGGAGGCAGAGTACGCTGCCTTCCAAGACGGAGGTACACCGAACAAGGTGGGTGACCATCAGTAGATGTTCCCATCTCTCCTTCTCTTCTTCTTTCTCTGACCTTCATTCCCATCTCCCCAGATCTGTGACTCCAGCGGAGTTCAGCACCCCAGCTACTGCATGTTCAAGAGCCACCAGTGCCTCCAGAAGAGCATCCACAACCAGAGGGTGAGAAGCAGCTGCACTGTCTTTTGCACAGCCTGCTCCTCCATGGTTGAGCCCTCCACAGCCAGCCTTGAGTCCCTGTGGAACTCCCTGGTACCCTGCTTGTCCTTCCAGGAGGACAGAATTGGATGTGTTTGGGGGGGTGATAAATAGTGACCCAAACGTAACTGGAGTGTCATAGGTGGGTGGGATTTGCACAGACACTGTAAGGGATGAAAGCAGAGGCAGATATAATGTGGAGAAAAAGAAGCTGTGGGAAGCCTCCTACCCATCAGGGTATCCCTGTAGGGGAGGATCTCTCCCATCTACTGGTTGCTTCCTGGGTGGTAACAAAAACCAGAATCACCATAGCAGGACAGAGGACTAGCCTATATCTTAGGAAACACACAGCTCAGCTATTAGCTGAACAGCTTTCCAGCTGATTCTCCCCCTTCCCCTCTGGTGCCCCCATCATGCCAGCCTCCAAATGCTGTCCACCATGGAGATCCTCTTTACTTGTGGAAAGGATAGGCGGTGGCACCCTTCCTATGAACTCAGGTTCTCCTTGCAGGTGACTCGTGTTGAATGCAAGAGTAACGAGACCTACCGGGTGCTGAGTGCGAAGGAGGGAGAAGAGGAGGTGCAGCAGTGGCATGAGAGGTTTGTCAGCCTTGCCAAGCAGCAGTCAGAAAATCATTAAAGTTTGAAAAGACCTTCAAGATAACCAAGTTCAACCTTTGACCAAGTACCACCATGCCCACTAAACCACATTGTGTAGTGCCATGTCTACTTGTTTTTTGAACTCTTCCAAGGATAGTGATTCCACCACTTCCCTGGGGAGCCTATTCCAATGCCTGACCACCCTTTCAGTGCAGAAATTTTTCCCAGTGTCCAATCTGAACCTTCCCTGGTGCAACCTGAGGCCATTTCCTCTTGTCCTATCACTTGTTGCCTGGGAGAAGAGACCAATCCCCACTTCGCTACAGCCTCTTTCAAGTAGCTGTAGAGAGCAATAAGGTTTCCTCAGTGCCTCCTTTTCTCCAAGCTAAACAACTGCAGCTCCCTCAGCCACTCCAGATCCTTCACAGGCTTCGTTGCCCTTCTCTGGACATGCTCCAGCACCTCAATGTCTTTCTTGTAGTGAGGGGCCCAGAACTGGACACAGCACTCAAGGTGTGGCCCCTCCAGTGCTGAGTACAGAGGGACAATCACTTCCATGGTTCTGCTGGCCATGCAACTTCTGATAAAAGCCAGGATGCCACTGGCCTCCTGGGCCACCTGGGCACACTTCTGACTCATGTTCAGCCGCTGTTGATCAGCACACCCAGGTCCTTTTCTGCTGGACAGCTTTCCAGTCACTCTTTCCCAAGCCTGTAGCACTGCGTGGGGTTGTTGTGTACCCAAGTGCAGGACCTGGCACTTGGCCTTGTTGAACCTCTTAGAATTGGCCTCGGTCCATCAGTCCAGCCTGTCCAGATCCCTCTGCGGAACCTTCCTACCCTCCAGCAGATCAACACTCCCACCTAACTTGGTGGAGTGAACTTATTGAGGGTGCCCTCGTCCAAATCATTGATAAAGATACTAAACAGGACTGGCACCAACACTGATCCCTGGGGAACCCCAGTAGTGACTGGCTGCCAGCTGGATGTAACTCCATTCACCACCACTCTCTGGGCTCAGCCATCCAGCCAGTTTTTAACCCAGGAAAGAGTGCACCTGCCCAAACCATGGGCTGCCAGCTCCTCCAGAAGAATGCTGTGGGAAACTGTGTCAAAAGCTTTACTGAAGTCCGGGTAGACAACATCCACAGCCTTTTCCTCATCTACTGCGAGGGTCACCTGGTTATAAAAGGACATCAGATTGGTCAAGCAGGACCTGTCTTTTGTAAATCCATGTTGCCTGGGCCTGATCCCCCCACTGTCCTGCACGTGCCCTATGATTGCACTCAAGGTAATCTCTTCCATAACCTTCTCCGGCACTGAGGTCAGACTGAATGAGGGGAGCCTCACTGTGGCAGCTGCTGGAACTCCTCTTGGAAACATTTTCTCCAGCCAAAGGAACAGCTGAGCACTGGAAAAGGCATTTCTTGCATCCTTCCCCTGTACCTAGCTCCCTGTACCAGTCCTCCAAAGGATGAATCTTATTTTGTAAAGAGCCTGTTTGATTATACAAAATTCATTTGTTCCCTTCTTTCCAATGCCACTGCTCTATTACACTCCCCAGTGACCCCTCTTTTGCCCAAGATGGATCCTCACGCCATCCAGCTCCACACTGTCACGTTCCTTTCTTATGCAGCCCATGTGTCCCCTGAGCAGAAGGACTCAGCATGGCCTTGTCCCCTCCCAGGACACAGGAGGGAGCAAAGCCAGGGACCCTCCAGGTCCCAAATGCAGCATGTGAGGAAGAAGCTTTTGTGTGCACTTTGCTTTCCATTGCAGCTGGTTTATTTCTAAAGTTTAGGGGTTTATTTGGCTTGTGTCCTCCAACCCTCCATCCAGAAAATTAATTCAAACCACAGAAAGCCCACTGAGGCTGGCGGGAGGGTGCTGTGTGGGGAGCACTCAGGAGCTGGTGACACCTTTGGACATCTCCCCAGGCTGGCCTCTCCCTGTGACCTTACAGTCCCTTGGCAGCCTCTTGCTGCCCTGGCACGCTCCCCCTCAGCGGCATCGGTGCACCTCCATGAGGTGCCGGCACTGCTTCCACTTGATGGAGCAGCACCAGCAGAACTTGCAGCTGCAGAGCTCCACCATCTCCGCCTGGGCCATGTGGAAGCCCCTGCCACAGCACAGGAGCTCACAGCCATCCATGGCCAGGAATGTTTGGTTGCACTGGTGGCCAGAGGTGCTGAAGACCCCGTGTCGGGGGTCCCAATCACAGAAGTCTGGGCTGGCCAACAGATAGACCAGGTCATGAGCCATGTAGGGCTTGAAGCGAGAGCTCTTGGACACCAGGAGCTTGCAGGAACTGACCCACTTTGGGTAAACCTCTCTTGCCCCCTCAAACTTTTCCTTGAGGACGTTGCCCACCTCACGGAAGGAAGGCATGACCTTCCAGCACGTGCACACCTCACAGGTGCCTGACACACCATGGCACTTGCACTCCACCTTCATGTGGGTCAGGAGAGCCTGGGGAGCAGGAGGCAGCTGTCAGTAAGACCAGGGACACTCTTCCCAACACCTCCCATTGCTGCAGGTTCCCCCAGCAGCTGCTGTTCCCTCCACACACCTCTCATGGGGCGGGAGGGGAGGGGAGGGGAGAGGAGCGGCTGGGGGAACCTGCAGCAATGGGAGGAGTGGGGAAGAGCGTCCCGGCTCTTACTGACAGCTGCCTCCTGCTCCCCAGGCTCTCCTGACCCAGT
>NW_020897715.1:17063492-17115151 GCF_003984885.1 Neopelma chrysocephalum | reverse complement strand
AGGGAGGGGAGGGGAGGGGAGGGCAAAAAAATCTTTTTAAGCCAGGTCAATACAAAGAGAAGAAGATCCACTCTGTGGGCAACAAGCTGGCTTGGGTCTGTAAGAGAAATCCCTGAGGCAGGGAAAGGGATGGGGACCTGCTCTGGCCTGTAGGGCTCTGGGAGGGGAACAGATCTGCCCAGAGACAAAGGATGTTCAAGGGACCAGATCTGACTGTGACCCCTGGAGAAGATGGTGCCTTTGTTGAGGAGGGGCTGGAGGGGCAGGGAAATTCTTCAGAGCAGAACAGAGTAACTAATTTCCTTTGCAGAAAAGGCCAAGGAAGGTTAATCACAGCTGGGCTCTGTAAGGAAAAGGAGATTGTACAGAAGCAGGTAGGGGAGGCTGGGGCCCCCCTCCACCAGTGCTGGGCTAAGAAAGCAGCAGGATGCAAACTCCTCAAACTGTTTCTTGGGGTATGGGGGCTGGACTGAGCTCTGTCTAGCCAGAGGGAAACCCCTGAAGCCAGGCTTGCTTCCTAGCCCTTGGCCGTTACCTTCCTCCCATCCTCATTGTTGTGCAGGTTCATGAGTGCTTGGCTGGAGGAGACACCATGGCTCCTCTCTGGGTTGTCCACCAACGCCTGAGAGAAGGTAATCCCATAAGACAGGTTATCGGAGCAGCCCAACCACTGGAAACCTGCTGAGGGAAAGCAGCCATGAGATGAAGGAGAATCCCTGAGAGGATCTCCCAAAGGGTTGTGGAGAAGGGATATGTCTCTGTCCCTGGAAACAGTCTCTCCCATAGACCTTTCCCTCTGCCACCCCCTTCCTGCCACAGCCTTCTCCTTCACCTTCAGGGCTGGCTCCTTGGATCTTGCGGTCGCAGCCACACTTCTCCAGCTCCCTGTGGCTGCAGGCACGAGTCACAGCAAAAGCAATGCCAGCAGCAGAGATGGCGTGGATGAAACCAGCCTCCCATGTGCCTGCAGCAGGGCAAGAAATGGCACCAGTCTGCGGGGGCAAAGGCACTGATGGGACGTGGTGAGGGAAAAGAGGTTATGACTGCACAGAGGAAAGATGCATTCAGATGGAGGCTGCTTGGGAGAAATAGATGGCAGGATGTTCACCTGGTGCAGCTGTTCCCAAGGCCAGGAGCCTTGGGAGTAATGGAGGTGGCTCCGTGTCAGGGCTGGTGGCAGGGTGAGGGAGAAGATCCACCAATCTGCATAGCTGGTACCCAGAATGGTCCAGATGGGACCAAAATGCCAAATCTGGTCAAATGGGCAATAAGTTTAGGCAGAACGTTAGTATGTGTGAAAACACATGAATTTGGTTCAGTTTACTCTCTGTTGACAGACATGTTGGAATGTAGAGGAAGGTGCTGGCCACTCTGGGGATGGGTCCAGTGTGACCCTTGCACTCTAGCCCAGGAAAGGCTGATGTGTCAAGGAGACCCTATAGGCATACCAGAGGGACCCCATGCCAACCCTGTCTGTGTCACCTCCCCCTCTCTGACCTTGGACGGCCACCTTGCCAAAGACCTGCAGCCCCTGCAGGATGGAGCAGTTCCAGCGGCGAGAGTGAAACTGGTGTTGGCACTCCTGGACAGCCAGCTCCGCACCTCGCTTCACTGCATCCATGGCTTCCACCTGCCGCTGGCAAATGCGGACCTGCTCTTCTACCAACCCCATCAGACCATCACAGCCCCTGGGGTCCCAGAGGGACACCTGCAGGGAGGTCTGCTTGGCCAGGTACCTGCAGGGCAGGGGAGAAATTCAGTTTCAGATGTGCCAGAGCCAGGGCCATATATCTTCAGGACTAGCCCTTTGTAGCCTTATTTTAGAGCAGAAATGTTGCAGGGAAGGGGAGACCATCCTCCTCCGTCCATGCTCCCAGAGACGCCTCTTCTAATGTGCTGCTTTTTGGTTGCCCAAATTCCTTCTTCTACCCTTCTATCACCCCATTTTCTTTGAAGACAGCACCTGCCTAGATGACTTCCCAACCCAGACAGTACAAGTGCAAAGCATACTTACAGCCAGGTCACGGCAGCGATGCGCTGCACGGGGATCAGGACTGCATACAGGCACACTATCTCCATCCTGTCCGTGGCAAAACTCCACCACCTTCAGTCCCGGTGCAACAGCCACCTGAATCGCCTCCTGTGGCCTCCCTCGGCCTCCGCCTGATAGTTACTTTCCCAGCAGCTCCAGCCCAGCACTGCAAAGCAGGGGCAGCCCCTGACCATGGGCTGCCCTGGTGTGCCTGCCAGCATCGGAAACCCAGCAGCCTGCAGAAATCTGCTGGGTTGACCCTGAGAGGTTGTCCATACCAGTGCTGTTCCATAATTACAGCTTGGGCAGCATGGTGGGAGAGCTGTGACCTGGGGCTTCAGGGTGGGTGTCTGTCACAGGGAGCTCACATTGATGGAGAGAGGATCAGTGTCAGACCCTTGGCCTCTGCCATCCTGTCAGCAGGTGATGTGGTTGTCTTCCTCCACAGTCCAGTCACTTCATCAGCAGGAAGCAGCCCAAGATCCAGTCAGCAGCAGACAGAGCCTTCCACACGAGAAGAACCTGGCAGCATCAAGCAACTATAGCTAGACCCATCAGCTCATCCCTGCTTTTGGGAGACAGAGAGTTTCCCTGCAGTGACAGCTCTTGGGATTAGAGACAGGAAGACCTACTGCCTTCCTCATCCTCAGCTGCTGTTCTTGAGGACACTCCCTCATCTGCCTGCTCCAGGCTGGAGATTCTTCTTTTCTACCCTGCAGCCCACATAGCTATGGCAAACAGACACAGCCAAGCTGCTCCCTGGCTCTCTTACTTTTTCCCTTGCAGGTCTCCCTTCGCCCTGCTCATTTTCTTCCCCAAGGACAGTCCTTGCCCTTCTTCTAGGAGGCATAATGGCCTGGCTGCCCCTTTTCTCAGCAGGTAGCTCTTTCCTAAGATATCCTGGAAGACCAGGAAAATGTGATTTGTGTGACCAGGGAGCTGAAATGTCCTGGGACAAAAGCCTCCCATTCCCCCAGGCAGTCTGGGAAGTGCCAGCTGCCTCTACCACCCTGGAAGGTAAAACTCCTCACACAGCCCACAGATTTTTGCTTTTCCTGTCTGAATCATTCAGAAAGTGAAGCAGGGCTGCTCTGGCCCTGCTATGGTTCTTCCATAAAGGTATTCACCTCTTTACTGTGCTTTTCCACATTTTCCTGTACAAAGGGGTCTGAAGAGCACTGGGGTTTACCAGTCATCCTTTCAAACCTGAGCAGCCCCTCTCCTTTAGCATGAATTTCACCTCTCTCCTTGCCTTCCCAGCTTCCTGCATCCCTCCTTCTGTTGGGTCCTTGCTCCTGGTTTCTGGAGTCAGCACTCCGGGGCGGTAGGCATGTTGGGATCTGCAGCATCAGGGTGTAGCCTCCAACACACACCCCAGTAATCTGGTCTTACCTGCTGCTCACTCAGCAGTGAGGAAACACCAGGGATTGTGCTGCTCTTCCCCACAAGCTGAGCCTCCAAGAGACAGCGAGGGGAAGAGGTGTGAGCCCACCTGGGCGAGGGGAGGCAGAGTTCATGGGCTGATGCAGCAAGACCCAGCGAGGTGAGTGAACCCAGCTTGGTGAGGGGTGCTGTGGGTTTCGTGGGCTCACTGGCCACGGACTGGGCTAAGTGCTACTGTGTCGTCCTCTCCTAACACATGGAAAAGCCAAGACTACCAGGCTCAGCCAGGTGTGTGCATGTGTGTGTGGGGTGCGAGGGCTGCAGGGGAGGGGGAAGTTCCCAAGGAGGGTGTCAGAGACTCCTTCGGCAAAGGACACCCCGCCAGTATATCTGCAAGCCTTTATCAGTGGCAGCGCCTTAACGGGAACTAAAGAGAGACAAAAAGCTGTGAGAACAAAGATCCCAGCAACTAGGAAGTGAGAATGGGAGTCTGGTTAAAAAAGAGAGGCACTAAAAAGAGGCAGTGTGAGATCAGTGGTTTGGGAGCTATTGTACCCTCCGAGGATTTATGAGCAACAGGAACATGTATCCCTTGGCGTGTCACTCCCTGAATGAGGAGTCAGCAACAGCAGGCAGGGAGTGAGAAAGTCAAACACCAGCAGGTGGAGAAGCCAGGCCAAGGGCTGCAGAGAAAGAGGGATCCCACCAGCAAAGCACCTTCTTCTTGGGGCAGCTGTTTCTGGGGAAGGATAACAGTATGATTAGGAGTATCACTGCTCGTGTCTTCTTCCAGGTGTGCTGAGATTGGCAAAGCAGAAATAGGACTTAAAGTCACAGCTCCCTTCCCAGCTACACATGGCAGTGCCAGGTCACAGATCTCCTGGTAAATCAGCCATTTTACTTTCTTAGCACTGTGCCTTCTGTAGCCTCAAACATCAGGGACTGATGTTTGTGGCAAACATGCCTTTGCTTGCCACGGGCACTGACATCTCTTCAGAGCTCAGTTCTTTCCGGGACCTTGCCACATGCCAGCAGTGCACAGCTGGGCCCCCAGGCAGGACTTCAACCCCAAAGTGCCCAAGCCCACTTGGGCACTTTGGGGTTGAAGTCACATGAGAGTGACAGGATTCCAAGTCTTTGTCTAGCTAGCAATTAATCAACTTTGCTCTCACTTCCCATATTTCACCTCTACCTCCTGTTTAGCAATATTTTGGGAAAGGGGATATTTTAATTTTCCCTTGTCAGTCCTGGGGGCAGCTGAGTTAGCAAGATAAGCAAGGAATTGGCACTATGACCCAGGGCAGGTCTCCTCAGTTGCAATGACACCTGGGTGCTGCTTCTTTCATGACTCCATTTGCTGTTATAGGATGTGGTTTAGCTTATCAGCTATGGATAGCAAAGTTCATGCTTTGTGGCCAGGCAGAAGTGCATCAGGAAGTGAAAAAGGAGAAGAAGCAAGCTGCAGCATGATGTAGAATCAGCCATAGCATTGTAGGGGGTAGCTGTGATTTGGATGAATAAAAAGCCAAAGAGCCTGCCTGGTTCTGTTTTGATTCAAGCTGCTTCCAGGTTTGGTGCCTGGATCGAGACCTCAGCAGTGGCAGCGACCACCAGCCAGCGAGCTCGTGTGCACCCTTGGCTCTTCAGCAGCAGAGAGGTAAGCCAGATGGAAACATCTGGGGAGCTGGATGGTCTGGGCACCTTGGGTGCTGGTCCCCATGAGCTGTTGTGCGTGTGCTGCCAGACCTGACTATGCGGCACTGGGGAACATCTGCCCCTCTTCGGTTGTCCAGTGGACCTAGAGGCAAATCTCAGTTCAAATGGAGGCTTTCTTTTGGGATCCTGTGATGCCAAAAGCACTGGCAGCCTGAAGAGCTTACTTATCAAGGTGCCCACAATGGAAGCCCATACGGCCCTCAGAAGATGAAAGGGGGGTGACAACTCTAAGGAGTAGGCAATAGTATGACCAGACCTCATCAGTTAAATACGAAGGTCTCAGTTTTAATATCATGTATCTCTCATTAAGAACAAGGCATCCTAAGTCTTGAATGTCTTTGAGGTTTTAATCATCACAATAATCTAATTGCTTGGGTAGAAAAAAGGCAAAAATCAGGGATTAGATGTCACTGACAGCAGGTAAAAAGCATCCATGTTTATGAAAAAAAAATACCTTCAATTTCTAGAGCAAAGCTGAGTGGGGTTTTTTTAGGTTTGGCAAGCTCTTTGTTATTTCCTCTTTGTTTTCAGACTTGCTAAGCGACCTCACGCAGTTTGCGTTTTCAGCTCTGCACCCCAATGCCACATTTGCTGTCTGCATCCCCACGGCAGTCACAAGGCTCCCATGGGTTCCATGACAGTCACTGTCAGAAACACTGATCCTGCAGCATGCTCAGCAATATATTTCTAGCTTTTTTTTCCCACCTCAGTTCTCAGCTCCATACTCAGATTCTTCATAATTTTTGTGGTGCTAGGAGGCAGTGACTCCTAGTGAGATAGTGTCAGGAGAGAGGATTCCCAGGGCCAGGAAGCAAGACACCAGGCATACATCCCATCTTGGGGCATGCCTGCCCCTTCTAGCCCCTGTATGCAAGCACATCTAGGGTTTCTCACCCTGCAAAAGAAAAAATTAAGATCCCTTTGGGTTTTGCAAGTCACGGTCTCAGCAGATGATGGTATTCAGGGACTCATATTGAAGAGGTAAAAGGATGCTTCCTCCACCTCCTGGGACCCATAAGGTCAGTCACCAAACACAAAGTTCCTTCAGGATTTAAAGACAGTATCTTGTTGTAAGGAGGAAGATTATTCAGCTGTGGTACCATTGCCCTCTTACACAGCTGATGGCTTGATGGCAGCTTTTGTGCAGGGCAATGAGTACTTGAGGTTCTTTTGGAGGCAGCCACAAAGAACATGCCCTTTGCCTCTCAGACATTAACCAAGGATATTCCAACCAATTTCAGCTATTCTGTTCCCCTTCTGCTTGAGTTACCCATACCTTTCTTTTTCAGCGAGGAACAGTCAAAACAGTACCTCCAGAGCTCATCAGAGAAGCACTCTGGTCCCACAGTTTCATTGTTCCAATGGCTCTGCCTGCATACATTTCATTTCAGGTGTCTGAGGTCTTGATCATGGTATCTGTTATGGCAAGTTTGAAACTATCAGCTTAGTTTCAGTAACATCACCATAGCATATTCTTTCTTCTGTGTTTCCATCTACCCACAAAAAAATATCCCCTCAAAACCCCCAATCTATTTTCTGCTCTCAGTGATCTTTGCTGCCAATTTAGAACTCTGCTGTTTAGTGTCCTAAAGGCTGAAGGGCTAGAGTATGTAAGGAAAGACCACTTCAAAAAGAAAGAAAAGGTGATGGTGGGCAAAAAAATGGACAGGTTTCTTTCACTGGTGTTCATGACACAAAAGCCTGGGAGATTTTTACAGCAGAAACTCTCTTTACAGGAAAATTCATCAAAGGACTGTCTCTGATCAAAACAGCAGTAGGAACAGCTATGGAGAAAGATGTACTAAGCAGTGTCTAAAACCACATGGCTCCTACCCCAGAGGTCTGAAAACAACTGGAGGGTGGAAGACCTGACAAACTGTGGTGTAGAAACATTTGCTTAAAACTGTTTTTAAAGGCTCACTAGCAGACTCAATTTGAGAAAAGGCTCTTGGGGGTTTCTGACCAGGCAGCTTGATGTTTTTGCTGAACAAATTAGTAGAAGCTATAATAAAGGGGGAAAAAAATCAATTGGCATGCAGTCACATTTAATTACTGGGGAAGAATCATCATGGCTTTTCTAAAGGGATGCTGTGTCCCACAGTCCTGCCTTGAAAGAGTCAAGAAGCATGTGAACGGTGGCCCGTGTGGATTTCAAAAGGCTTTCAAAAGGGTTCTCACCAATGGCACTTAAAGCAATTTAGGGAACAGGTTCCTACCTAGATAAAAAGTGCCTAAAAGATGGGAAGGAGAATGAGGGTGGATGGTTGATTTTCCCAGTGGAGTTATAAGACACCAGTGCTGGGGATTGGACTGTTTGACTTATTCATGAGAGATGAATAATAAAATAACAAATCTGTTGGAGACATAAAATTATTCAAGTTAGAAAAGATGAGGGTTGGCTGAAAAGAACTGCAGAGATTAAGAGAAGCATGAGTGGCTGGACTTAAAATAAGAGCTGAAATTTCAGCTAGCTAAGTGATGGGAAAAAATAAACTGGACTGACCATTACCCCTTGCAAATGAAATTTGAGCCCACACAGTTCAGCGCATCCACACCATCAATGTCATGTACATTTTCAGTACCCCACCACAGGGCTCACAAAAGCAGTAGCAGAAGTGGAAAGGTGTTGAGAAGGGTACCAAGGATGCTCAAAAGTGCAAAACGGCTCCTCTGTGGGGAACAACTGTGAAGACAAGGACCCTTTAGCCTCAAAAAAAAAGTTTGCTGAGTGGGAATATGGTAGATGTTTATAATATTATCAGTGATAAAGTGAAGGTACATAGAGATATTGTTTCCCTTGTCGCTTCCAGCACTAAAACTGGGAACTGAATCTAGCAGGCGGTGAATCAAAAATGCGTACATGGAAGTGATTCTTCCCCGACATGTGATTAAGCCATGTAACTCCTTGGCGCTCCTGGCACTAGATGCTGTAGATGGTAGATTTTACATCAACTCAAAAAGCAACAGAAAAAAATAGTGAAATAAAAGTTCCCTGAGGACTACTGAATTCAACTTGGTCCCCTCTGCCTCAGGAATTCCCTGGGCTGCTGTATGCTGGAATCAGGAAGAGAACTGGAGGCAGCGTAGCTACACAGTTGCATTGTTCTTAACATTATCCCTTCACCATCCACATTTGAGATGGAATACTAGTTGTAGATAGCCCACCAGTCTCATATACATGGACTGTGCTTACATACTATACTCTCTAGAGTGTTTATCAAATACCTCTCAAAAGCTTGAAAAATAGGTTATCTGTGGAGGTAAGTCCCTTTCATCTGACATCTGTCTGGTCTGGGTACATATGTTAAAGCAGGTCATGGTCTCTCAGTGAGTCTCGGTCTCTCAGTGACTCTCAGTCTCACTAACTTTGTCTCAGTCAAGACAAAGGTCTCAAATCTATTCAGTCTGCATTAATTGCTGAATTTTGGCTCTAGCAAAAATTGACATGTTCTCCTTGAGATTTTTTGAAGCATTTAATCATTTCACTTGAAATCAACAACTTCATACAAAGTTTTCATTCACCAAGGGTGAAATCCACTCAGATATAGCTTGACAAACCAGTAGAAGCTTCTCTAAGAAATCTGTCTTGGTGGTGGATCTGCCCAATAACACTAAAGGATGGGCAAGTTGGCAGCTGTTTGCTCTCTCGTGTTAGACTTCCACTTTTGTTCAACATATTGCCAGAAACATATCTGTGAGGTCAGCACATGTTTCTGCCTTCAGTAGATCCCCCCTCTAGATCAGTGCATTACCCTACAATCCCACCCAGAAGATCTGACATGCTTGTCATACCTGTCAAGTTGTTAAGTAGCTTCCTCTTACAGTAATATCAAACTCACATAAAGGTTTTCTCTAGAGAGAAAATTCTACTTTCCTTTTGAACTAAATCACAATCAACGTGGACTCTGTGAGGGAGACCCTACTTAACCCCTGCAAACAGTTGTGGGGAACTGTGTCACACTTACCAACCCCTACTCCAGTGTGGGTTCCTTCCATGGGGCACAGTCCTTCAGGAACAGACTACTCCAGCATGGGTTCATCATGGTCTTCTCCAGGGGCAACAGGGAAATCCCTGCTCTGTCACCTGGAGCACCTCATCCCTCTCCTTCTTCACTGACCTTGTGTCTGCAGAGCTGTTTCTATCACATATTCTCACTTCTCTCCTCTGGTTGCAGTTGCTATTCTGCAGTAACTTTTTCCCTTTCTTAACTACATTATCCCAGAGGTGCAACCACTGTTGCTGGTGTGCTCGGCCTTGGTCAGCAGCGGGTCCATCTTGGAGCCAGCTAACACTGGCTCTATTGGACACAGGGAAAACTTCTGGCATGTTCTGACAGAACCAGCCCTGCAGCCCCTGCCACTACTAAAACCTTCCCACGCAAACCCAATGCAGGGAGGCTGATACCACCTGGAGCCTTCTCTAGTCGCAGCTATGTTTGTCCACATGAATCCCATGGCTCTTCCTTTTTTATTGTGTGCTCCCTTACCTGACTATGTTGGCTGTGTTTGTGGGACATGAGTTGCTTCATGTTTCATGGTGTTATAAGCAGCAGAATGAACTGAAGAGATGCAATCCATATAAACACCACTGGTCCCATGCAAGTAAGAACACCAAAGGGATTGTATGAATGTAAGCAACATAAGGAACTTGAAGTCACTGGGACTAAGGTTTGCATGTGTTGTTTCACATACGAAAAGGAGCGAGGGTGGAGTCAAATCTAACTGTAGTATAATTTTTTTTATCTGAAAGGGATGTACAAAGTCCTGTTTCTCTGATATAAAACAGTACCATGCAGTTTTTATTTTAAGTTCCTTCTAGTCAGCATTTTTCCTTCAAAATGCTGCTCTCTTCCTTTTCTTTCTCTTTCGCTGGAGCCACCTCGACTACTTTCCCTGTGTGCTCATGCTGTCCCTTTGCTGTATGCATGTGCTCTCAGTAGTGATCAAAGAAATGTGCATTTTCTGGGGCTGAGTGATAAATACAACCACCTTCTCCATGCTCTGTCTTCTTCTGCCATGCAATTACTCACTTTTCTAGTGTCCATTTTTTCAGTCTTTTGATTTCTTTGTGAGTTCTTGCTGCAGAAGCCATCAGGGTGGTATTTTAACATTTCAAGAGATTTTCTCCTCTAACTTAAACACTTCTGTCTTGGTCTTCCACTCTGACCAGGAATTGTGCTGACAACTGGCAATGATCCTCCATCGCATCAGCACCCCCATAACCACTGGAAAGAATTGCTGAACTAGAGGCAGAAGCTGATGTGATTACAGTACCATCCCTGCCAGATGACCACAGACCAGCAATCCAACACAGCATCAGCCAAGAGAGAGATGTGCCCATCTACCTCCCATCTGCAGATGAGAGGAATGACCTGTCTGTAGCTTCTTAGAGGGGAATGACTTCCCTCATTGCTTTTCTTTGTGCCTCCTTAGCTCATCAGCAGGCTCAGCCATCTCAGTGAGACCATCCCCTGATCCCCACTGGGCATGTCAGATTCCAATACGTCTCAGACGTGCAAGGATTATACCTTCAACCACCACCTCCTCCTGCCTGGCTATATCCTGATATTCATTACAGGCTTGATACTGAACGTGGTAGCCCTATGGATATTTGTCCGATACCTGCGCCTGAAGTCTGTAGTCATGATCTACATGTTCAACCTGGCCATAAGCGACCTCACCTTCACACTCCCTCTGCCACTGCGACTCTACTACTATTCCAACCACCACTGGCCCTTTGGCAGCACCCTGTGCCAGGTCTCTGGCTCTGTCTTCCAGATCAACATGTATGGTAGCTGCCTCTTCCTCATGTGCATCAACCTGGATCGCTACATTGCCATTGTTCATCCACTTCGCTGGCGGCACCTGCGGCGTCCCAAGGTGGCCAAGCTCCTTTGCCTGATCGTCTGGGTTGTGATCTTCCTGGGTTCCATCCCCACAGCCATAGTCCACAAGCGCAACCATTGTAAGGTACAGAACCAGAACCAGACCATCTATCTCTGCTTTGAAAGCTTTAGCGACAACATATGGCAGAATAACCTCTTCCCTCTAGTAATTCTGGCTGAAATCTTGGGGTTTCTCCTGCCTCTCAGCTGTGTGACATACTGCTCTATTCGGATCTTTCAGGAGCTATGCCAGTCCAGCCAGCCAAAGACCCTGCGACAACGGAAGACTGTCCGTCTCCTCCTGGTCAATCTGGTCATCTTCATCATCTGCTTTGTGCCTTACAACACTAGCCTGGCAGTTTATGGGATGATAAAGGCCCGGGTGATTGAGGTTGAGAAAGAAACTCAGGCCTCGGTGCGCCAAGTGTTAATTTTAACAATGATGATGGCCAGCATGAACTGCACGCTGGACCCCTTGATCTACTACTTTAGTACTGAGGGTTTCCGTAACACCTTCAAGAAATTACGGCGGGGACAAGCCTGGGACTCAGAGATGGGGACGCTTAAGCATCAGGTTGTGGAGAATAAGTCAATCCGAGACCACGCTGTCTCAAAAGTAAAACTGTTCCAATCTGAAAACTTTGTCCATCCCAATGAATCTTCACGGTCACTTCCTACAGCAGTATTTTTGAATGGCCCGATTGAGGACTCAGAAGTTTAACCACAGAAAAGCCATTGCAGAGTCAGCCATGCAATAACTACAACAAGCCTGTGGGAAACTGCTCAGGGTAACCTAGCAAACTGTTTGAGGGAGCAGAGCAGACTGTAAGTGGGTGAACGTGTTGATGCAAAGCTAAAGGATGAAAGGTTGTTTTGAATAAACAGAGGTGCCTTGGTGACATGGTCACAACTGATTCTTTTGGTACAGGAAACAGTAGTGTGGAACAAGGACTTGAAACAAACCTAGTGTGTCTGGGGGCGGCCAGCATAAATTCCTATAGCAAGTCCATTCTGTCTGAGTACCATCTGCTGCACTGTAGCTTGAAGCAGTTCTGGGGATCATCAGAACACAGATACGGTACTCACTGCTGACAAAGTTTATTTAGTAGCAATGGCTGAGGGAAACTTTTGACTAGATGTTTAAATTTGAGTCATAGGTCCAGCTCAGGGCACCTAAATAAATATCTTAATTTTCGCAAAGAATTGAAGCATTTAGCAACCCTTATGGGGGTCAAGGAGAATAGCTGAGTTTTCAGTACTCTTGCAGAAAATATGTTCCTAATGGTATAGAAAGTCACAGACCTTAGCAAAACAATCTTCAGGAGATACGTCAAATGTGCTTGTGCAGCTGTACACACATGCGGCACAATGGCTATACATTTACCTAAAGCAAAATGGCTTGGGAAATACTAGCATACTTAAAAATAAAACCGACATTCCTAATGGCCCCAGAAAAGAGAGGATACCAATATTGTTATCATGTCTGAAGCTCATGTTGATGTTAGTTCTTTGCACTCTCCTGTTGCTGGGCCCCTATGTAGGATGATTGATTTCAGGTCTGAGTAATTTTCACTGTTGAAAAGAAATTATGTCACAGGATCTGGCTAATGTGAAATATAGTTTGTACTGTTTGCACATGTTTTTTCAGCCTGCACTGTATGTGAAAGCCCTATAAATCTCCCCAAAAGTGAGAGATCCAGCTGTACACAGGCAGTGCCAGAGGCCTCAGTTATTCACTCCTGCTAGTGACCAAGGGTTGCCTTTCCAATTGCACTGCAAAACAGCCCCTCTGTGGCTTCCAGCAGGTTTCAGACTATCCCAGAGTGGATCCATTATAGTGGTTGGTTTGGGGTTTTTTTTAATGTTAAGGGAAAGGTCAGGAAAAGTGACAAGAAATGCAGTTCAAAGTCCTGGTTTTTAGATGTCTAAATAAGCAATGAATCTGTTTTCAAGTCTCTACCTCATGACTGCTGTGGGAATAAATGTATCGTAAGGCATCATGGGTTTGTGTTAGGAGATACAGGGGTTTAAATCCATTTTTCCAGTCTCCCTTGAAAACCCTTAGATGCAGGTCTTCAAGAAGACCTGTAGAAGATGATGAGCCTCTCCACAGAGACATCCTTGTGTTACAGCCTGCCTTGGGGGACATATGCCCTTGGTAGGCCAGCTCTGTCCCCGTGCTCAGCCCATGCACCACCAGCAGACCAACCCTGAAATCTATCTGCAGATGAAGGACATTTAATGGTGCCTGAGAGATGCAGGGAGAGAGATGGAGGAGGGTTTGCAGGGCAATAGGTATTTCTATTTTGAAAATTCAGGACTGCCATGTGAATGTGAATCATTTGTGACACTGTGCAGCTGGAAAGGAAACAGAACTGTGTGCATGTCTTCCGCTAGGGTCTGATGCTACCCTTTTGTCCTGGGATTTACAGGATAGTGAAGTGATATTACATCAGACGCACTCCTGTCCATTTCCACATCTTCCTCCACCTTCCTCCTTCCTAGACCCTTTTCCTTGTCCCTGTCCCTCTGGGCCTTTCTCCTTTCCCCAGATCTAATGCTCCATGCACCTAAGCACCGACACAGTGCCTTCACACTGTGTTTTCTTCCCTGCCCAAAGAAGTTGATTTTTTCTTTCTTTTTAACTTGGCTAAAGTAGTGTCATAAATTCACAGATTTGGGTGGGAAGGGACATCTCAAGACCTCTACCCCAACTCCCTGCTCACAGCAGGTTGTTGGGGGCAGTGAGGGCTGGCTGCTCCCTAAAGGAACACAACAGCTGAGGGCCAGGCAGAGGAAGAAGCTTATCCAGCAAGGAGAAAGAACCTGAGCAAGTTCTGCAAGGCAGGCATGGGCAGATAGCTGGGTTCAACTGAGAATCCAGATCATCAGACAAGCTTGTGGTGATGAGGCATGTCTAAGGTCAAAATAAGAAGTCATGTCAGCATCACGTTCAGCTCTGGAGGCAGTAACCAGAGTGAGCCACAGTCCAGAGATTGCCAGGCAAGTCCATTGTGACATGGCAGGTCTTGGGTCAAGCCAGAAAGCCTATCCATGGGTCTAGATCAACACAAGGCATGGTCAGGCACAGGCAAGACTGCTCAGACAGGAGCCAAGGGCAAGAGCACTAGCTTAAAAACAGCTCCTGGGGCAGGGGGTCAGCCCTGTCTGAGGCTCCAGCAGAACTTTCTATAAACTGTCCCTCCACCAGAGGGAAGAGGCAGCCCTCTACTACTACAGCTACACTGTCTCTGTCTCTGACTTGTCCCTGGGCCCATACAGCCAAAGCCCCAGGGCCAGAGAGGATGCACTTGGGACCTCAAGCTAGTTCAGGTTGCTCAGAGCCTTGTCCAGGTGTCTTCTGAGCACCTCCAAGGATGGCATTTCCTCAGCCTTCTGAGATACCCACGCCAGTGCTGAAACATGCCCTGGGGAGAGGCTTTTCCTAACTCTCACCGGGATTGTTGCAAGTCATGGCTGCTGCCTCTTGTGCTTTCTCAGGGCCACTATGAGCAGAGTCTGGCCCCATCTTCTCTTGGCAAGGTTCCAAGTATGAATGAAATATCATGTGGCAGATGCAACTCCTCTGGAAGAGGCTGCTCCTCTGCTGAAGTTACAGTATCCTCCCCAACACACAACACACAACTTCTCAAAAAGCACATCAGAAAACATAATCTTTACTTATAGTTTCATTCCTGAAAATAGTGGAACTATTTTTACTTGGAACATTTCATAAATATTCCGCCACCTTCAGAGGAAATTTTAGCTCAAATATTTTGACAAAATTATAAATAAATGAAAAGCTGATTTCTTAATGAATCTCATCAACCAGTTTAACAATAAAGAGGGCTGCTGGTCATGCTATACGCAGCAGAAAAAGTTCCTGACTTTGGGTTTCTGAAGGCTTTTCTTAATTGTTATATATAGGCAATGGTGTGCCCAGTGTGGGCTGTTGTGTTTTGTCCTTTGGGTATTCAGTCTTTTTCAGCTTGCATTAATTTTGTTTTATGTTTGAGAATTCCAGTCAAATTTAATCGCTCTGGATTCTGGAGGGGATTTGAGATATTTTTCATGTCTGATAGAGAGAATTGGTGTTAGCTAGGTCTTCCACTTCTGTGTTTTTGCCGTTGTAAGCCTGATTTTTTTTATTCCATCATGTGGTGATAAAGAAGAGCACGTGTACATGCTGTCTTTCAGTGAAATGAGTCACTCACCCTATCTAGCTTTATATGTTCTGTTTAATAACTATGTATAAAAAAAAGCTAAACAAATCTGTAAGTCCTAGGGCATGATGGTGTTCAAGAACACAAAACAGAACCACTTTAAAACTTGTGCTTAGAACAACAGGAACTACATGAAGCAGCAGTACTCAAGAAAGGAAAGTTAAATGGTAATATAAGCTTAGCAAAGCCTTTTCAACCTGTTTAAGTGACCCTCTGTATCCTACTGAGATTATTCTTGAATTAGTATTCTTGCCAAGTATATCAGGGGTAAAAGATGCCATTCGCTGCCTCCCTGCACTTTGTGTCATTTGCAGATGTGAACATTAAACAAATGACTTCTTATCAAGTAAGACTAAACAAGTGAAAGGTCAGAGAGATGGTAAAGGCACACAGAACCCTTATTCTGTATGGATCAGACAGAGTGTATGCAAAAATGCACACATTCATTAGGATTTCAAGTCTTTTGACTTCCAGAACGGACATGTCAGATGCTTCTGGAAATGGTTCCCTACTTGGATGATATATAAACGTACTGTTATGACTATTAATCATAATCTTAAATGTATTTTATACTTTCCTGAAACCCTCTGATGTTCTGAGTTCTCTAAGTCAGCTTGAAAAGATGTTTCAGAAGCCCCAGAAAAAGCCAGACTTTATCTTCAAATTGCTTTTATTACTGTTTGTATTCCTTCCACCACATACCGGCTGTGTGCTTCCCAACGCTTGATGTATTCCTCCAACAAAACATGTATTTTGTATTACAAAATGCCCTGAGTAACTTAAGCAGTGCCTGCTCTGGGTTTGGGAGGTTAACCCCTGCATTCCGCTCCCCCCCAGTCACTGGGAGCTGAAATGGATGTCCTCCAGAGGTCCTTCCAACCTAAATAATGGTATGGTTCTCTGACCTTGTGTTTTAGATGCTGATCTGATATCCCAATCATTTTTTCAGCTTCTTCATTATCTTCCCCCCCGGAGTGGTCTCACTTGGATTACGCTTTACGTGCCCTGCCTGCCTTCCAGCTGCAGAGTCCTTGATCCTATGGCCGAGTGCCATAAAAGCTCCACATTTCATGCATTGCTTTTGAAGCCTTTCTTGCAAACTCGTGTATTCTGCAGTGCTCACAGCATCTCGGCAGAGGCCAGGCTGCCACTGTGCTGATATACTGCTGTACATCCTGCTGACCAAAACCATCTCAGGGCTTCCTTGCTGTTTCCCACATTTCCGTGTCATACGCTGTCTCTGCTCTTACGCTGGGAGATATCTTTGGGCGTGGATCACTTTTTTGTTTGGCTTGCGTAGCACCCTGCACAGCAAGACAGTGATCACTAAGGGCTCCCAAACAAAACAAGAAGAAATAGTGTAATGTCATGGAAGAACCTGATATGCTGATTTTGTTTGTGGTTATTGAACAGTTTGGATGTGCTAAAGCCAGACATAGCTACCACTGCTTTAGCTGTTTGGCTCAGACAGTGACAAGGCTTCCATGCTAGCTGTAAAACCTCCCTGCCCTTCAAACACTGCCGCCTGAAGCACGGGCATCACTCTCCACTTCCGCCCCTAAAATACGAGGGAACAAGGAAGTACTTTTCACTCAGGAGGGTAAGGGGTGTGGGGAGAAGATCAAACTCTTCACTTCAAATGATGATGAAAGAGCGTTTCTGACTGCGGGAAGTTAAAAAAAAAAAAAAAAAAAAAAAAAAAAAAAAGGCGGGGGGCGGTGCTGAGTCGGGCAGAGGAGGCTCCGCTCCCGCCCCGCTGCCGCTGCCGCTCTCCGCGGCCAACAGCGGCCCCCGGCGGTGCCTCGGGGCCGGACCGAGCCGGACCGAGCCTGTAGGGGGGCTCCGGGAACGCGGCCCTCGGCGCCTCCGGGGAGGACCTGGGGCTCCGCTCCCTTCAGCACTGGCCCCCTCCGAGATGCACCGGGCAAAGCAGCTCCTTTCAGCCTTTGGGGAAAAAAAAAAAGGCAGTTTGGAAAGAAGAAAAGAGAATGGTAATAAACGCAAGGAGCCGTAAAACTGAAGGAAATAAAGGTGTGAGTGCTTCTTCCTTGGGAGTGGGGGGAGAGAGGGAGTTAATTCTGTAGCCAGGATAGCAACATCCCGGTACGAGGTCAGAGAAGCAACGACAATAAATGGATTTGGAAGTAATCTTGCCCATTACACGGCTCAGTGTCTTACCTGTTCGGAGCCTGGTAAATGCTGAACTCACACATTCAGGGCAGCGCCGCGATAAATGAAAACACACCCCCACCGGAGGTGTCGCAGCCCTGCTCTCTGAGTTCAGAAATGCCAGACTTATTTTTCTCCTTGTGGGCTCCTTGTGCATAGGTGCCACGGTTGTCCTTGGTTACGCAATGACAGATTGTTTTCCTCACGAAGTCCCTTCTTTGTTCCCCGTGTAGGAAGAGCATTGCTCACAGAAAAAGAAAAAAAGTAGCTATTTGCTATTTTTCCTCCTTTTTTTTTTTTTCTGTGTGCCGTATAACAAATCCATCAGCTATCTGCTGCACATATCTGAACTCCATTCTGCAAACAGGGCTACTGATCTTCAGCTTTTCTGTAGTATTTATCATCCCTGCATCCAATGGCTTCATAAATTTGAATTAACTTCTTCCTCAAGAGGCCCATTAGCTGACACAGTGTTATTGCTATTTTATAGGCAGGAAACTTAGTAGCTCAGATGTATGTTCTGAACTACTTCGGATGTCACTTTTCAGAGTGCTACATAACACATATCCATTGTGTCGGTCCTGCTGATGTCAGTCACAAATACAAGACCTAAGCAATTCGGTGAACGAAACACCAAAGACTCACGACAAGAGCCTCTATAGGAAGGACCAAAGGAGTGGTGGCTTTGGGGGACAATTTCTTGCATGTGCTGGTGCCCAGGATCACCTGGGACAGAGGCGGGGGTTGCAAAGGTGGTGGCAAGGGGTTCACAAACACTGTGTTGTGATCAGATTAATTTTTTTAGGTGTTTCTATATCAGCATGTGACATCTAGATAATGAGCAAGGGGAATTAGACATTCTCATTGATGAGCATGCATTTGATATAATTAGCATTACAAAAACCCGGTGGGACAATTTGCATAATTTCAGCATGCTTGAGTCCCCAGTTACAGTCTATTCAGAGGGGACAGGGAGGTTAAAAAAAAACAAAACAAAACAAAAAAGAACTGTTGGGGAAACGTTCCCCTATGGCTGAGGGACAGCAGACCCTGCAGTACACCTGCTGAAAGCATCACACTCTGCCCAGCAGGATGCAGAGCTAGAGGGTGGCAGGGGAACACACACACTATGGGAGACCTGCATCTGGGTGCTATGAGAGACCTTGCAACTGGGAGATGTGTGGGAGACATCCTGCAGTAAAGATGCCTCATTAGCACTTGCCAAAATTACTGGTGACAATTTTTAGGCAGGAAAAGGATTGGCACTGTCACAAACCAGCTTGGTTTGGGGACATTTTGCAAAGGGTGGCCTGAGAATTGGAGGTTGTCTTTTTGACCTGGTTGCCTTATTTGCACATCTGGAGCATAACATGAACCACCAACAAGCACACTTGGTGCTTTTGGTCCGAAAGAGAAGGGAAGTGATGTAGGGAATTAGTTGGGAAGAAACAAGTGATAGAAAAATATTAGTGGATCTGGTGTTTGGTGGCATGAAGTTTATTACCTAGACAAACAGCCCAGGGCTGTAATCAACAGGAAAATGACATCTTAGTCAGAGGTAATATGAATGAGAAATTTAGAAAGTAAAAGGGTAAGACAGTGTCATTCTGCACTTTGTACTTTCTAGTGGTGAGGGAATGGTATGGCCATGGGTGAGACAACATGACTTACTGGACAAGGAAGAATTAAATATAGGAGAAGCAATAGGAAAATTGTCTGGCTACTTAATTTAGAAATGGTATTTATTGACTTTAACTGTTTCAGAGTAACTGCCAGTACAATATATCGTCGGTCTGGTAAGTGGATCATTGCCACAGGCAGGGTGACATCGGTGTTTCAAAGGGCTCATCACTTGAGCTATTTTTGAAGCTTTTGAGGGCCAAGTCATAGATACCATTCCCTGTTTTGCTTTCTTCAAACCTGACCCTGTGCTACTTTGCTCCCTCCATGCTATCCTTCCTCATGTCATTTTCTGGACATGCAATCTGAAAGTACTAAGAAAAACTACTCTCTTCCAAAAACCTGAAGCACTTTGCACCAAAAATGCAATTCATCTGGGAGAGCAATTTCCCAGGACGCTAAAAGATGGGATGAAGGTGATTGTGCCTGCCTTTCTTCCCACTTCAGCTTCTGTCCTTGGGTTGACTTCCATATTCCTCTGTAGGGGGTAGTCTTCACCAATTTAAAAAAGTAAAAAGTAATTTTTTAAAAAAAAAAAATTCCCATTGGTTTGTATTTTGCACAGAGATGGTGTTAGTGATCCTGAGAAATAACCTCCTTAGCGCTGACGGTTTGATCCATCTGAGCTTTGTACCGCTTTTCCTGCCTGTAGGGGTGAGCGGGGTGGTGGGTGGGGATCTCAGAGCCTGACAGACAGCTCTTACCCATGCAGAGCTTCTGGAAGCAGCCGAGTGTTGTGGAGGGTAGTTGTCCTGCCTTATGTTTCAAATTGTCGGGGCTGCCTATGAGACGTCAGGCCGCAACAACACCTGAAAGAAACAGGAAAGGCTCTGAGACCTCCTGGAGGAAATGCCTGTGCTCCTCCTCACCAGAGGAATATTTCAAGTTATCTGCAGCACAGTGACCCAACCAATAACACAGGATCTTCATAGCACTGGCTCTGTGCTTGGATGCCAGGGAAAATGTCCAGAATGGCCTTTTGTTTCAGCTCTTTGGACTCATGCCACAGTGATGGATGCTTTTGGAAGCTGAGATGGGGCTTTGCTTGTGTCTGAACCTGCAACCATTTGGAGCTTGCAGCTTGCTGATCTCACGTAACTTGCGAGTGCCAGTTGATACTACTTGTCCTGCACCAAGCCTGCATCAAATATATCTCAAGTTCCTTCCCCAAATAGATTAGGGAATTATTTCCATGCTATAATTTTGAAGAGAAATCTGGTCAAGGAAAGTCAGCATCTCTTTCTTATATTTTGTTGCTCCCACACTTCTCCGGGGTGGGGGGAGGGGAGGAGGGGAAGCATCCATAAAAGGGGTCAGATTACAAAAAGAGAGATTCCACTTGCCTGTACGTGCAACTACTGCAGGGTAAACTAGAAACTTTGTTGGTAAGGTGCAATATCCTTGTTTTGGGTATCTGGTGGAGTTTATTTGGCTACTGACTAAAGAATTGTTTTTAAAAATATGGTAAGACTTGAAGACTAGCTTTAACATCTGACATTGTCCCTATGTGCTGCTCTGGGGAGTTTCTTAATGACATCCTTGTTTCTACGCCAAGTCTAGGGGACTGCATCTGTCAGCAAACATACCAGGTATTGCTGTAGAGAGAGACAAATGTCTGGGAATGGCACACCACATATGGGCCCAGTTCCACTTCACCCTCCATGGCTTCATAGATTCTGAAGAGGATGGGTAAAGGAGAAGAATCACAGCCTCCAACAGGTTTTGAACGGACCACGTCCAGATCTGGCATCCCTATTTCCTGCCCCATCAGCAGTTCTGGTGAAAGCCCGTACAGCCTGGGCAGCAAGTATGAAGGGCAAGTATGGTAACTGTAAGGGGAAGTAGGCAGAGAACATAGGAAGAGGTACAGGACAGATCTTTCTGAGCAACTTTCCCTTTTTATATACGAAGAGCTTTCCATCTGGTCTGCTAACTCCACACCCCCCTCCAAAACCAAAAAAAACAACAAGCACATACACCTGAAAAGCAAGATTTGTTAGCCACAGACTTCAAAATAGACAGCCTTCATTCACTTTTGTCCAGTCTCTGTGAAATTATCAAGGAATCTGGAAAGGGAATGAATGAGGATGTGAGGACCAGGAGGGATGGTTTTTTTACCGATAAGATGGTCTCAGGATGTCATGTATGAGCTGGTGAAGGAGATAGCCCTTTTTTAAGAGCAACTCATTTGTGGTTTTTTTCATGTGAAGAATGGCAGCTCAGAAGCTGTTGTAGAATTTCCTTCATCTTATTCTGTTTTCTTCTTTCTCTTCCTCTCTTTTAGCACTTCAGGATAGCAGTGCTACCAGTCTCAGCATTCCTGAATCATGACTCAAGAATGATGAGATGCAGGAACCTGCAGGTCTGCTTGTGCCCCCAGAACAAGTGTAAGGACCGGATCTGAACAGGCAGACATTGGTGCTTGGTCGGCTCCTTGCCTACCCTCCTGCCTCAAGACTTCTTGCTCAGTTATCTGAGTGCTCTTCCTGCTCTTTCGTTCCTCAATGAGAGTAGCACAGCTTGTTCTTTCCTTTCTCTGGGTCCAGTGTTGTTATACCCCTTCTACCACTTTTAGCTCTCCCTTTTTCTCCTCATTGCACTGGCTCAAATACTCCTGCTTTCTCCACAGCTCCCAAGACTAACTGCTTGCTTGTTTAACTTGTCCTAGTGTTCCCTCTCTCTAGGCCCCGCTTCCACTACAGCTATCACTCTTCACTTTTATAACCCCATGTCCTCTGATTTTCAATCTAGTTGTGTTATGCAGACAGTCAAGGTTCTTTTCTCCCATTTCCATCCCTTTGTTTTCCAGTAAATCCTTCTGTCTTTTTTCCCTCACCAGTTCTAGTATCATTATGCTCCTTGCCCTCATCTATCCTTTGGGCTTCCCTTCCTCAAGGGATTTGCTGTCCTCCTTTCCCTCAGCTGCTCCTCCTTTCCCCTGCCTGGCCCAGAGCAGTCAGCAGTAGCTGGGTGCTTGCAGAAGATGGCTGGCGTTCCCACATCCCTACAGTATGCACACAACCTTATCCCACCTTTGTGAGGCAGTGGTGACAGTAGATCTTGGAAGAACTGCACAGTGAAAGTCTCCAGTGTCCCTACAGAGCACATGTGAAATAGATTTTTTTTTTTAATCATTTATCAAAATTTGGCATGGATTTTTCTGGGAATAGTGAGTAGTGAGTAGTGTAGCTCTGACGCATGGACAGCTCTCCTTCGTAGGCTTCAGCTTCCTCCTCCAAAGCAGTTGGGCAAAAGACTGTTCTTTTTAACGTACACATTAATGTTCAAAACCAAAATGTTTTCCTCTGCCTTTTTTTTTTCCCTGAATAGATTCAATATTCAGGCTGAAACCATATTTAAAGAGAAAAGAAAAATTAGAAAAAAGTCAGACATAGGCAGACAGCCAGAACGGAAAATTTCAGCTCCAATCATAAAAACTATAAGCAAATGAATGGTTTAGAGTGGGAATGCCCAGACAGTCTAATTCCAGCTTTGCTGGTAACTTTCTCCTTGCAAAAACCTCCAGTTTGAACTTGCCACTCTGGGATCAGTCACATCACTGTCCCTAGTGCCTTCAGAATAAGGCAGGAATATAGCACTTGCTTTGCTATAGATCATGCCTTTTCAGAAGCTTTGTCTGAATTGCAAGGCAGATGGAGAAATGAGGCTTGATAGCTGGAAACAGCAATTCACACATAAAGCCTACAATATTTCTTCATAAAGAGAGAGTAAAAAGTGAAACCCAGAGTTTTCCAGAATATGGTTGTTCTGTTAGCAGTGTCGCCAGTGGTAAATCCATTTAAAACAGTCTTGTCACACCTCTATACACAGCTAATGTGGACATGTTCAAAGCCTCACCTAAGATGGAACATTTTGAAGTGGTATAATTAAATCTGGTGTGTTCTTAAAGTAGAGGATGAGGCACCTGTTCACTGAGTGCAATCAAACTGAGAGCCTGCAGGCTGACGTGGCTTGCTGCCCAGGAGCTCCTGTGCCCACTCACAGCACGCAGGCGCTGAGCGGCAGCTATTGCTCCTGCAGAAATACTGCTCCTGCAGAAATATGGCTCCTGCTCTCTGGGACAGCAGCCTGGCTGCAGCAGTAGCCCTGGTTTGCCTGTGAAAGGTGCAAGATGACAGAGGCTGCATGGTACAGGACCTGCCATCGTGGCTGAGGAGAACAGGAGGAGAGGAGGAAATGGCTGCTGGCAGGGCAGGCAGGCCCTGAAATGTGGGATGTCCCAGTTGGGTTCACCCACAGCTGCTGAGGTCAGCCCTCCTCCTACAGCTGTTGTGGCATGAAGTGCTGGACTTCACACTGGAACAGGCAGCAAGCGGCCACATCTACTCTGTCACCAGAGCCTAGAGAGGAGCAACATCTACTGCAGGAGGTCAGTAGTGTATAGCCAGGGGACAGGAGTACCCAAACTGTGATGGATTTCCACTAAGCACATGCCCAAATCACAGGTTTATCCAATTAAAACCAGGCTTGGAGCAGTTTAAGTTCCTCCTCTGCATTAGGCATTCTTCATGTTTTACTAAACAGATGTAACATTGCTTTAAACACGTCACATGCAGATGGTACAGTACGAATCATACGCTGCAAACTAGCTGTACACTAGCTCAGCCTGGCATGATCTCACTTGGCCCTTCAGCTACTCTCTGTGTAAAAGAGAAGACAAACAGGTATCTTCCCGAGGACACAGACTGGAGACCTACTTAGTGGCTGCCTAAGTGCACAGAAACCTGAAAAACAGCGAGTGGGAAGAACTGTCAAAAGTGCTTCCAGACTCTGAGTCCAGAGCTCCTTCTCCCAGCCAGCAGAGTGCTGTGTATGTTCTCTCAGTTGTTTCTCGCCAGTGCCAGAAGATCATCCGCAAACAAAATGTTTGATAGGCAGAATAAAACGGCACTTTGCAGGCTCCATTCTCCGACGCCTTGCACTCCCCTGCAGACGCTTTCCCTGTTAAACAGATCTCTCACAGGGGGACTCTGTAAAACACGGAGTTTGCAAAGAGGGCTCCTCCATCTGCTGCCAGAAAGCCATCAGACAAAGGGACCACACCTCACCAGTAGTGACAGTGACCACTGCTGGGGCTGCCGGTGGGCACACAGCCATGGGCATGCTCCTGGAAGGTCCCTTCTCTGGCTTCACCAGAGCCTTCCACCTGGAAACAGCAGCAGCCGTGGGTTTCTTGCAGGGAAAACAGAATGCTTCCCGCCCTTCCTTGCAGCAGTATCCAAACTTGCTGCTGCTTCTCTGAAACCTCATCCTTTTACATGTTCTGCCGGGATCTAACTGAACAGATGCAAGTGTCTTTGCTGCATCCCGCCCTACAAGGAAACACCTCATTCCCCTGTCACCATGTATTACTATTTCCCAGCCCACCTTTTAATCCACAAAGTCTATCATCTTGTAGCTTCCATTCAGAGTGTGGGAAATTATGGGGGTTTTGGTTCTTTTCTGCATATCAGCCTTTTACATGTTATTTCTGCTTCTGGGGCTTACACTTCCTATTCTTCCCTTAGAAATCGGGACACTTTTGCTGGCTTAAACAAGAAATAAACGTTGCAAGTGCTGAGCTGTAATTGCAAGGACGGGTAGTGAATACACCCAGTGAAACAACTGAGCAGCTCAGAAAGGCTCCCAAGAACTAATAATAAGCACTAAATCCAATCGGGGCACAAAAGCAGGGATGAGAATGAAAGCAAAACCCAAAGACAATGGTAAAATTTGCCTTAAAACATAAAATAACTGCACTCATGTGAGCGAAGGGCAAGATGTGAAGTTATCTTCCATAGCAGACGGGCGATAATGCAGATGCAAGCAGATAGCAAAGCTTCCCGCGAGCTGATCAGAACACAGCACACGGTGGCCGCGGGCGAGGAGCAGGAGGCCTTCCCAACGGCAAACTAGGTCAGGGCTCAGTGGTCACGAAGGCCATGCCAGTGCAGCCCTGGGCCCCCTGGCAGCAGGGGCTCAGTCTGCACCAGGCACGTGACTGTGGTTGGGCACCACGATGCGGTACTTGCTTCGGCTTTGTGCTTCTCTGCTGACTCAATGGTGGCCAGGGTCAGTGGGCAGCACCAGGCTGGGGGTTGGACACTGAGGGATGAGTGAGGAAGGCACCAGGGCTCTGGGGGTGCGGGGCTGAGGCTGGCAGCTGGGGCAGCAGTGCTGGCAGCGCTGCCAGGTGAGAGTGAAGCCATCCCGGAGCTGGATGGCGAAGCCTGGGCAGGGCAGCTTGGTGGCAGCGGAGGGCAGGCAGGAAAGGGGAGGTGGAGATGTGTGGGGGCTGATGGGGAGCACGGACTAGCAGAAGCCATGCCCAGACAAGCAAGGCCTGCCACACTGAGCCCAGTCGAGCCCTAGCCCAGCCCAGTGAAACCCAACCAAGCCCAGCTGAGCTGAGCCCAGCTGAAACCAACAGAAACCAGCCGAGCCATGCCAAACTGAGCCCAGCTGAGCTGAGAGGGGCCAAACCCAGCTGAGCCAAGCCTGAGCCTGAGCCTGAGCCTGAGCCCCAGCGAGCGAGGCCATCTAGATCTGGCCCACAGGGTCAGGCCTGAGCCGTGGCTATTATGGGATGGCAAGCAGCAGGTATTATGGGATGGCAAGGACCGTCTGCAGCAGGGAAGGGGGGCAGGGGGGAGTGAGGGCGAGCCGTGACTATTATGGGATGGCGAGGCCTCCCGCGACCGGAGGGGGGCAGGTGGGTGGCAGGGCATATTATGGGATGGCAGGCGCTCGTGCCGCCGGGAGGAGTATTATAGGATGAGGAGGATGCCCCACAAGGAAAGGGGGGGTGGGAGCGGGCAGATATTATGGGATGGCAGGGCCTGCAGCAGCCGGCGTGAGGCGAGAGTATTATGGGATGGCACCATTCCCAGCGCGGTGTGACCGGGCGACTATTATGGGATGGCTCTACCTTACAGCTGGGCTGCCTCCCTGGGAAATATTATGGGATGCAGCGGGCGAAAGGAGGGAGGGGGGGAGTGTTGTGAGATGTCGGGTGGGAGGCTGTAGCCCCAGCCAGGCTTCCAGCGGTGCCCGCCGGGACCTCCCCGCGGTGCCCCCGTCCGGCCCCAGCCCCCCCTGCCCGCAGCAGTCGGGACCAATAAAGCCGGCAGGATATTATGGGATGGCGCGGGGGTGGGGTAGGGGGTGGTTGCCATGGAGCGTTTCCCGTGGGTGGCTATTATGGGATGGAGCCGTCTTTGTGAACTATTATGGGATGCGGGGTGGGGCCGCCCGAGCCCCGCCGCCCCCCGGGGCAGCGCGGCGGGAGGATGGGAAGGGGGCGAGGCACCGGGCACGGGGGTACAAACCGGGGGGAGGGTTCGTGGTTGCCAACCACACGTGGGTTCCATAGGAACCCTCGGCCGGATCCCCAGCATGGCGAGGCTGCAGGCTCCTGCTCGCACTCACACCAAATTCTGTCGCCAAAGTAGTCGAACGGAAAAAACCAGTCCTTCAGACTGGGGCTGTGGATCATCCAAACGATTCGCCTAAACATTGGTCCCAAGTGTATCTTTTTTGGGAAGAAACTTGCCGTCTAAGTCGAAGTGCCACAAAGCTCTGAGCTGGCGACTTCAGGTTCAAGAAACATGCACACAGATGGCACAAAGCAAGACCCATCCCTGTGCAGTCCATGCCAGAGCAGAGAATACGTGATCACTGGTTTCTGCTCGAGGGACACAGACCCAAAGTACCCGTCTGGTGGTTGTCTGAGGTGAGAGAAAACCTCCACACAGGTGACTGCAGCAGCTCTGCAAACCTCTGCCCGGTTTGGAGCCCAAGGTGACTTAGTAGGTTTCACCATCGAGATTTAAGTCTCCTCTGGTCCAGCCAACCCGAGTCCATCAGCTCTGCTCAGTAGCAGGGGTGTTCACACCCAGCAGAATGGGGAATGCAACCTCCAGGCTAATTAGCACTGTTCCCTGAGGTTGTTGCTGGGTGCAGCACTGGAAACGCCTCTCCCAGATCCAGCTGGAGGTAGGAGATGAAGGAGAGTTCTGTCCCAGCTTGTTTTTTCAGTATTTCTGCTAACTGAACCCAAGAGATGTGTTTTGGTGTTAGTGATTTTTGCCAGCATGCACTAGCTTTGATACAGGGAGTAAAAATAGGTACATAGGTGTCACAGAATTGCAGTCCAGGCAGCTCAACCCATTGGGTTGTTGTTGCAGCCCCTTTGAGACCACTGGCTCCTTCCCTGGCTGCATCCAACTGTTTGTTTCATGAAGAGGGGAGGGGAATAGGGCATCTCTAAAGCACTTAAGGGAAATGGGAATGTAAAAATGATAACTAATAAGCATTCTTAACTCTCAGGTATTGCTTCCAGCTTTTGTTATTTATTATATATATAATTCTAAGTTAAAAGACTGGTAATGTGTCAAAGTCAAAATTTTATAATTTCAAAATAACATTTGTTTTTTACATCTTACTAAGTGCCTCCATCTTCAGGGGGAAAAAAAGTGAAAATAAACATGGAAAATTCAAATCTGAATATCTGATGACTGGCAAAGTTCTGACTAACTGAAAACAGACTTGTGATGGAAAATATCAAGTAACCTTAGCTATAGGTGTCAGTACCAAGTATGTAATGTTTTTTAAAGCAACAAACCAGCGAAGCACACAGAGATCGGCCGTTCTGATTTCCAACCCCCAATCTTCTCTATCTCACCCTCCAGCCCCCCCGCCTGCCTCAGTTCTCTGCTGCTAGCTCTGCCTCCTGCACTGTGCACGTCTGGCTGACGCGGTGCGGCTCTGGCTGCACGGCCACGACGCTCACCCTGCCCCCTCCTTCCCCTGGCAAAACAGGAGACGAGGCTCATGACGAGTGCCGAGCGAAGTCTGAACTGCTGTTCCTCTAACGGGAAGTAGATGCAGAGTCACGCTGGCATATGGGCAGCCCTCACCTAGGTGGCTGTTAAAAAGAGACTCGATTCTCCATTGACAGTAGAATGTTGTTCTCAGAAAAGAAGCACACGTGGTCTCCAGTGATTCTTGATATTATTCTGGTTGTATGCTCCCAAATTCTCTGTGTGCAAGTCTCTCTCTGCCTCTTGTTCCAGTGGTGTTTGTTTGCTGCAGGAGCAGTACCTTGCACATGACAGGAGGGGCTCTTGTGTCTTCTTGTGTCATTTTCTTCCATGTCTGACACCAAGGTAATGATACTTCCATTGTGCTAAACAAATAAGCTCCTTCTCTGTGGAAGAAAGAAAAATACTAAATAATTTAAAAACATAAAATAGAAGGGGAGACCATTGAAGAAAGGAACAATGAAAATGGATCATTTAGATTTCCTTAGCTTGCCATGAAGACTTTGTAGAAGTGGAGTAGAGAAGAGTATCCTGGGCAGAGGAAAGAGCTTTGTAGTGTTGGGGAAGACATGCAGAATTCAGGACAGTTGCTGGTGCTGGGGTTTCTCACACTAGCCAAATTCTCACAAGATAGTTTAAAATGGGGGAGGGTGGCATGGGTGTTGAAGAGGCACAGACTGGGACAATAATCAGATATCGAGTGAAAGTTTGGACCAGTTTCTTACTAATTTAAAAGTAAAAGTTACTTATCTCAGAGTTTGATACTCCTCCCCTCTCAAAAATTGTCTAGGGCAACATTTTCTGTGTTACCAAAGGAAAAAACCAGAAGATTTCTCAGAAATCCTGGGACCTTCAGGATTCCTCGACAGAAGCGGTAAAACCCGAGTTCAGAGTCAACACCATCCAGAGCGCCTACAAGGCTGCTGAATGGAAAACACAAGGGGTGAGTTCGTTCACATTAACTACAAATTGTCAAAACCAGGTTAAAGGAAGAGGTGAAATGTACCTGGAGCCTTTGCAGAACAGCATGACGTTCAGGGATACTTCGGGTGATACCAGTTTTGCACAGGTGCTGAAAGATTTTTCATGTTACTAATTGTGTGTCACTTGACAGAATGGATATAATAGTCAGGCTAGAGCAACCCTCAGCAGGAGAACAGCAAAAATGAGGAGAACAGAAGTACATCTGTATCCCAGCACCCAAAAGAAGCAATACAGTGTAGCATCACAGAGCCCGGTGTCGAAATCCATTAGCACCTGTGCGTCCTTATTGAACGTGAGAGTAGCAGACAAAAAATAACCTGAGAGACCATAAACTGACCATTCAGATCACATTATCTGCAGCACCAGCACGTCATGCTTATAGTCTGTTATCTGTGTCCCACATATGAACAGTTCACACTAGTCTGGAAAGCCTCCCCTCTTTCCAAAATGCTCTGGAGTTCTTTCCCCACCCCCACCCCCCGTTGCCTCCCACACTGGGCAGCACTGAAACACACTGTAAGGATGTCATTGGCCTCCATCCCCCAGTTCCAGAGTGAAACAATGTCACAAACTTTGTTCTTCTTCTTACCTTGGAGAAACATGTTTCTATCAAAAATGAAACTTGGAAAAGCGCTGTGAGCCTGATAAAAGCCTGGGCAGGGGTGGCTGCCTGCGACGAGAAGAAAGATAGGGCAGAACTCTCCTGGGTCCCCAGGCAGGGACCTGACCCCTGGCTAACTCAGACCATGCACAAAAGTACAGAAATAATTTAGAGGCCACCCCAGCATGCTGCTGTGGGAATACAGAGCCCACATCACCTGCTTGTATTGGAAGCAGAGCTGGGCAGGGGTGTATGGAAGGCCCTCTGGTTAGTTTGGATTTTCTTAACACAGGTGCAGCACCAAAGCAAGGGATGTTGCAGGCATTTTCCCAAAAGGAAGTGTGCTGTGGGTTTTTTTGGGCCATCGACACCTACCAGCATAGGTATGGAAGATCATATTTTGCAGATCTTGCTCCAATTGTTTCCAAAGTCAAGTGCTGTAAACTGAAAAGCTTCAATTAAACCAGGTAAGTAATCAAAACACAGTAAGGTACAGCAACTTCCAGGTTTAAAGGAGCCAAGTAAATCTATCTCACAGTGTTATTATCAAAGGAAAACATTTAGAAGTCTCTTTTTTTTTTTAATCTATGTAATCTGCTCAGCCCCCACAAACAATAAAAACACCCTAAATCATGATAGTGTTTGGGGGTGTTTTTTTGGAGTAAAAATTAAGGCTTCTGCTGAGTAAGAAACTTAGTTACAAACTAAAAAGCAGTTGGAGGTGAGGTGGGGAACCTTGGGGACATTCATGATAAAAAGGTGTTCAGGTGCTGTGCAGGGAAAGATTTCAGGGAAGTGGTGGTTCATTGGGAAGCTTGGTGCTTTAGTGACCGAGGCACTGGGGTACGCATTGCCTAATCAATAGCAAACAGCTCTCTCCAGACCGTAACCTTGCCAGCAGGAGTGTTGGGAATCACCTGCAGAGATAGCTCCAGCAACTAACTCCCTCTGCGGGATCTTCACCCACATCGTACCTCTCACCCTGTGGCCAAGTCACTGGAAAAAAGAGGCACACGTGGAGTCTGCAGGCCACCGATTGGGGCTGGACTGCTCAGCATGGGAATTTGCCATGGCTGTCCGCCTGGCTCCTATTAGAGAGAATTACGAACAAAAAGATCAGTGCACAAAAGAGGGAGTGAAAAGTCCTGCAGAGGTCCACATGAGTTTGGTGGTGGTGTTATCCACCCCATGTTTCTGTAGCACTGGATAGCATGCTTGATCAGTGCAGAGGATGGATAGCATGTGCGGAAGAGTAGCACATCTCTTTTTCTACTGCTTTTCCTCCATGCAGCTGACAGCATTGTCATCATCCAGGCAAAAATATGTACAGCATGGTGTGCATGCTGCTGATGGTTGGAAGAGTAGTTGGGTTTCTATATGTGCAAGAAGGTGGATAACACAATAGCCTCTTGGGACGTATTGGTCTTGTCTTTGCTGGCAAGGCAGGAATGAGGGCACGGAAGTGCTGTGGGGTGGCTGCACATGGATTTTGTGTTGCAGAACCACACTGGAGCACACAGCGGAGACGGGCACGCCGACGAGATGGTGGAGCCTGATGGTATCTCAGCAGAGAGGTGCTGGTGTGAGGAGGTGGGTGGTCAGGGCCTGCACATACAGATGTGGGAGAGTTTGCCAGCAATTAGGGACGCTTCGGCACACAGCCGAAGTGATGGGATGGTGTTATGGAATACCTGCATGCCCGATGTACGTGTGGACACATTTTCAGTGTGATTTAGCAGACAAAGCACACGTTGTGTTACAGGATCTGTAAATAACTTGTTGCA
Source organism: Neopelma chrysocephalum (assembly GCF_003984885.1). Lineage (NCBI taxonomy): Eukaryota > Metazoa > Chordata > Aves > Passeriformes > Pipridae > Neopelma > Neopelma chrysocephalum. Next base: position 17,083,872 of record NW_020897715.1, on the reverse strand, counting down.
GTCTGTAACAGTAAATCCTCCACTCATGTTCCAGGATGTTTCGCAGTGGTGAGATGAAATGTGCACATGCATCACCAGGTGCAGGACAGAGCAGGGTTTGAGGAGCAATCAGTGCAGTTGTGGACACCCATGTGTTTACCAGGAGAGATGGATGGTACTGTGCCTCTTTGTTGAGATTAATAGAGTTATAGAGATGCTCAACACATGATAGGCGGCATTATGGGATGTGATTTTGTTTAATGGGAAATTAATGATACAGTTGCGTGTGCATAATTGGCGTATACTTATACCTACGGACCGTTCATGTCTGTGCAAAGCAACAATGAGTTTCCTGGTAGAAGGCCACCACAGGGAGCTGACTGAGAGGGAGCAATGGAATACAGGGACATGCTGTGTATCACAGAATCAATTAGGTTAGAAAAGACCTCTGAGATCATCAAGTCCAACCCATGACGGAACACCACCATGTCAACTAGACCATGGCACTAAGTCCCACACCTAGTCTTTCCTTGAACAGCTCCAGGGGTGGTGACTCCACCACCTCCCCGGCCACTCCATTACAATAACTAATCACCCTTCCTGTGAAGAAATTCCTCCCGATGCCCAACCTAAACATCCCCTGTCACTAGTTGCCTGGGAGAATGCGTATCCCTGGGATAGGAATAGTTCTGCAGGTACCAGCAGCCAGGAGAGGAGGAGGCCTTGTGTTGCAGGAGGGGCACCGAAGTCACCGCGGGCTCCCCACACACAGGCTGGCGGTGGCAGCGCCCACGCCGGGCACGGACAGCTCTAGAGGGGTCCTGCGGCCCCGCAGGCAGAACGTGCGGGACAAGCACGGTGGGCCGGGGCAGGGGAGCGAGCGGGGCCAGAGCCCCGGGCCGGGGGGAAGGGAGGGCGGTGCCCGGAGCCTGTGCCCGGGGCCGGTGCCAGCGCGCGGTGCTACGGCCGGCCCCGCTCCCCGGGACCCCAGGCGGGGCAGACAGGACCGGGGGGCGGCGGCGCAGCCCCGCGGGTGCGGGGCAGGCGGCCGCGAGTATTATGGGATGCCGGGCTGGACGGTGGCTCCCGGCGACTATTATGGGATGCCTGCCTGGGAGCGGGGGGTGTGGTGTGGTGTGAGTGACTATTATGGGATGTGCGCGTCCGGGCTGTGACTATTATGGGATGTTCTGGGGGGGGTCTTCACAGTGTGCCCTCCCCCTCCCACCGCGCGCTCCCCGCGGGAGGAGGACTCGCCTATTATGGGATGGCAGCCCCGGGGGGCGCGCGCGCAGGGCCGCGCCGCGGGGGGGCGCCCTGCCCCGACGCGCAGGGTCCCGCGCGGGGCGGGGGGGGAGGGGGCAGTATTATGGGATGGGGGGGCAAGTATTATGGGATGTCGGAGCGAAGGGTGCGAGCATGGGGGACTATTATGGGATGTTTCTCGGGGGGGGAACAGTATTATGGGATGTTCCCGGCGGGAGGGGTGGGTATTATGGGATGCCGGCCGGGCAGTGAGTGGGAAGTTCTGAGGAGAGGGTGAGTATTATGGGATGTCTGGGGGGGGGGGGGGGGTTTGCCGGGGAGACGGGGGCGGGGCCTGTTGCCGGGGTCCCGGGGCATATTATGGGATGTGGGCGGGAGGGGGCGGGGCTTAACCGGGTTTTTTTTTTTCCCCTTTAAGAGGCGGTGCCGCGATCGGAGCCATTTTCCCTTCAGCGGCAGCGGCGGCGAGCGAGGACCTGGGGTCCGGAGCCGGGTGAGGAACCGGAAGGGAACGAGAGCGGGCAAGGCCGTCTGCCGCCTCGCGGGGCGTCCCCGCCGACAGGCACCCTTCTCCGCCGGGGGCCCCGTCGGCCCCTGCCGCAGCTGCCCCGGGGACACGCCGTCCCCGCGCCCGGGCGGCCGCAGGACGGGTCCGGCCCCTCTGCCGCCGCCCCGGCGGTGCCGCAGCCCCGGTCCGCGGCGGCCCCTAGGGAGCTGCGGCCTCTCGGCGCTCCGCAGCCGGACTTCCCCGGCCCCGCCCCGCACCCCCCCCCGGGAGACGGTGCCCCCCGCCCCCGCCCTGCGCCGCGCAGCCCCGCTCCGGGCGGGGGCGGCGGAGCGGGGCTGCAGAGCCCGCCGGCCTTTTGTGTGCGACCGGCGGCGGGGCAGGGCAGGGCCGGGCCGGGCCGGCGCTGCGGTGCCAGCTCAGGGCTGCCGGGCCGGGCACCGCGCTGACAGCCGGCCCCGGGGCTCCCGTGGGAGCCCGACTGCCTCGCCCGCACCGCTGCCTTCTCCCGACCTAAGGCAGAAATAACCGAGGGCACCCGGCTGCAGAGGACGGGAGAGTTTTCCTTTAGGACGGCTGTTTTTGTTTTGGCTTCCTCGCCAGAGATGAGCTGCTGACTCAGTTTAATATCTGGTGTCCTCAAAGCCTGCTCCATCACAACTCTGAGCTGGTACTTTGCTGCCAGTGTTTCTCTTTTGCATAGGCTCTAAATCTAGTAAAGTTGCTGTCTAAGCTTTCTCACGGATCCTCTTGGTAGCACTATTGCTTGGAAAAACGGAGTTCGGGTCTGCTGTAACTTTCTCTTTTTCTCTTCAATGAAGCACTGGCCGGACTGGCAAGAAGACGACACTCTGTGTAAGCCCAGGCCTCCCCCGGCTCGGAGGACATGGCATCGGGCATTGGATCTCCGTCGCCCTGCTCAGGGGGCAGCGATGATGATGAGATGGAGATCCTGTTGAACAACGCTATCCCCCAGCATCCAGGTATGGCGAGCCTGCAGGGCATGCATGTGGAATGGGGAGAATGCTGGTCTCAGGCTGAATGTGTGAAATACATAGAATCATAGAATCAGCTGGGTTGGAAGGGACCTCCGAGATCATCAAGTCCAACCCTTGATCCACTACCACTGCGGTTGCTAGACCATGGCGCTAAGTGCCACATCCAGTCTCTTTTTAAAAACCTCCAGGGACGGAGAATCCACTACTTCCCTGGGCAGCCCGTGATGTGTTGGGGAATGTAATTTTTCTTTTTACTGCCAGCCACGTGTATGTTTTTGATATCCAAGTCCCAGGGTTACTTCAAAGCGCGAGGCTCGGGGCTTTGTGTCAGGTGGAACTGACTTTGTTCCAAGGCATTGCAGGTTGTCGGGGCCTGTGCTTTGAGGGGGTGTAGAGGGTGGAGGCAGAGTGTCCAATTCTGATGGGGTACCAAAATGCCTGCGAATTTGATATTTCATGAATGGGGAGGGGGAAGAGCGGTAATATGTGAAAGGGCAGGTTGCCTGGCTTGCTTTCATCTGGGAACTCAGACCGGCTGACGTCCAGAGAAAACTGCCCTGGGCTGTTGCGTGACCCACTTTCCTTCGTCACCACACCCAATTATTGAGGTTTCTTGTGGTTCTTGCTCTGTGCTGCTTGCTCACCTTTCCTTTTCTTGTAGTCCTTGTATCTTTTCCCTCATTTGCATCCTCATCATCAAGGTGAGGCTTGAGTTAGAGCCCTGGGAACTCATGTGGTATGGGGGTTTTTTTATTGCTGCTGTTGTTGATGACTTGCTCTGTGGCCATGCACCTGGATTCTTCATTTCCTTGTGGAAAGGAATAATATATAAATGGATGCGTTGGATTGTAAGACAAGTTTGAGTTTTCATACTAACTCATGCTGTAGTGTTGTAGCATCATATAAGAGAAGTGTTGTAACTGGAAAGGGAAGATGGTGGTGTGGGTTTTTGGATTTTTGTTTGTTTGGCATTTTTTCTTAAGCTTTGACCCTAGGGTTTTCTGGCATCTCTGAAATCTTGGGCAGAAGGGGACTGTCAGTAAGGAAAATCTGGATGAAGAAAAACTGTTAAATTTCCTACAAAGTAGAGAGTATATATAGTACCTTGGAAAGGATGGGTCACCAAAGGCTCTAAGTCGGAACTTGGGGTAGAAGAAGAGGTGTGATCCCTGAAGGACCTGGTGTTACAGGACCATGGGAGTGAAGAGACATCCACTGGTAATATGGCAGGAGCCAGGTGTGGGACCCCAGGTTCTGAGAGCTTGTCCTCTGCTGTTTCACCCCTGGCTGCAGTAGCTCCTCTGACCTGTGGCTTCCTTCATCCTGCCCAGCTCTGGTGGTCAGGAGGCCATTTTCCCTTGGAGGGAGAAGGAGTGACTCTGGCTGTGTTCGGTGGGCGGGGCGGCGGGGGAGGGCGGGTGGCCGCGCTGCTCCCGCAGCCTGCTGCCACAAAGGGAAGAGCTGCCTGGCTGCCCGTACCCCTCAGGCTGGGGGCAGCCACGAAGGGGGCACACAAATGGGAGTGTGCAGTGGTGGTGGGGAACTGGCATGTGTTCTTCTGGCCGAGTAGTGAGCTTGCTAGCTGTTGGGGCTGAGGGAAGATTCTGTCAAATCTGGATCAGAATAGAGTTGCTGAGTAACAACTTTCCTGTGGAGGAGGAGAAGTAGTGGCTTACTGGCCTGTATTTTGCATGCAGCTGCAGCATACTCTGTACAGCTGAAGGGGCTAGATGATTTCTTTCCTGAAGACCCATGAACTGAAACAGTATCCTAGTCAGGTTCTCATGTGGCTACCTGTTTTACACTCTTTCCTCTTCTTGTTGGGTTATGGCAAACTTCTTGTCCTTAAGTTCTGAGTGTAATTCTGCTTGGAGAAAGAATATTGTGTAAGTAGGAGGTGTTGGGAGGGGGAAAACTGTGTTCAGTGGTACCTTAGGATAACAATTTCGGAGTATCTGTTGTGAACAGTAAGAGTTGTAACTAGTTCTGTTTGTATGGAGCAAGAAACAGACAAGTTGATCTCTGTGAAGTGGGCTATACTGTAGTGCACAGGTGCGGTTTGAATGAGACATGTTGCCTCTTCACATCCAGAACCTGAAGAAGAAGCAGAAGAAGAGCTTCTGTCAGAGGCTGACACCCCCAAAATCAAGAAGAAGAAGAAGCCCAAGAAACTAAAGGAACCCAAAGTGCCCAAGCTCAGCAAGCGTCAGAAGAAGGAGGTAAGGAAAAGGATGCCTAAGGTCACACTGAAATATGGATATGTAGGGTGAGGGTGCTTACTGATGTTGGTCTATGGCAGCAGTCCTTTGTATGAATCCTCTAGAGCATGGGGAGAGAGCGATGTTTAGTGCTTCTCCAGGATGTTTTCTCACAGCTGCCTGATCTTCTCTCTCCCTCCCTCCCCAGCTAGGGGACAGCTCTGGTGAGGGGAATGAGTTTGTGGAGGAAGAAGAGGAAGTTCTGCGTTCTGACAGTGAGGGCAGTGATTATACCCCTGGGAAAAAGAAAAAGAAGAAATTAGGACCTAAGAAGGAAAAGAAAAACAAAGCCAAGCGCAAGGAGGAGGAGGAAGAAGAGGAAGAAGATGATGACTCAAAGGTGAGAAGCTACCCTGCTGACTTAGTGCTTGCTCTTCATTCCCAGGTATCTGATTTGGGGGATCATTGTGCTCTCCATTTGTGATGGCAGAGGGAGTTGGGCCTGTTTGGTTTCTTCTTCCTCCACTAGCCCTGCTTGACTTGACCTTTTTCCCACCTTGCATTCCTTCCTGTCTTTTACTTTAAACACACATGGAATTTACATTGAATCCAAAGATTTTTCCCACCTTCGCTGTCTTCTGTTGAGACTGTGTCCTGTGGTGATAAGTGGATGTGGGGGGAAAAAAATTCCCTGGGTCATTTGTGGAATGTGGAAGATGTGAGGAAGTTCTACTCTTTCCTAGAGCAGAACCAGAACATTTTCTCTGTAATTCTCTCTTCATAGGAGCCAAAGTCATCTGCTCAGCTCCTGGAAGATTGGGGCATGGAGGATATTGATCACATCTTCACAGAGGAGGATTACCGCACACTCACCAACTACAAAGCTTTCAGCCAATTTGTCAGGTGAGCTGCAAGCCTATGCCTGAAAGGACTCTGGAACAAAAAAAAAGAGATGGGACAACAACTAGATTCCTTGATTTTTGGAACCTCAAGTGCACATTAGAGACACTGGTGTCATACCTAGAGCAAAAACTGAAGTAACAGTAAAATAGTTGATCCACAGCTTTTTTGTTTCTAGTCATCGAGATGATGCAAGTCCTCACTCCCAGTCCCCTTTCTTCCCTACTATGCTAAATTCTGTTTCTTTTTCCAAGCCTCTGAGCATTTGCATCCTCCCCATAGAGTGAAGGATGGGAGTGGAAAGATTCATTGACTGTTGAGATCAGAGATTAGAAAGGAAGGTAGTTTGAGATAGATGTGCTGATGGGGGTGGCAGCAGGGAGAAATAATGTAGATTTCAGGGTGCTTCAGTAACTCTTCCTTCCTTCCTGCCTTCCTTAACTGCACACAGGCCACTTATCGCAGCCAAGAACCCAAAAATAGCAGTGTCGAAGATGATGATGGTATTGGGAGCCAAATGGAGGGAGTTTAGCACAAACAACCCCTTCAAGGGAAGTTCAGGTGCATCTGTGGCAGCTGCTGCAGCTGCGGCTGTTGCAGTAGTGGAGAGTATGGTGACAAACGTGGATGCTGTCCTGCCGCAGCCCCCCGTAGATGTACCACTCAGGAAAGCCAAGACAAAGGAAGGCAAAGGTGAGATGAAGAGTCTGGCAGGATGATTGAGCGTGAGTGGTGTGAAGGCAGTAGCCCTTCTGACTCTGTCTCCTGTGTTCTCAGGACCCAATGCCCGGCGGAAGCCTAAGGCAAGTCCTCGTATTCCTGATATCAAGAAACCCAAAACAAAGAAGGTGGCACCTCTGAAAATCAAACTGGGAGGATTTGGTTCCAAGCGTAAAAGATCATCAGTAAGTGATGCTCCTACCTTGACTTTCTGAGGAGGAGATGATGATGTGCTAGGAATGCTGGGGGGGATATCTGCTGCCCCCCAGCACGTGTGTCTGAGTAACATGGCTTTTCTCTTACCTCAGAGTGAAGATGATGATCTGGATATAGAGTCAGACTTTGATGATGCCAGTATCAACAGCTATTCTGTTTCAGATGGATCTACAAGCCGTAGTAGCCGCAGTCGCAAAAAACTCAAAGCTGGGAAAAAGAAAAAGAAAGGTACTGATACTTGCTGACAATGGGAGACAGCACAGCTAAGTGTGTGGAAAGATTGGAGAACGTCTGTGCAGAGTTTGGATATTTAACAGTATACAAGTTTTGGATTCTGGGTCTCTGCATTGCTATGTAGGCTGTTGGGAGAGTACCCTTGCTGTACGAAGCCTATACCTGTGGCTTGTACTACTATAACTCCTCACCACCCCTCTGCAGGTGAGGAGGACTCCACAGTGGCTGTGGATGGCTATGAGACTGATCACCAGGACTACTGTGAGGTGTGCCAGCAGGGAGGAGAAATTATACTCTGTGATACCTGCCCGCGTGCCTACCACATGGTTTGCCTGGACCCAGATATGGAGAAAGCTCCAGAGGGCAAATGGAGCTGCCCACACTGTGTGAGTAATGAATTCCCCAAACAGTGCAAGAGACCATGGAGGAGGGGGATGTCAAGTGACTTGAGGCTGCTCTTCTGTGGTAATAAAATAATCACAAATATGTGGCTTTGTTTTTCTGATTTCCCTCTCCTATAGGAAAAAGAGGGCATTCAGTGGGAAGCAAAGGAGGATAACTCTGAAGGTGAGGAAATCCTGGAGGATGTAGTGGGGGATGCTGAGGAAGAGGATGACCACCATATGGAGTTCTGTAGAGTCTGCAAGGATGGAGGAGAGCTGCTGTGCTGTGATGCCTGTCCTTCATCCTATCACATCCACTGTCTGAATCCCCCATTGCCTGAGATTCCCAATGGAGAGTGGCTGTGTCCTCGCTGCACTGTGAGTTTCTGCTAGTACCATTCTCCTGTTGCTATGAGAGTTGAGTGATCTAATCCCTTCAGTTTATCATGCTTTCCTGGAAATGATTGGTCCTTCGAAGACTCTTATCTCCTCTCACACCTTTGTCATAAAACATAAAGGCCTGGCTTTTTGTGGCCGTATTGCGCCTTGTTGATTAGCTGCCTTCTCCAGACAGTGGGAAGGACCAGGTTGACAGCCTTTGAGTTTCATGAAGTTTGCCCATGTGCAGGGTTGATGGATGGTTTTTAGTCCAGGATGCCAAGGCTCACTTTTCTTGGCTCCTGTATCTGTGTAGAAGCAGAAGAACAAGCACAAGCAAATTCAGTGCTGAAAGTATTTTGAACTGATGCTGAGACAAACTTGGTTTTTATTTTGCAGTGTGAGCTCTGTAATGCCAAGCCCTTTTTTAGTAGATGGTTAGGAGAAATATCACACTTGTCCAGACAGTTCTTGAAATAATTAATGTAAGTGGTGTTAGTTGCTTTCATTAGGTGATACGGACTTACAAGATGATGAACAAAAAAGCTGTTTCAGGACATAACCCTATGCTGGGCCCTTAGTTCTACAGCAGAATACTTTCTGCACAAACTTTAAATGGAAGTTGTGGTTGGACGGACTACTGGGCTCATCAAGCCTAGCAAATTCTGTCTGCATAGTAAAACTGTGAAAGTGACTCTGTGTTTCTGCTCAGTGCTTCTGTGTTGAAGTACCTACACTGATGCATCAACCTCTGTTTAACTTTCCAGTGCCCAGCTCTGAAAGGAAAGGTGCAGAAGATTTTGATCTGGAAGTGGGGTCAGCCCCCAGTTGGCCCCGCACCACCACGTCCACCTGATGCGGACCCCAACGCTCCACCCCCTAAACCTCTGGAGGGTCGGCCTGAAAGGCAGTTCTTTGTCAAATGGCAGGGCATGTCCTACTGGCACTGCTCTTGGGTGTCAGAGCTGCAGGTGAGTGGAGGACTCTTAACCGTGTCAGAAGGATGGATAGCTGAGGATAAAACACCTACTAACTGCTTGTGTCCTGACTTCAGCTGGAGCTGCACTGCCAGGTCATGTTTCGTAACTACCAACGCAAAAATGATATGGATGAGCCACCCTCAGGGGACTTTGGAGGGGAAGAAGAGAAGAGCCGAAAGAGAAAAAACAAAGACCCCAAATATGCTGAGATGGAGGAGCGATTCTATCGATATGGGATCAAGCCAGAGTGGATGATGATCCACAGGATCCTTAATCATAGGTAGGTGGGGGTAACAAAGAGGATTTTCAACAAAGACCTTAAGCAGGGCTAAGGGAGAATGGAAGAGCTAAACTGCAATATGACTGGGAGAAACAGTGGGAGTTTTTTTGTTGGTATGACAAATATAGTTGTTCTGTTTCTGTTGTTTCGCTAAGACCTCCTTCCCTTCTCTTGCATTTGAGTAGGTTGGGTGAGTAGTGCCATTTCACTGTGCTTAAGACTTACTGGTTTGTTCCGCAGTGTGGATAAGAAGGGGAATGTCCACTATTTGATTAAATGGAGAGACCTACCCTATGACCAGGCTTCCTGGGAAAGTGAAGATGTGGATATTCAAGATTATGACCTCTACAAGCAAGGCTACTGGAATCACAGGTAGGAGGAGTATCTAGAGGTTGTGTTCTCACTTCCCTCAAGAGAAAATATTGGCGTATTGCGGTCCCCCTTGTTGCTGACTCCTTATGCCTTTGGGCAGGGGCCTTGTACCTCTCCACCAGTTCATGAAGGCTCCAGCCTTGTTCTCTTGAGCCTATTGAGTTGGGTGATTGCCCTCCTATTCTTTGCAATAGTTTTCTCTTGATCTGTTAACAAAAAGCCATTAAACTTACAAGTTCTTGGGACTGTCTCTGCGTAGGGAGCTGATGCGAGGTGAAGAGGGCAGGCCTGGTAAGAAGTTAAAGAAAGTGAAGATGCGGAAACTGGAAAGGCCCCCTGAGACTCCCACAGTAGATGTAAGTTAATGTTTATTGCTTAGAAGCCATTTGATCTGCTTATTTTGGGGTGCCAGCAGGTAAATAGGAAACTGAAGAGGGAACAGCATATGGTTTAGAGTTCCTTCATGGCCTAAAGCAAAAATGGCTTATGGAGCCTTCAGACAAAGGTCTACCTTGTCCATTGGGTGAGACTAGGTGAAAGAGGTTTACAAAAATAAAAGGCTTCTCAGTGGGTACCTTTGGCCATTTGGGAATTAGGTTTGGTGGTAGTCTGGTTGTCATCTGTGAAGCCTTCTCTGTACTAATGAATGTATGGGTGACTGAGAAAGGACTCTTGGTAGCTATCTAGCTAAGGTAAAGGGTCTTAACTCTTCCACTGTAGCCAACAGTGAAATATGACCGGCAACCGGAGTACCTCGATGTAACAGGCGGGACCTTGCACCCCTACCAACTGGAAGGACTGAACTGGCTACGCTTCTCTTGGGCCCAGGGTACAGATACAATCTTGGCTGATGAAATGGGTCTGGGAAAGACTGTGCAGACAGCAGTGTTCTTGTATTCCTTATACAAAGAGGTGAGAGCTGGGAGGTCACTACCCCGTGTATTAGTGCCTGTATTAGTGATTGCAGTCATCTAATGCTCTTACTGACTCTATTTGTAGGGCCACTCCAAGGGTCCCTTCTTGGTGAGTGCTCCCCTGTCCACAATCATCAACTGGGAACGAGAATTCGAAATGTGGGCCCCGGATATGTATGTAGTGACCTATGTTGGGGACAAAGACAGCCGGGCCATCATCCGTGAGAATGAGTTTACTTTTGAGGATAATGCCATACGTGGAGGCAAAAAAGCATCCAGAATGAAGGTACGGAACTCTGCTGTAACACAAACCTGATTTAAGAGACGTACTTAGACTAGCTTTCAGCGGCTGAGGTTCAGATACTCTGATGTCCCTGGGAACTGATTATGCTTTTAGTTTCCAAGGGGAAATAACTGCAAATTGATGACAAGTGGGCGTTTAGACTCCTGCTGTAGACTGTTTAAACACTCGAATAGTCTGAACTAATTCAGTACTGAAAAAAGAAAGCTAAGATAATACTGACCATAGGCAAGTCCCCGTGTCTTTCCTACTTAGCCTGTGAAGTTGTGTATAGTTTCTACAGATATAAGTCCGTTGTATGTAAAAGACAAATATACAAAAAAAGTATGAACTTTTTAATCTCTCTGAGGAACTGGCTGACAGTGAGGCCATGCCCAGACAAGAAGGAAGAGTCTGATATAGGTGGCTAGTTTCTGTAGAATTTTAGTCTTCCTAGTAAAACCAGTATGGAAGCTAAAGCATTTTCATTGGCGGAGGTAGATAGGACTCCTTTCCTTCCCTTGAAATTAAACTACATTAAGTACTAACAATAATTTAAAATTCCATGGTAAGCTATTTATCTTTTTTAGCCTTAGCTTTTTGATGAGCCACTCTTCTCCGAATCTCATTTCCTTAACATGCCTCTACTCATGACTTAGTTGTTAAACATCTGTGTTAGAGTATTTGGCAGCTGTCCAAAAGTAGCGGGTATTGAGGAGGTAGAGGAGACTTACATGTGTTGAGAGTAGTGGGGGATTGAAAGACTAAAATGGTTTGGGCAGCATTTTGAATCTTGTGACAGAAAATTGTCGATGTGAACAGTTTTTGATGTGCTGTTTGACTGGGGCTCATGAGGATAACATGGAGAAACACTGCATCTGTTTTGCATGGGGCCATTCCTCTATCCTGTTACATATTCATCCTTTTCCTTTGCAGAAGGAGGCTGCTGTGAAGTTCCATGTGCTTCTCACTTCCTATGAACTGATCACAATTGATATGGCCATACTAGGCTCTATTGACTGGGCCTGTCTCATTGTGGATGAAGCTCACAGGCTGAAGAACAATCAGTCTAAGGTATAGAGAAGTATAGGCGGTTCATAGGCATGGCATATGTTGTGGGGGGGGAATGGGCAAAGAGTGTTCACAAGATTCAATAGCTGCTTCTAAGCTCATAAGTTTGTCTGACAAGTCTTAGTCATTTGTTCAGTAATAAATTTCATGTATTATTTAAAAGAAATTTATCAGCCTTTGTCTGGATATCAGTCATCATTGGGAACAACTTTACTTTTATACAGATCACTGGATAAAACATGGGGTTAAACACAGACCACTGGTCAAAACACCATTTCTTTCCAGGTGAATGGGCAATTGATGTAGACTGGAAAACAGAAAAACCTGGATGTGGTTGTTGCTCTGAAATACAAACTGGCTTCTCTGAAAGCATATCATATATCTGCAACACCTTTATTCTGAAAAGGTTTACCATGCTGAGCATAAAACAAGCTCCGTGAGCACAATTACCCTGCTTCCAGAGTAGGTTTGCTCTCTGTGTTCATCCAGCTTTGAAGCAGAACTAATTAGATGCTATACAAATGGAAGAGGTGGGCAGAGGTGTTCGAAAATGTCTGGGTAGGTGCTGAAAGCCATATAGCTGCTTTTATATGAAGCTGCACCTTAACTAAGCTTGTTTGAATTTAGTAGACTTGACTGTACTTCCTTAATCCAGCCCCTCCATAGGCCCTTGTGCCTTAATCAGCTGGGTTCTAGTGCTCAGGATGCTAAAAACAATTGTTATTGGAAATCTGGTTTTAGAGGTTCTTGGAGACTCTGTAGGATAGTTGCTGCTTGATTTCTGTTTTTACATTGAAATGGCTTTAGCTTTTTGGGTCTTGGCATGAGGCATCACAGCTGTGCTTGCAATTCAGTTTCTAGATCTTTGTAGGCACTGAGACTGGATGCCATTCTGTGCCTAGCATTGAAACTATTGGGAGTATGAATGAACGCTTACTATTAATATTCATTAATTGAAAGAGGATGTAGAGGCTCAAGGTTACACTCTGACACTATTGTTTATCCACCGAGGACCATTAAATCTACCTTTTTCTAGAGCAGTTTCCTGCTTACAGGTATTTGGCTGCAAGACAGATCAGATGCTTCTTCACAGATTGAGGTTATCTACTAAAGTTTTGCAGATACGATCAGTAACTTCCACATTTTATTACCAAAATGAGAATGTTTTTAACTGTAACTATATAGAAAGATAAGTCCCCATAGAGGCCACTAGAAGGATTCTTCTGGTGCGATAACCAAAACATAAGTGATAGTGTGTTTTTCTTTGTTTCCTTTGTTTTTTGTTTGCCATCTAGTACAAGCTACTTTCATTAAGTTTGACCTCGTATCATGTTAAGTGTAAGATACACAAAGAAATCGCCAAGCTTGTAAGTAAAATAGTGCTCTATTGTCAGTTTGTGCTGCTGGACATGGTACATTTGTGCTTTTTGGTGCAGTACTTTAACTGCTCACTACATCTGTCTGGAATTAACTTCATTGTTGTGAAAACCAGCACAAATTACCTTGAAGACATATTGGCGAACTCTTAGCTCTCTTTCTCCTCTGCTTGTTCAGAGCTCTGGAATGTTGCCAGGATTGATATGAATAGGAAGAGTGACTTAGCTATTTCTAGAATTCTCAAGGCAGAGTAGTTGTAGGAATGTGGAACACTAATTTAAGAAGAAAAAGTACATAGTATAGCAGTCTAGAAGTGATTGGTGGTCTGAAGGAGCTTGTAACTTGTAAGAGCAAAGGAAACCTTACCAGCACCTGATAACTTGTAGGAGTTACTGCAGTCATGTTTTAGCTATGCACAACAATGATCCAAATGAGATCAATCTAGTGACCCTGATTGGAATGTGAATTACTTGGAGCTCTTGTCCAAACAGCTGATGTGATCTAAATTGAAACCTAGCTTGGTGTCAACTTTTTTCCCTAGGAGATTTATTTTTTGTAGGCCTATGACTTGATAAGCCTTTAATACGTTTGTGTTTGGTTTTGTTTGTTTAATTTTCTCACCATTTCTTCCCTGCTCTCTACTTTCCAGTTCTTCCGTGTGCTGAATGGTTACTCCCTCCAGCACAAGCTGCTGCTTACAGGAACTCCCCTGCAGAACAACCTGGAAGAGCTGTTCCACCTGCTGAACTTCCTGACACCTGAGAGATTCCAGTATGTCTTGCAGCGCAAGTCAGCCTGCCTGCCTTGTCACTCCTATCCCCTTCCTTGCTCTTTTTCTCTTTTTCCTTTGTGGCATTTGCTGAGTGTCTGTTTCTCTGCAGTAACTTGGAGGGCTTCCTAGAAGAGTTTGCAGATATTGCCAAGGAAGATCAGATCAAGAAGCTGCATGACATGCTGGGCCCGCATATGCTGAGGCGTCTCAAAGCTGATGTTTTCAAGAATATGCCATCTAAGACTGAACTCATTGTCAGAGTGGAGCTGAGCCCTATGCAGAAGTGAGTGTGAGGATGAAGCACCTGCTGTTGAGTTGCTGTTTCTTTGTTTTGCAGTTTCAAAGAGGATGCTGAAACAGCCTTATCCTCATTATAGGGCTTTCTGCACAGTGGATGAGAGGAAAATTTCCTGCTTCCACTATAGCAGAGGAAGGACTAATCCTGTGCACTGATGTAAGGGATAAAGAAATAGTGAATGTCACTGGCAGAGTCTGGGTAGCTGGCAGGTAGTGCCACAAGCTGTGCAGAATCTAGCAAGAGAAGAGCATGTTAGTCATTCTCACGAGGTGTGTCTGAGTTGTACCTTCTTTTTTGTTTCAGGAAATATTATAAATACATTTTGACAAGAAACTTCGAGGCACTGAATGCACGAGGTGGTGGTAACCAAGTCTCGTTGCTCAATGTTGTTATGGATCTGAAGAAGTGCTGTAACCACCCCTACCTCTTTCCTGTGGCTGCTATGGTATGTCCAGTCACTTACTCTGTATAAGCAAATTCCCTGCTGGTTGTTTTCAAGGAGCCAGTTAACTCCCTAGTTGAAGCATGGAGGGGTTCCCATTCCTCTCTTTTTGCCTCTGTTTTATTCATTTTGTCCGTATTTAGACCTAACATGCTGGAAGGCCTTTTTTATCAGCATATTTTTATGACAGGTAGGAGCTATCTCATGGCTCATGCAAGATGGTGAAGAGTAGGGACTGAGAAAGAAAGAGGGGGGTATCTAGAAGTCAGATTGCAAGAGAAGAGGCACAGGGTAGCACTGATGTTTTATACAAGCAGTGTACTACCTTGTGGTTGTGCCAAGGTAAATGAGCAGGTGTGACCCAACATCTGATGAACACAGCTGGGGACTAAGGCCAAGTTACATCCCTTCAAGCTGTTTTTGTCCCTTGCCCCTTATTCCCTCTTTCTCTTTTTCTTCTCAGGAAGCTCCAAAAATGCCAAATGGCATGTATGATGGTAGCGCACTTATTCGAGCCTCTGGAAAGCTGTTGCTGCTCCAGAAGATGTTAAAGAACCTGAAGGAAGGGGGTCACAGGGTGCTCATATTCTCTCAGGTACATGGGGAAAAACCTTAAGGCTCAGAATTCTTTTTCTGAGAAAGAACTCTGTTGATCTGGTATCCCCTTGTCCCTCACTCTTTCATGATGGTGTTTTTCTGGTGTGCAGATGACTAAAATGTTGGACCTTCTAGAAGATTTTCTGGAACATGAAGGGTACAAATATGAGCGGATTGATGGAGGAATCACAGGAAACATGCGTCAGGAGGCTATTGATCGCTTCAATGGTATGGAGTCTCCTTTTTTCCTGTAAAATGAAAACTGTCACCTTGGATGTGCATAGTGGTCAACATGGGATTGTTGTGGCCCAAGCTTTCCATTGCTTTCCTGGAATGTTAAGTTAGTAGTAATTCCCTGTCAAGTGATGTGGGTCAGATAAAAATCCTTGTTTGAGTGTTACACTCTCCCTTGATTAGTTTTATTCTCTTTTATCTAAGCTCCTGGAGCTCAGCAGTTCTGCTTTCTGCTTTCAACTCGAGCTGGGGGTCTTGGTATTAACTTGGCCACAGCAGACACTGTGATTATCTACGATTCAGACTGGAACCCCCACAATGATATCCAGGTGAGTCTGACTGAGACCACTCACAATGGAGTAATCCTGAGGAAGAGGGGGAATTAAATTGTCAGGAGGAGTGAAGGAATGTGAGATTTCCTGTCCAGAAATACGCAAAATTAGAGCAGTGAGGATGGGTAGAGATGGGCAGTGAAATAGTGGAGGGTTCTTCCAGGATACAGCCTTCACTAGTGTTAAGAGCCAAAATGAAGGCAACTGGGAAGCTTATGGAGGTAGGCGGGTGTATCAGACAACTACCTGTGTAGCTCTAGATTATTTTGAGCACATCTCTTTTCTAGGCCTTCAGTCGTGCACACAGAATTGGACAGAACAAGAAAGTGATGATATACCGCTTTGTGACAAGGGCCTCAGTGGAGGAGCGTATCACTCAGGTGGCCAAGAAGAAAATGATGCTAACTCATCTGGTAGTGAGACCAGGGTTGGGCTCCAAGACAGGCTCCATGTCCAAACAGGAACTTGATGACATTCTCAAATTTGGCACTGAAGAGCTCTTCAAGGATGAGGCTACTGAGGGGGGTGAGTGCCTGGGATTAGAACTGAAAGGGGTGGGCAAATCTGTCTCCTTACGTAGTGAGAGACTGTGGACACAGTGCTGATTATAGCTCAACAGAGAGGTCTAGGCTGGCATTCCCTTTCCTACTCCCTCGAGATCCACACAGCAACTGTGCCTGTGCTCTTCCTTCAGGGGATAACAAAGAAGGTGAGGACAGCAGTGTCATCCACTATGATGACAAAGCAATTGAGCGTCTGTTGGATCGGAACCAGGATGAAACAGAAGATACAGAACTTCAGGGCATGAATGAGTATCTCAGCTCCTTCAAGGTGGCCCAGTATGTGGTTCGTGAGGAGGAGATGGGGGTGAGTAGGAGTTGGATGTCAGCTAGTATGTTCTGCGGAATGATGGACGATCAATTAAGTAAATTGAGCTCTGATGCTTTTAAGGACAAGCAGGCATATATCTGCTATGACAGATTGGGACTTGGAGCACAGAGCCCTAAATTTGTTACCTCTCTGGCAGGAAGAAGAGGAGGTTGAACGGGAGATCATTAAGCAGGAGGAGTCAGTGGATCCTGATTACTGGGAGAAACTGCTGCGTCACCACTATGAACAACAACAGGAGGATCTGGCCAGGAATCTGGGCAAGGGCAAACGTATCCGCAAGCAAGTTAACTACAATGATGGCTCTCAGGAGGATAGAGGTACAAATCCACAGGACCCTGAGGGAAAAATGGGTGTAAGTATATCTTGCTGGGAAGTAACGGAGTAGCGTCTCAGGCTCACGTGCTGTTTTTCTTTCAGACTGGCAGGATGACCAGTCAGATAATCAGTCAGATTATTCAGTTGCTTCTGAGGAAGGAGATGAGGACTTCGATGAGAGGTCTGAAGGTAAGTTCTGGTGAAGCTAGACTTCCTGCATCACTTTCTCTGAGTGTAGAAAACAGCTGGGACTCAGTTTGGGAGACTTATACATTTTGTGGTGCCATTCTGCCGGGAAAATATTCACACAACAGTGTGCTGTGCATTGTCCCTCCTCCTTAGCTGCGTTTCTCTCTTCAGCAGCTCGTCGGCCTAGCCGCAAGGGCCTGAGAAATGATAAGGATAAGCCTCTGCCTCCCTTACTTGCCCGTGTGGGGGGGAACATCGAGGTAAGTAGTACCAGGAGTAGGCATTTGCATCCTAGCTGCTTCTGTATGGTTCTTGCCATGTCTGCATGTCTCCTCCTCCATTCTAGGTTTTGGGTTTCAATGCTCGCCAGCGGAAAGCCTTCCTCAATGCCATCATGCGCTATGGAATGCCACCTCAGGATGCCTTCACCACTCAATGGCTTGTTCGGGACCTCCGTGGCAAGTCAGAAAAAGAGTTTAAGTGAGTCTGCATTAGGCAGGGATGGAAGACAGGCAGCATCTAATCCCTTTGGGAAAGAATGAGTGTGGGGCCTTAGAGACTACACTTCCTTAATGTAATAGTTGGTTCTTCGTGGGAGGATGAAGTATAAGCTGGGAGAGATGAGGGGCTTGTTCCCAGCTCTCTTACTTGAATTTGACTCATCAGTCACCAAAAGCAAATGCTTTCAGAGGAGTAAGCATGTAATGAATACTCTCCCTGAGTCTTTCCTAGGCTTACGGTTGCTTCTGGCTCAAGTCTCTTGAGTCAGCTTTGTGTCCTTTCTGTATATAGTAATTCTGTCAGGAAATTCTCCCTTGAAGGAGCCTAGACTCCAGAACTTGTGTTACTATGGGTTAGGAATCCTGGGGTAATTTCCCTTATGTGCTAGAAGGTGTCTGATGATGCGTGTCTCCAGCCAACTTGATTTATGGACTAATTGCTTTTTTCAATTGCTTCAGGGCCTATGTTTCGCTGTTCATGCGCCATTTATGTGAACCTGGAGCTGATGGTGCAGAGACCTTTGCAGATGGGGTCCCACGGGAAGGTCTTTCTCGACAGCACGTCCTTACTCGCATTGGGGTCATGTCACTTATACGCAAAAAGGTAGGTGCCTGGCAGAGCAATGTGGCCTTTGCTGTCCATACAGCTGTAGTCATACTGTAGTCAGTGAGCTAGGGAGTTACCTCTCCTTTCACACCTACTTTTGTTGTATGCTGAGTGATCCGCCCCTGCTGGTTTGAGGACGAGCTTTGTATGACTCTCCAATGATATGTATTTCCCTCTCATGCAGGTGCAGGAATTTGAGCATGTGAACGGCCGCTGGAGTATGCCAGAACTGGCAGAGATAGAGGAGAACAAGAAGCTTTCACAGCCAAGCTCACCCTCTCCGAAAACTCCGACTCCTTCAACACCAGGGGATACACAGCCGAATACACCCGCCCCTGTTCCTCCACCTGGTGAGGGCTCCCCCCTTGTGCAGCCCTGCGTCCTGACCTCATCCTGGCTGTTCCCCTCACCGGAACTGTGGTGGTGGGGTCTGGAGGTGGACGCAGATCAACTTACTCTCGTGTTAGGAGGGCTGCCAAAGACATGTGCAAACCCTTAAAGGCAAGAGAGGACACTAGCTTTCCTTGGATAAGCTGACATCAGTGAGAAGTCCAGCATTTGTAGTGGGCAGGAAAGGGGTGGGGGGTGTTGAGTGATGTTGGTTCCATTTTGATGGGCCCGATCTCTGGGAGCAAAGGAGATGTGTGCTTGGTAACTGGGAGGGGAAGACCTTACTGATGGCTTCTCTTCTTTTGTCTGCTGTGCTGCTCTGGGGTGGGGAATACACAGAAGAAGGAGTAAAAGTAGAAGAAGGAGCCAGTGCTAAGGATCAAGGAGAGCCATCTGAATCAGAGAAAGAGCTCAGTGCCTCTGCTACTGAAACAGAGGTCCCAATGGAGGTGAGTCTTGGGTGGCTTGTTTGCCTCACAATCTCTCTTGCAAATTTCTCTACTTCTAATCTCTCTTTGTTCAGTTGATAAGACAGAGATGAGTTCTTGGAGTGATATTTAAAGGTAACTCTCAGATCCTCAGAATTGGCCTGAGGGTTTAGTGCATCTTTGCTTTCTAAATTGCTGTAGCTGTCTTCTGTTTCCACGGACTGCTTTACCTTGCTTCTCACTGATTGCTGTCCTCTGCAGGGTGCTCAGCCTGTGGAGACACCACCACAGGAAGCAAAATCCCCAGCAAACCCCACAGAAGCAGATGAAAAAAAAGTAGAGGAGCCGGAAGTGAAGGAAAGACCAGATGAACCAATGGAAGTAGAGAGCAAAGGTACAAAATACTCCATCCTAAAAAAACAGGCCTGAATGTAGAAAAACACTGGGGAGTTAATGGAACAGTATTGGGTTTCTCTGGTTGAAGAATAAAACTGTGGACTTGCTGTGTTCCTCTACATCTCATGTTCCCTTTCCCTCCTGCAGCTGATGTGGAGAAAGTGGAGGACAGAGCACCTATTGAGAATCCTCCTGAACCTCCTATAATCACTCTGGATGAGAAAGGTGTGAGGAATGATAATTCCCTTCTCTCCCTTAATCTTTCTTCTGCAAGGGGTCCTTGTGGGTCCAGCTTGTGTGGTATCTTGTTTTTCTAATAATTTCCTGTGTGTACAGATGAGAAAAAGGATGATGATAAGAGAGACGTGGTGATGCTGCAGAATGGAGAGATGCTGAAAGAGTCAGTAGATGAAAGGCACAAGAAGGCAGTAAAGCAGCGCTTCATGTTCAACATAGCAGATGGTGGTTTCACTGGTATGAGATCTTTATCTGCTTGAACTGGTTTATATGCCCTTGCTTGTGTTTGTGAAATAACTTCCAACCTTTCTGGTGTCTCCTGCCTTTCCAGAACTACACTCCCTCTGGCAGAATGAAGAGCGAGCTGCAACTGTCACAAAGAAGACCTATGAGATCTGGCATCGGCGTCATGACTACTGGCTCCTTGCTGGGATTATCAAGTATCCTTGCCATGATGGATCCATTTTCCTGCCTTGTACATATAATTTGTGAAGGTGACAGTCCTGGGTCTGACTGGAGTAGGTTGAATGATAGCACTTTATCCTCTTTCAGAAGAGTGATAGTGATGGTGGGAGGAGGAGCTTCCTGCCAGCACAGTTAACACTTAGCAGGACATAGTTCTCATTCCTTTTCCTTGGCTCCTGTTCCTCCCCTCTGTGTGCCCCCTTTCTCCACCCCCTCTGAAGAACAGTACTGCCTGG
>NW_020897715.1:16980221-17063482 GCF_003984885.1 Neopelma chrysocephalum | reverse complement strand
ATTCAGAATGATCCACGTTACGCCATCCTCAATGAACCCTTCAAGGGTGAGATGAACAGGGGTAACTTCCTGGAAATAAAGAATAAGTTCTTGGCAAGGAGATTTAAGGTAAGAATTTGTCTTCAGTTTGATAACTGGCTGGACCTCTAAAGAACAAAAGCTTCAGTTCTGAGTTTCCATTAAGAAAGTAAAAGGTTTCTGCAGTGCCTTTCATTTTAGGGTAAATAAAAAATGAATCAATATATCTTAGGGTCATGCAGTTGCTCCATGATAGTAGCTCTCTTTTTTCTGGAAATGGTACCGGGGAGCTTGGTTCATTGCTCTCTATCCAAATGTTTATTCAACAACTGATATGCAGGAGGCTTAAGATTGAAGTGGCTGTTTTCATCACAGCTTCTGCTTGGTCTGCTACAGCCTACTCTATGTGCCTAAACAGAACTGTATGGATTGGTGAAAGCGTTGCCTTCAGTCTTTACCTCATCCTCTTCAGGAGTGAACATGGCTTAGTTGTGGGAGTGATTTAAGACCAATCCAAATAAAGGCCATATAGGTCTCAGTCTTTGGGCAAAACATTAATTCATTATGTTCTGGATGGTCAGTTCTGCACTGACAGGATTCTTGTTGATTTCTCCAAATGCTTACAAGATTTCAGATTCTTCCTGTAAGTAGCATGGGACACTTCTCACTTGGGTTCAATGAGAAATCTCCATCCCCTTTGTCTCAAAGGAAGAGTAAAATGGCAAACAACTTGGTCTGTAAAGAGAATCTGAGGAGGAATGAGAATCCTAGAGGATTTGTAGTAGCCTTTTATTAAACCTGATGTAGCCTGGTTTTCTAGTGTACCTGGCTTAGCTTCATGAAGCCTTTATTGTTTTGGGCTACACAGTAAAAGAGGCTAGTGAAAGGAGGTTCAGGTGCAGAATCCCATCTTATGAGAGAGTAAAGAACCGGAGTAAGACTAGGGGTGCAAACAGGCTCCCCCCTTTCAGGCAGCTGCTGAAAGACACGTTCCTCCCCCCCTTGCAGCTCTTGGAGCAGGCACTGGTGATCGAGGAGCAGCTGCGGCGAGCTGCCTATCTGAACATGTCTGAAGACCCATCTCACCCTTCTATGGCTCTGAACACACGTTTTGCAGAGGTGGAATGCCTGGCTGAGAGCCACCAGCATCTATCCAAGGAGTCAATGGCCGGGAATAAACCAGCCAATGCTGTGCTGCACAAAGGTAATGCAGTGTGATAAACAAGGCTGGGGTAGGTGCTTACCATTACTGTCCCCTCTCGTTTTTTCCCTCTGGGGTGTCCCTTTCCCCTCGGAACAGATGTCCCTTTCTCTTCTAGTTCTGAAGCAGCTGGAGGAGCTTTTGAGTGACATGAAGGCAGATGTGACTCGTCTGCCCGCCACCATTGCCCGTATCCCGCCCGTGGCAGTGCGCCTCCAGATGTCGGAGCGCAACATCCTCAGCCGCCTGGCCAACCGCAGCAGTGAGCCCCCGCCCCCGCCCCCACCCCCACCCCAACAAGTACGTACCCTCTCTGGTCAGTAAGCATTGCTACTGAGGCGGGGGGGGGCTCCATGGGCAAAGCTGGGCTCTGGTGACCAGCCCTCGAGTCTCAGATCCTCTTCTCTCACCCTACAGGTGGCCCAGCAGCAGTGAGTCCCTGGCCCAGTGCTGTTGACCTTTCGGCCAAGCTGAAGTGACCCCACCCCACCCCACCCCTTCACACTCTACCCCTCTGCCTGACATTCCTGACTGGGTGCTGTTTCCCTCCATGGAAGCTGCTGCTCAGGTCTCTGGGAGGAGAAGAAACTCCTTCCTCTGCAGCCAGCCCGTTGAAGCAAGGAGTGTGTTTAGGAGAGAGGGGGATGGATGGATGATGGACTCTGTATATAGTGACTGGAGGCCCCAGCGCCATGTCTGTTACACAGAGAATCTGGCTGTGTTGCTCGTTGCCTCCGCCTGGAATTCCAGTTTTTGTTTTTAATTTTATTTTGAGTTTGTTTACTGAGAAGAGTGCGCAGGCAAGACCAAGTAAAAGCCAGGACAGAGACAAAGCTACCTCCATCAAAATCCTTTTTAATACAAAAACTGACCGGACTCATCCACTAGTAAACAGCTTGAAGACAAAAGCAAACAACAGTGAAAAAAAAACAACAAAAAACAGAGCAAAACATTGATAAAACTGAAAAATAAAGTTTCCTTGTATTTTATTTTGTTGTCTCTATTTAGCATTAGACCGGTTGGGTAAGTATTTACTCAAGGGCCAGGCTCTGTCCTGTCCCACAGAAGGGTTCTGGTTGGAAAAGACCTCCAAAGCTGAGTCCAACCTGTGACCAATCACCACTTCCTCTAGTTGCCGAAGTGCCACGTCCTGTTGTTTCTTTAACATCTTCAGGGAGGGTGATTCCACCACCTCCATGGGCAGCCCCTTCCCCTATTTATCAGGCATTTCCCCTTTCCACGAAGAAATTTCTCCTGATGTTCAACCTCAGCCTCCTCTCCGAGAGCAGGTTTTGTGATATCCCCTCACCTCTGAATTCTTGTTTTCACCTTGCCTGTGTGCCGCTCCCCTTCTCTGCTGCCTGCGTTTTCCGTGTTTACTCAACCAAGGGTGTAAAGCAGCCTGCTGCCACCTGAGTGCCCCGGGAAGGCTGACACTGCCCGTTTCCGCCGGTGGCGGGATCCCCGCTCCCGGCAGCGCCGGCACCAGAGCCTCCCACATGTCCCGGGGCCGGGCGGTGCCGCCGACGTTGCGGTGCGGACCAATCAGCGCGCAGGAGCGGCGGCTCCGGCCAATGGGCGGTGCGGCGGCGTGCGCGTGCGCGGTGCGACGGGGAGCCCCGCACGTGTGGTGGCGGCGGGCGCGGAGCCGCGCGGAGAGCGGGCGCGGCCATGGGGCGGAAGCTCGATCCCACTAGGAAGGAGAAGCGCGGCCCCGGCCGCAAGGCCCGCAAGCAGCGCGGGGCCGAGGTGGAGCTGGCCCGCTTCCTGCCGCCAGGTAAGTCCGGCCCGAGCAGGCCCGCGGCCGCCCCACGGCGCCTGGGGCCGCCTGACCGCCGCGTATCTTCCCGCAGAGCCGGAGACCGGCAGGAAGAAGCTCTCCAGTCACGGGAGAAAGAGGTGAGGGGGGCGGCCCGGCGGGGCGGGGGGAGCTGGACCGAGCCGGGGCTGATCACCGCTTCCCCTCCCGGTCTAGGGCTGCGAAGAGGCGGCTGGGAGCGGTCAGTGGCCCGGCGGGGAAGAGGCCGCTCGGAGCAGGAGGAGGAGGAGGAGGGCGGGAGCCGGCAGGTGAGTGGGAGCGGTGTCCGAACCGGGGTGACGGGCCCGTAGCCCATCTGTCCTGCTGCTCCCCGGCGTATCCCCACCACCACAGTCAGGCTCCGGCCTCTTTTTTACGGCACGGGACAGGTGGAATTTCATTATTTTAAGTCATGAAGTCATAGAATATCCTGAGTTGGAAGGGACCCACAAGGATCGAGTACAACTCCTGGCCCTGCACAGGACCAGACCGTCCCCAAGAATCACATCGTGTGGCTGAGACCAATGAACTCTGTAAGGCTTGGCTCTGTGACCACTGCCCTCGGGAGCCTGTTCCAGTACCCAACCACCCTCTGAGTGAAGAACCTTTTCCTAATATCCAACCTAAACCTCCTCTGACACAACTTTAGGCCATTCCCTTGAGTTCTCTCACTGGTCACCACAGAGAAGAGATCAATGCCTGTTTCTCCTCTTCCTCTCACAAGGAAGTTGTAACTGGAGTAAAGTCTCCCCTCAGTCTCCTCTTCTGCAGGCTGAACAGACCAAGTGATCTCAGCTGCTCCTCATACGGCTTCCCCTCAAAGGCTTCCCCTCAAGGCCCTTCACCATCTTCACGGCCCTCCCTTGGATGCTCTCTAATAGATAATAACAATGAATTCTACCTGATTTCTGATGGTTGCCATGCCAGGCAGCAGTGCTGTCTGAAGAACTAGTAAAAGGTCTCTCTTCTATGTGTTAAATCCATTTCTGACTTATCCTCCCTTCACAGCAAGGTCGTTGCAGGCCAGTTGTGTAGCTGAGGTTTTTAAATCACTGTGTTATGCCCTGTGTAGCCCAGGAAGCTGTTGCAGTAGGAAGAAGGAAGGATAGACAAAGATTTGGGAAGGAGGGCACTGTAATATGTCAGAGGAAGAATTTTGTAGCAGTGCTTTAGTTTGGTAGTTCTAGTTAGATTTCCCTAAGGTTTCACTAGGGGAGAGGTGAGAATATGCCCTTCTTTATAATTGAGATTTGGAGAGCAAGCAGTCCCTTCTCTTGGACAGGCAGCTCAGGACTCAAATGAAGGCCTTTTTGTATAACAACTGGAGAAACAGAGCAGCTGCTTTTGGGAATAATCCCTAATTTTTATCTGCTTTTTCTGCCCATAGTTAAAGAGCAGGTGTCCACACAGAAGAAATGTGCCGTAAAGGCAGCAGGACAAACCACTCGTGGCCAATCTGGTTTCAGTGATGACAATTCAAAATGGCTGGCTCCAGCCAAAGCCAAGAAAATCCGATCTAAAGGAAACCATGTGGAGTTATCCAGCGATGGTGAGGTGGAAGAGGGCAACTGGGAGATGGAGGAGGAGGATGGGAGCAGCGAGGAGATGGTCGATGATTACGGTGCCTCATCATCAGAAGAAGAAGAGGTAGGAACTTTCTGCTCATAATTCTACAAGAAATACTTGATGTTGCTGGCTGAAAGGACCCATCAGGCCTGGGGAAAAAGGATGGTTTTACTGGGGGGAGGGGAGGATGGTGAGGTGGTGGAGTGCTTTCCCCTTCTTACTTTCAAAAGAACAATTTCAAGTTTAGTAGTGTAACATTAAGTGCTTTTGTTTGTTGTCCTTTTTAAACAGAGCAAGTAAATTTCACAGATAGTGGGAAGTAAGGGGGCAGCTGTGGATGGATGCTTGATTAATCTTTTGTCTGTCTTTAGTTGCTGCCTATTGAAAAAGCTGCCCTGAAGCAGAAGCCTGACAGGTGAGGATATGAGAACATCACCAGGCTGCAGAGCCTTTCCTGGCTAGATGAGGAGCCTGTGTTGTTTATTCTTCCACCCTTTCTGCCATCTAAGAAGTGGTAGTTGTGAAGTGTCTGTGTGATTCTCTTCTTGTGTAAAGCATCTGTCCTGTTCTTTGTCCTTAGGGAAGGCCTCAGTGAAGATGACAGTGAAGAGGAAGAGGAGGAGGAAGAGGAGGAGGAAGAGGCAGCAGAGACAATAGGCAGACAGAAAATGGGACAGAAGGAGGAAGAGAACCCAGATCTGCAGCTCAACCTAGATATAGATGAACAGTTTAAACTGCCATCTAATGAAGAGATTGAGAAAGAGAATATCCTTTTTATCTGTGACATCCATAAGCCATAGGCATGCAGCACAGGGCCTGGATACAATCAAAGAGCTTCACTTGGACTTTTATCATGCATATTGCTTAGCGAGAGGGTTTGCGCGTGACAATGTATTTTTAGATGAGCTGTCCTAATAGATAGTATATAATGCTGTGCTTCTGTACAGCACAGTTAGGAAATCTGTTACACCCTGTATGGGGCTTGAAGCCTGCCCTAATTTCTTTTCTAGTCCTAAATACATATGGATATCTTATCACGTAGTTTGTTTTTCTCTACCCTGATTTGCCTGGCAGGTGTTTGTGTAACCCATTCCTAGAGCCTCTGATGACAGCAATTCCAGCATCCAAAGTGCTTGCTCCTGGACTTTGGTGATTTTAATTTCCTGCCTCCCAGTACAATTTAATCCTGTCTCTTCTCGTTCCCCTCTGTATCCCTTGGTTGCCCTTGGGGAACTTCTAGTCTCCTTTCTGATACAGATAATGTTTTCACTATTAAAAGACTTCTTTTGTTGGATCTTTTATTTTTCCTATTCTTTTTCTGTTTATCTAAAAGTAACCAACCCAATTCTTTTAAACACCTTGTAGTCCTGCCTTGGGAACTTTTTTGTCCAATTCCATCCTTTGATTCCCTGCTCTGCTGAGTTCTGCCGAGAGGGTGTATTCCCACAAAGCCTTTCTGGCACATGTGCTCTTGTGGCGCATGAGTCCTGCACGACTCATTGTACTTGTAAAGAGCCTCTGTGAGAGTTTCTTGTCTGTTCATGATTCCTTAATGGTTTTCCTACCTGCTGAGCCACCCGACCTGCACGTCATTCACCAGCGCATCAAGGGCAACATGGAGGTGCTGCAGGACTTCGCGGTGAAGCGGGAGGAGGGACGCACGCGGCAAGAGTACCTGGCGTTGCTGCGCCGGGACATGGCTGCCTACTATTCCTATAGTGATTTCCTGCTCATGAAGCTCATGGACATCTTCCCACTCCCTGAGGTGGGATCCTTCCCTTCCCATAGCTTTGCTGACTGGTGAGGATTTGGCTGCCTCCCTGGGTCTTCATTTTTTGTCTGTATTCTCTGCCCCTTCTTTCATCCAGCTGATAAACTTCCTGGAAGCCAATGAGGTTCCCCGCCCTGTGACTATTCGCACCAACACACTGAAGACACGGCGACGGGACCTGGCGCAGGTGAGCAGGAACCAGGGGTTGTCTCCTGCACCTCCTGTCACAGGAAGCAGTGTTTCAGTCCCTTCTTGTCTTGCAGGCTCTGATCAACCGTGGCGTGAATCTTGACCCCTTGGGGAAGTGGTCGAAAACAGGACTTGTTATTTATGACTCCTCTGTGCCCATCGGTGAGATCACCCTTCCAGCTGTAGGGCTGAGCTGACCCGCTCTTGCTTCCCTTTCTGTCACATGTCATCTTCTTCTGTTCTGCCTTCCTTGCTCAGGTGCCACCCCTGAGTATCTGGCTGGACACTACATGCTGCAAGGAGCCTCCAGTCTTCTCCCTGTCATGGCTCTGGCTCCACAGGAGAATGAGCGCATCCTGGATATGTGCTGTGCCCCAGGAGGCAAGACCAGCTACATAGGTACCGCCCTGGAGCCTTGGGAGGGATGCTCTGTGAAGTGATGAGTTTCCACTGGTCTATACAGAAACGGGGAATAGAGGGGGACTGAATTTAAGGAAAGGAGGGGGTAGCTGTCCCTACAGACCAAAGTGTGGGAGGTTTGCAGCCCCTTGCTGATGTGTTTTGCCCTCTGTCAGCTCAGCTTATGAAGAACACAGGTATGATCTTGGCCAACGACAGCAATGCCGAGCGGCTGCGCAGCGTGGTAGGGAATCTGCATCGGCTGGGAGTCACCAACACTGTCGTGAGTAACTGCGATGGACGCCAGTTCCCCAAGGTATGCTCCTGCCTGTTTTGAGGTGTCTTTACCATACTTACCTAGAGCTGTTGTGATGTCCCCTTAGTAAAGCTGTGTTCTCCAAAGCCACTTGTCACAGGAGGATGAGCAGAGCTGCTGGGGAGTGTGTTTGTTATTTGAAACGGAGGCAGGAAGATGGACAGGGAGGAAGGAGGAATCTTTCCTGCCTTTCCAGTCTTCTGGTTCCCATTCTAGTCTTGGTCTTGTTCTGAGTTCACACTGTGAGTGTAATTCCAATGTACATCTGTCTGTAGGTGCTTGGAGGGTTCGACCGTGTCTTGCTTGATGCTCCTTGTAGCGGAACAGGTGTCATTTCCAAGGATCCTGCTGTCAAAACCAACAAGGTGAGTGACCAGTGGGGACTCAAGGATGAGTCATGAGAGGAAGGACTTTGGGACAGCTTTTTTCTTGAGAGATGCCTGCAATAGAGACACTGATTTTTCCATCTCTTTCCTATTCTGTGTGTTGTACCAGAGCTAGTTTTTTGAGATTAGTTCTGCAAGTTCTCCAGAATCTTGTATATCGTGTGTGCTTTGTTCTCCTGTCATGTCTTCCATCCACAGTAAAGGCCTGGGGTTCTTCCTTATGCCTCTGGCATCTTAACCTATCTTTCTCTTACAGGATGAGAAAGACATCCTGCGCTGTGCTCACCTGCAGAAGGAGCTGATTCTTAGCGCTATAGATTCAGTCAATGCTGCCTCAGAGACAGGGGGCTATGTTGTCTACTGCACTTGTTCCATCATGGTAAGTCCTTTCCATGCTCTTCTGCGGTCACCTCACCCTCAGGGGACTGGTGAGTTTTGGATCCTAATGCTGAGCCCCTGGCAGGTGGAGGAGAATGAGTGGGTTGTGGATTATGCCCTGAAGAAACGCAACGTCCGTTTGGTGGCCACAGGCCTGGACTTTGGCAAGGAAGGCTTCACCAGGTGCGTGCCAGGTCACAAGCTGCACAGGTGACTGTTCCCTAGCGGCCAGGCTTGAGCAGAGATATTCTATCAGTTCTCACCCCACTTCCTTTCCCAGGTTCAAGGACCGTCGCTTCCATCCCTCCCTCAAGTCTACGCGGCGTTTCTATCCCCACGCACACAATATGGATGGGTTCTTCATTGCAAAATTCAAGAAATTCTCTAATGCCATTCCTCAGGCACAGAAAGGTAACGTAGTGCTGGAACTTGGCTGAGTTGCCCAGGGCTGCTCTCACATGCTCCTTCCCCTGCAAAAGCCATGGGGATGCTTCTTACAGCGCCTTTCTCTCCTTTCAGATGAAGAACCTGCTGCAGAAGCAGCAACTCTGTCTGCTGTCCCTGAGACCAACATGGAACCTCCGCCAAAAAAGAAGAAACTTGAGGGATCAAAAGCTGACAAAGAGCAGAAGCTGCCACAACCGACTTTGAAGAAGAAACATTCATTGCAGGCACAGAGGAGACCCTTAAAGGCTGTCCGGCCTTCTCCCAAAATGATGCGTCCTAAAATCCCTACCAGGAAGAAGAAACATAGAGTGAAACCAAATGGACAGTGAGAGGAACTGCTTTTCCAGGTGTTGGTCCCTTCCTCGGAGAGCAAAGGCTGCTGCAGCTATGTGTGTACCACCACTGTGCTACTCTGTGCAGATCATCTCTGCAGCTCTGGACACCTGGGACAGCGATAGCCCCCTTTGCTCCTTTCCCTCTGCATCAAGGACTGATGCACTGACCCATTAAAAGTTTTATATTCTTGCTCAAGTCCTTTTCCCTTAAACATGGAATACATTCTGAAACATTCTCTTGAACAGGGAATTCTGCCATGTCCCACCTTACTCCCCTTCCACTCCTTGCTGATGCCCTGGCATTTCTGGTGTCTGTCCTTATCCCCTGCAATGTGGTTGTGAAGAAGCAGTGGGAGTTGAAATCCTAGCTCCCTGCAGGAAGGCTGTATTATGTGGTGCCTGTCCAGCTGAGTGTGTTGTCAGGCTGGAGCTCCTAGGCACTGGTCCTGTGCTGTTCCCTAGTTCCCTTTTGTCACTAAGTGCTACCACTTCACTGTTGTGACTGTCCCCATTTCACTCTTTTGCTGGTCCCCAGCAGTCTCTTGGTTCTTGGCCTCCCAGACTGGAGCAGAGATTGCTCTTGGTTCTGGAGCTGTACAATCCTGTTTCTTTTTGCTTGTTTGTTCACCCAAATGTGGCTGTTTCTCCTCAAGACATACCAAACAGTGGTCTGGGCTGTTTCTATTTAAACATCACCCTAGGTCCCTTTCTGTTGTCAGTGTGAGGGATATTCTCTTTGGTTCTGCTCTCCAGTGAATAAATCTTTTTCTAGAGGCAATTCCTTAATAGTAAGTTTTCTAAGTGTGCTTAGAAAAATCTTTTGTTCTACCACAGCGTGCGTGGAGTTGGGTGTGTAACAGACTTGAGGCATATCTCTTGTTTCTGTAATTGTCTCACTAGCTCAGCCCACAGAAGGCTTTACCTTGATTTTTTTTCCTTGCCAAGCTTTGAGTTCGTGGGAGAACTTGTGCTGTTTCAGTGTTTGGTGTTAAGGACAGCTGAATGCAGTAGGCTGTAAGACCTAGGGAATCGTTTCTGTCCTGGTCTGCTATGCTACATGTGAGACTGCAGCTTTCCCACGTTACCAGGTTCAGCAGGTGGTTCAGAACCCCTGTCAGACACACACACATGCATTACTGATGCAAGCAGGCACAGACCAATGAGCAGAAACTGAGGAAAACTACTGTGGTGAGTACCCAGGGAAACAGACAGCACTCATAAAGCATGAATAACAAAAGGGGCCTAACCCTGTTCTTAATCCCTGGCCCATGAAACTTAGACCATGCCTAGTGGATTATCTGCCCACACTTTCATGGGTTGCTGGTAGCTGGTCCTCAGACCTCTTTTCCTACTTCCAGGCTAGACCAGGTTGCAGTGAGCTAACACATCACCAACGTGCATACGTGCAGAGGAAACAGCTGGGATTAGTTTAATACAAGGCCAGGACAGATGGTGGTAATCGGGAGCAGGGCTCAGACAGAGGGGCATGCTGACCAGCAGCCATTCTCTGTGTGACTGGCTCCTTCTATTTATTCCTTGTCTCCATTTCCCATTTCCCATATTCACTTCTCCCTGATTTAGCTTGATGCCTCCCTTTCCCCTCCTTCAATCCTTCCCCGAAACATCCCATAGTAAGTTTTCCTCCCATAATCTTCCTTAACACATTGCATGATAAAGTTTACACAGTCACACACCCTCAAACATCCCATCATAAATTTGTTCCTTCCCACGAAGCCCATGATAATACTGCCTTTTTATCAGTTGCAAAGTTTCTGGCTGAAGCTCTTCAAGGTTGCATTTGAGTGGTTCCTGTAATGGTTCAATCTCTGCATCTCAGGAGTCCTGGTCTTTGTTGCAGCCCTGGTTATCTTCCGCTTTTTAGGGTTTCTCTGTCTGTGTATTTCATTTACTATAACTCTGGTGGGGGAGGGTGGGGCTGACTGTCGTTTTGTATTGAATAGCCATTAACCAAATATCTTTGTAGTTGAAAATGACTTTTTCCCCATGCTTCCCAGTGAATTAGGGCAGAGAGGAGCCTCTGAATGCAACTGTCTCAATCCAGGCTTGTGTGGTGAGGTCTGGGTTGCCAAATATACGGGACCCGAGGGAAGTTTTCTGGTGTCTTTCAGAATAATTAAATAAATGCTGGGTGCAATAGCACCCAAGGGAAGAAATTATTGCTTCAATACTGCATTTCTATTGCCCCCCATCTGAATAAAGATTGTACAACTGAGAAATGTTCAGAGAGGACAAATACATCCTAAGTTATGGAATGGTTTCAGTGGAAGAAACAGCTAGAGCCTCTTAGAGCCTGGAAAAGAGACCATGTGGAAAGAAGTGATATTACAGTGTGTAAAGTTGTTAGTGGCATGGAGAAGATGCACAGAGAACAACTGCTTGCTCTTTTCCAACGAACACAAAAAATGAAAACCCTAGGGTCCATCAAATGCACCAAAAGTATAGGTAGCCATGAAACTCCTTTCTGCAGGATACAGTGGATGTTAGCAACTTATAAAGGTTGAAAACCCAGCTGTATGCACAAGGAAAAATGGGTTTTGTAGTGGTTGGTAAACACAACTGACTCAGTACATCCACAAGCTGTGAACTGCTAAAGCCTGGAGAGCGTTGTGAGGAGGGATCACTGCTCACTTGCCCTGGTCACAAACTCCTCTTTCCTCACCCTGCACTGGAAACTGGTATCTGGGCTTAGATGGACTATGGGTCTGACCCAGCTTTGTGGCTCTTGCATCCCTAGGAGGTGGTCCCACTGCTGTGCCTGCTCCTCGGTGCACTCAAGGTTGAGTCCTGAGTGCTGCCTGGCACCTCATTTCCCTCAGCTGGGCCCTTGCCACAAAAGGTTTTGCACTGCATGTGGGAACAGGAGCTTCCAGGTAGGCTGAGTCCCACCTCTTCTCCTCCAGCCTTCTTTTCCAGTTTTAGAAGGTTTCCCCTTTTAAGGAATGATGAAATACAGGATTTTAGCATACAAGTCAAAACTCAAACCATATGGCAATCTTCCAGCTACAGGACAACTTGTACCTGGAAGGGCTTTTACCTCTGGCCAGCCATGGGCCTGTCCTTTCGGGAGCGATGCTAACCTGTCCCACTTTGCTGCTGGTGCTGCCTGTCAAGATCCCTATGCTAACCTGCAGTCTTGGCTTGAGAATCAGTTTGTCTTGATAACCCCAGCAGCAGGGATAGAATGTTCGTGGTTGGGATCCCAATGTAACTGTCTGGTTTCTAGTGGATCTCCAAATTACATCAGTCACCTCTGAAGGGTGGGAATAGCTGCTGCCTTAGCTGTGTCAATAAAACTTCCTTCTTGCTGAGCATCGTTCCACTCTCTTGGCATGCCTGCAAACCTTCTGTTATAACTGGGAAGAGACAGGGGAGATTTTCAGCTCTCTTTGGTGGTTTGCTCCCCTTCTGTTCTTTATTTCAGCCATTATAGTTATCACTGCTCAGAGAGGTAATGTTGAGTGTGGCATTGAAACGCTGCCATCAAGCTTCAGAGGTGGTACTGGGGAGGCAGCAGCTGAGGACGAAGCTTGGTGGCTTCCCTCTGCTTTCTGGTACGAGGTTGGTCACATTAGACTTGTGTTTGCAGCTGCCTTGTTACTGTAGGAATCTTTTGTTACCTGAAAGCTGAGATTTCTGGAAAACGTGACTGCTGGATCACCTTTCAGTACCTTCCTTTAATGTGTTTTAGTATCTGAAAGCTGCTGATAACGTGGCTTGTGAGAGCTGAGGCAGAGCAAAGCAAGGACTGAGGCAAAGCAAGGGCTGAAAGCAGATCTGAGAGGTAAAAATGCTGTCATAAATTAAAAGCTGGTTGGGAGAAGTCAGCATAATGTGCCATGATATCTGTTCCACTGTGCTGTGCACAATCCTTCTCCCCAAACAGAGAGTCTATTGGAGAAGCCTTATCAGGGTACAATGAAGACGGCCAGCTGGCAGCTCCTGCCTGCCAGGCTCCAGAGTGCTGCCAGCTCACCTCTGCAAAACAGGAGGGAGAGGTAGGGCACTGTGCTGCTACACCCTCGGCATGTCAGAAGGCAAACAAAAACTTCCAGGGACAATGGTGCATAATGGAAAGAAAAGACTCCAGCAGCACTGTGTGTCGGTCACTAGTTCCAGTGATGTCATATGCTGTAATGTCTGTTCCATGCTGGGCAGGCAGCCTGCTGTTGTATCCTCTCGTGTCTGGATGTATCCACAGGAAGGGACTGAAATCCCACACTGCACATTTCAGAGACTTGGGTGTAAAATTTGTATCTTTGAGCACACACTGTATTATACATAACACCCCTGGATACATACACTTTTGTAGGGGCTGAATCCACAAATGACCAAGGTCCCATCAGCAGACTTTACTCCCCCAGGCTGTCCATCCCTGCTAGGGAGGATATGGAGAGCTCCCAAAGAGGTTGTCTCTAAGTCCCACCTGCGTGATGGAATCAGTGGGGAACTGCTGAGAAGGTAAGGTCAGTTAGGCCCTGGGCTCTTGGCTGTAGCACCTAGAACTGCCTTCACATGAAGACCTGCGTCCAAAATTCCCTCTTGGACTGGTGGTTTTTAGAAGAAAATCCCTTCCCTCCTTTGCCATTAGACATGTATTTTTCTGTGTGTTGGTAACTGTGGCGATCACCCTGCTGCTGTTGGCAGCTGTTCCTCTGTGCCAATTTTTTCACATTTGCAAATCCAGGCAGCTGACAGGGCTTACGGCTTTGCTAGGCAGCTAGGTACCCAAAAGTTGTGTGTTCATTGCAGCATCTACCTCTGGTTGTGGATAGAAGCAATTTTAGGGGTCAGACTTAGAGAGTTTACACTGAAACATTCCAGCAGTGTGGTGCAAGGGACAAGGTACCACTGAGGTACTCGGAGGAAAGGAGAGCAGGGAGATGAGGTATAGACACACTGATGAGACGCAGTCTTAAAAGAAAGAGCCTCCATGAAAGCTGTGGAGCTAATTTGAACAGGTTTCACCTATGAAGCACATTTGCAAGGAGGATGCATTAGCTAGCAAGAGGTTCTGAGATCTGGGAGAGCAGGAGCATCTCAACGTGGCAATGGATGTTATAGCTAGCCAAATCCAAATGAGGCATGTGATTTTAATAGGGCATTAGCCACCTGGGGAATCTACCTTCATTTTCCCACAGAGGCTAATGGTAGAAGCTCAATCTCTTTTTACTGTGCTGTCAGCAATTAGAGACACAGTCCCACACTATTACTTGACCTGAGCTACAAAAATTTGCACTGTCTGTTTTGCACAGGGTCAGAAAATGCGATGCTTTTTTCTTGCCCTTAAAATCCGTGGAAGTAAGATAAACATCAGCGTGTTTGTGAATAAGTGTATATTTTTACATTGGCTACAGGGATGATTTTAAGAGCTGCAGTGAGTAGCTCTGCATGTCAGCAGGTATGGTCCAGCAGTGCCACTGCTGACCCTGAGCTGATAAAGTGGGGGCAGAAGCTGGAGAGGTGCCAGGGGTTTTGGTGAACAAAGAAGGGAAGATGAGGAGAGGGAGCTCTTGTGCTGCAGTGAGATTGAGGCCCAGTGGAGGGGTGCTGTGGCCCTCTGGGTAGCAGGATTTTCTCTAGGTTCTGGGCTTCCTCAGGAGTAACTAAAAGTTGGCCCTTTGCCCCAGCCATCTTCTGTGTCTGTAGAAATCCTTTACTCAGCAAGTATCCCAAGCAAGGGAAGTTAGTTAGAAAAAAAAGGAGGCTCCACACTGCCCTGTCCTTTCCAAGAGACAGCAGGAGTGTTGGTGGGAAGAGGTGCTGTAGGTCTGTAGCTCCATCCCTGCTTGTACACAGGACTGTCCCAGCACTAGGTCACATCACTGTGGATTTGCATAGCTGAGCCCTGAGAACCACCACGGATGGAGATCCCACCACCTGCTCGAGCACCGTGCTGGCCTCCTGGTGAAAAAGCTTTCCCTGATGGATGGCAATGCCTTCCTCCACTGGCATTTCATTAATCATCTCCGTGTGCCAGGTTTCCCCATCAGGACAGGAGCAGGCCAAGCAGAGCTTGGGAAAGCACTTGCTCCACTGTTTGTGGCATTGCTCTTGCCTGTGCTCCCTGCTAGCTGCATGCAGCTCACCCCTGCCTGACCCTGCTCACCTGGGTGCAATGAGTATGGAGGGGTAAAATCAGGAGTGTGTGCAGGAGGAGGATGGTGGCAGAAAACGCGGGTTGCCAGGCATGCAGGCTGGCTGTGGCAGCGTGGGGGGCGGGTGAAGGGATGTCAGTGACAGTTAAACGGGCATGTGCTGGGAGGTCTCTGAGCTGGAGCTGCCACTGCTGCTTCAAAACAAGCTTCTTGACTGGGATCCCTTTTGTCCACCTGTCCTTTTCTTTTCCCTGGCTGTTCATTCGGTAGTATTGCTGCTGGGCAAATGGCCCCCTACTGGCTGCTGTTTCAGTGCTGGTGTTTGGAAGATGAGGATCTCTTGTGCCTGTCCGTGAGGAAAGCCTTCCTGCCCTCCTCTCCCTTGACAAAAGCACTGTGTGCCACAGCTCAGCCTCTCTGGTCAGAGGAAGAGCAAGGGAACAGCTCCTTAAGAAGAGGAAAAATGTTAAAAAAAGGAGGTGACAGAGAAGGAAAGCTCACTTCATTTCCCAACCTAAATCCAGTTATGAGTTCCAGAGGTCATGGGTTCGTCAGGGAGGATGCAGTCAGGTTAGTGGTGGGATAGGAGGTAGTATAAATGCAACTGGGGGCTGCTATGGGGAGCCTAGAGGCATGGGCAGGACAGGGCAGACAGGCAGGTCAGAAGACATAAGTGATACTGGACACAGCAAGGCAAGAGACGGAAACAAATTTGATTTAGCCTGCTCCCAGGCCAGGAAGGCAGAAGAGTAATGGAGGGATGGAGGAGACCTGTAACCCTGAAGGAGAGGCAGCAGGGAACATGCAATAGGCAGACTTGGTCAAGACTCACAAAGCCAGCCATCTTCAGTGGGGTTGGTAAGTCTCTGGAAGTGTGGATTCAGTGATACCTTGGATCCCAATGGGAGGGCTGTAGCACACCACTGTACTGGAGCCCACTCCTTCCACAGAGCTCAATGTAGTGTGGTGTTGGTCATCTCCCCTAATTCAAACCCACTGTTTGCTCACCCCTTGCTGATGGCTCAGCTGAGACCTCAGAGGCCACGCAGCTCAAGTGCCACACTCGGCTCAGGTCTGCAGTGGAAGTCTTGGGGCAACTGGCCAGGAGCACACAGACATCAAGGGAACACAGGTGTCCATAAATGGATAACAGGGTGAGGGGCAACGCCAGTGCTTTTTGCGATATTGACCTGGGGTTGGGGTCAGGAAGGGAGAGACTGTAAGGAAAGACCTAAAGGAGGCTAAAATATGGGGCACGAAATAAGACCCGAGGCTGCTGTGTGAGCAAGGAAGCCAGTTGCAAGCCAAGCGTGATATCTGAGAGGCTGGCTGCCTCCACACAGCCTCCTCTGCCCTCTGGCTCGCCATTATCCAGTGGCAGCTCTCCGTAGGCGGGCTGCTGGCAGAGCAGGGGCAAGGCTGCCTTGTGGGGCTCCAGTGAGCATAAGGAGAGGGCTTCGAGAGTGCAGAGGGAAAGTTATGCCCTCTTTAAGGGAGGTAGCCCTGGGGAAAGCACTAAATTCTATGCAACACGAATGAAAAAAAAATAAAGAGGAGGACACAGAGGCACGCCGTGCTGTTGCTGGGCTGATGACGGGAATTAGTACCCGGCGGGACTTCAGCTAGCAGTGCTGGAGCGGGACTTTCCCCCGGGACCGTGCCCGCCGGATCCTGCCGGACCCCGCCGCGTCCCTTCGCCCCGGGGCGCCCCGAAACCTTCCGGGGAAGCCGAGCCACCCCCTCCTTCCGCGGAGCTCGGGGGCCGGGTGAGGAAAGGGAGGTTCTGCTGTGTCCCCTCCTCTGCTCGCTCCGCCCGGGGCCGGCGGCGGGGAGCGGGGGGCGGCTCTCCGCGCCCGCCGTCGCCGCCGCCGCATCCCCGCCGCAGCGGAAGCCGCACCCCCGCCGCCGGGGCCGGCCGGGCGCATCCCCCCCACACCCCCGGAGCTCCCCGCCCCGTCCCGCCGCCGCCATGAACCCGCTCTTCGGTCCCAACCTCTTCCTACTGCCGCAGGAGCAGCAGGGGCTGCCGGGCCCCGAGCTGCCGCCGCCGCCACCCGCCGCCGAGCCCCTGCCGGGGGAGCCGCCCGCCGGCCCCTTCCCCGCGCCGCCCGCCGCCATGGCCCTCCGCAACGACCTGGGCTCCAACATCAGCGTCCTGAAGACGCTGAACCTGCGGTTCCGCTGCTTCCTGGCCAAGGTCCACGAGCTGGAGCGGCGCAACCGGCAGCTGGAGAAGCAGCTGCAGCAGGCGCTGGAGGAGGGGGCGAGCGGCCGCGGCCGCGGACCCCCGCGCCGGGACCAGGCGGTGCAGACCGGCTTTGTGGGTCCCATCCGCACCCTGGGGCTGGGGCTGGGGCCGGGGCTGGGGCTGGGGCCCGCCCGGGCGCTGGGGTCCCCCGGCTGCCGCCCTGGCGCCCCCGCCCAGCCCTCTGCCTTCTCGGCCGGCTCCCGCTTCATGCCCGGCACCATCTGGTCCTTCTCGCAAGCCCGGCGGCTCGGCCCGGGGCCCGAGACCACCCTGGTGCAGGGACCGGGAGTCTCCTGGGTCCATCCCGACGGGGTGGGCGTGCAGATCGACACCATCACCCCGGAGATCCGGGCCCTCTACAATGTGCTGGCCAAGGTGAAGAGGGAGCGTGACGAGTACAAACGCAGGTGAGAAGGGGCGTCGGGAGCGAGAGGTCCCAGCAGCATCCCCCGAGGGACCGAAACCATCGCCGGGGAGGCTTCAGGGCTCTGCCCGGTGGGCGCTGTGCGGGAGAAGCAGGGAGGGAAGGAGACAGCCCTCGCCAGACTTTCCAGGAGCGCGGGCTTCAGGCAGCGAGAGATGGAGTTGCAAGGCAAAAATGGGAACCCCTGAAAGCATTTGTCTATGCCTGGGTCTCCTCACTTGCCTCCTCGTTTGTGAATCCTCTCGGGATGCTCTTTGAGCCTTTTTCCATCTTATCAACCCGGCATGAGGGACTAGAAATACTTTTCCAAGCAGGGAAGGAATAACATGACTCCAGGAGATGTGTTTTAAAGGGGAGGGAACCTGGAAACAATGGGGAAGGAGGAGCAGCCAGAAAGTAGGTGAGGAAGGTGGGCATGCAGCAGTGAGCGGGTTTGGGTTGAAAAAGGCTGCTGGGAAGAGGAGCGTTCTCTGGATATGTCGGAAGATGTCAGGAAGCCCCACAGCAGGGTAGCCAGCTCCCTCAGGCCCTTTCCCTCCCCAATGATCTCAAGCTGGCCTTCGCAGCGGAGAGCTGTGCTGAAGCACCACACTCCTCTGGGGCTTTCCTCTGGACCCAAAATAGCTGTGGCTTGGCATGTGCCTTGGAGAAGGATGAAGCAGAATGCAAAGCTAATCTCTTGGCCGGTTCTTCTTTCCCGTGCAGGGTGGCTGCTGCTCTCCCATCGCGCCGGCTGTGCTTTTGTTTCAGGCCAGTTTCCGAGGCTGCTCCCAGAGCTGCACGTAGGATGAGATCAGGCAGGGGCTGGCGTCGCAGGGTCAGGGCACGGCGCCGGGTGAGAGCGTCGCTGCGACTGACACCAGCAGACAGACTGATTTTCTTTTTTGGAAGTTATGGTGCTTTAGAACCAGTTAAAAGTAACTGACTGTGCACCCAGCTACCCACGGGAGCTGTGCTGCTGACCAGTTCTGCACAGCCGTGGGCTCTAGTGCCAAGATCAAGGCTGGGGATCCAAGATGACACCTTATGCTTTTGGCTTTATAAGGCTTTGGCTGCACAAACTTGACTGTCAGATGCTCTGAAGGCACCAAGCAAGGCACATGGAAAGGAAGAGTTGGCATCTCTTCTTTCCCAATGATTACTGTGTGTACCTTAGGCTTTTTATTATTAAACCAGGGGTCTGGCTTCTTCTCCAGGGGCGAGCTGCGCCCCTTGCCTTGCATTTTCAGATCATATACCAGGGAGCTGGAGCCACCTTTTTGACCTGGGCAGCTTGAGCCACAAAGGGGGTCAGCCAGAGAGGACCAAGTTGGGTTTGTTGATGCTGCTGAAACTTTAGAGAATGGAGAGCTTTTAGGGGTCATCCTGCTCTGGAAGGTGGGCTTTGGGGAAGGCTGCAGAGAGGGTGACAGAGGGAGACAGAGGGACTGCTGAGGGTGAGCAGAGGGAGCACCACAAGCTGCTATGAGCCAATGTTGTTGGTGGGATCTATTTTTGGAGTGTGTTACCAGGAGCTGGGGGAAAGCAGACCCCACCCCCAGACCCTATCCAGCACTGGGAACTTTCTGATGGGAACAGCCAGGTCCCAAACAGGGGAGTGGGACAGGAGGATCCCATTTCCACACCCTTTTCCATGCTGAGGCCTGACAGCAACACCCCTAGGGAGCTGAGACTTCCCTGCCATGGTGGGCTGTGATCTGCCATGGGGACAGTGCAGCTGGTGTCATGCCTTTGCCATCTGCCTGGGAGCAGATGGAAGAGACTGTATTAACACAGGACTTCCCGGTTTATGACCTGTGGCTTGGGTGCTTGAGCTTGTGCTTTCTTCAGGGCAGAGTTGCTGCTGTGCACCCCACAGCACTTGGAGCAGTGCAGCAGGAGCTTCTCTCTGGATACACAAAGGCCTGAAATTCAAGTCAGGTATCTAGGAGGGGTGTGGGGGCTATAGGGAGGAATGAGAATAGATGCAGCAGCAGGAGAGAGTCTCACAGAAGCTGCACTTGGGAGGACTGGACTGAGGCTGGGTGGCCTGGAGAGGGGCAAAAGGTGCCTGTGAATATCATACAGACCTGCTAAGCACTGGGGATCTGGGAGTCTCATCAGGTTTATGTTGTCTGCTACATCTGTATTTACAAGTAGTTTTTATCTTGCATGTTGCAAGGACACGCTGGAGATGTGGGGTGAGTAGTGTTACAACACAGTGTGTTAGAGTCACTGAATAGTTTGGGTTGGAAAGGACCTTTAAGGATTACCTAGTCCAACCCCCCTGCCATGGGGTTTCATTATATCAGGTTGCTCAAAGCCCTGACCTTGAACATTTCCAATGATGGGGCATCCACAGCTTCTCTGGGCAACCTGCTCCAGTGTCTCACCACCATCATAAAAAAATTAATCCTTATGTCTAATCTAAACCTACCTTCTTTCAGTTTAAAACCATTGCCCCTTGTCCTGTCATTGCAGGCCCTGGTAAAAAGTCTCTCTCCATCATTTTTATAAGCCCCCTTGTTTATTAAAAGGCCTCAAGAATGTCTTTTGTTGTTGTAATTGCCCTCCAAGGAGCTGTGCCTGGTTACAGGGCCTTCACCACTAAGGTGAAGCTCAGACCTACTTCAGACATGGCAAGAGCAGCCCAAAGCACAGTGTGCACTAACCGTGGATAGGGTGAGGCACCCCAGTGCCTCTTGCAGTGAACAGGATTTTTAAAGATGGGAGAGTTTTTTATATTGCTAAGTGAATTTGTTGAGGGGACACACCTGGTGGGGAGGGGGGATGCTGTAGGGACAGCACTGCATCTTTTCATGTCCCTGGCTTTAGGGGAGGGCTGTTCCATAGCTGGCGAGGAGATAGATGGTCGGGTCTGCCTGCTGCTGGGACCCTCCTGCCCTTGCTCTCTGCCTTCTGTGTTTCAACCTTTGGGCAGGTTGTTGCTTTGCAGTGGTGCAGGAAGGACCCACATCTCCCCTTGACATGCACTGGTGACCATGGGGTTGTGTGGGGCAGCCTTGCTTCCAGCTGGCAGCAACCTGGCACGGCCGCCGGCCGCACTGGGCTGCGGGTGCAGTGCTGCAGACAGGTTATTATTAGGAGTGGTGCATTGCAGGAGGGAGCAGGGAAGGAGCCAGGCAGAAGATGAGAAGGTGAGAGGTTCATAATGGATGGGTGCACAGATTTGTCTCTTGTGGGGTGAATCGCTGTCTTCTTCTGCCTTTAAATTGCTGTTTATCTGATCTGAACTCATCTTCCATAGCATTGGTATGAAATGAACTCTTACTAGGATTTGCAGCTGTGCTTTACTTTCCCAGTGAGTCTGGGATATATAGAGATTTGGAGGGAGGCGGGGACCAAAAAGGAGGAAGTGCCTCGCAGAGAAAGATGCTGCAAATTTTTTCTTGTGGCGGAAGGCGTTTTTGTCCCTGGGGAGGGAGGCCTTGTTTGAGCAACTCCCATATAAGGGCAATTCTACCTTTTAACTTTCTCCTTTCTTTTCCCTTCATCTCTCTCTTTCCCCAAAGGGATGGGAACACCCTTTGATTCCCCTTCTGGAGCTGTGGTATGGATCCAACATCAGCATGAGGAGTGTGCACTTTGTCCTTGTTTGAGTAAGGAGCTTTAAGAGCTTAGAAATTCATAAGCCAGGGCTCTCCCACGTTGTCAGATTGTCCAGATACCCCGAGATAACAAGTGTGAGGGCTTCTCATATACTTTCTGATTTCCTAGACCTTAGGATTTATTGTTCAAACTTGGTGTGAGTAAGTGAGAAGAGAGATTTTTCATGTCCTCCTGCAGAGTCACAGTGTCTGCGTCGGTGCTTGCAAACATTAAATAGAAACCAGAGATCACCGCACCAGGAAGGGTCCAGCTCTGGTTGCTTTCCCAGAGTATTCTTGCTTTCTTGGAAAAATCTGGTGCTCCCAGAGAAGCCAGGAGCCAGGTAAGTATGCAACAGCCCTGCCCCATGCCACACTGCAGCACATGCCAGCCCACCTGCTCTATGGGATAGTCACTCAGCAAAGAGCAGTGCAGCTCCATGGCCTCCCAATAGACTGTGGAGTGGGCCAACACTGCAGCATGATCTAAGAGGACGATCTCATGCAGTGAAATATAATATAATTGCTAGGGGATGTGTTTTTGTATAGCAAGACCGGGTGCCTTGCAGGTCAGCCGCTTGCAAAGCTGCAGAGCCTAACACAGTACCCACCAGCCAGCCTAGTGTAAACTGGGACACCCTATCCTGCTTCTTTCTAGGATGAAACAATGTTCTTTGATCCAACCTGTTATGTGGCGGTAGAGCCAAGGATGCTTGTGCTCCTGCCCAGGCAGCGTGGCCTGGTACAGGGCAGCCCTCTGCATTGGTACAGGCAGAGAGCAGCTCTTCATGTGGTGCATATTGTGATCGCTCACACCGTGAGATGGTTTGGTGTCAAAATTGGATATTGTGCTTCTGGACAGTTTGAGCTGCAACACTGCAGGCATACAAATGTGGTCACAAAAATGTGGCACAGGAGGCAACTCTGCAACATCTGCAAACCCGTTGTTGAGTGTTGGAGCTGAACCTCATGTGACTCAGAGCTGAGGGGCTTGGGGGTGGATGGAGAGGCCAGTGGGCTGCATCAGGCCGTGGGCCAGCCCCAGTGTGGCAGAGTGTGCAGTACAGCTGCCATGCAGAGCCTGGGTCAGTGTCCCCAGCTCCCCCCGTCGCAGAGTGGGCAGCCGTGGTGGGGCAGGGTTTGTGGCCAGCGGGGATGATGCGCTTGGCAGCTGCCATCGCCTGAACACGAGAGGCTATACATTCCTGGGCACGTTCTCCTTCCACCCCGGTGCCGTCATCCCACCCTCTTGGATAGCTTTGGGGTGAGCAGCTGCCGCTCCATCCTCTCTCTTTGGCAGCCAGCAAGGCGAGGCCGACGGGATCTGACCAGCACGTTTGTCTCCCTAGATGGGAAGAGGAGTACACGGTGCGTGTCCAGCTTCAGGACCGGGTGACTGAGCTGCAGGAGGTGAGCACTGCTGTCCCCCACTTCCCCTGCAATGCAGCTGCCCCCCACTAATTCTGATTTGCTTGTCTCCCTCTGCTTGGGGCAGGAAGCCCAGGAGGCTGAAGCTTGCCAGGAGGAGCTGGCCATGAAGGTGGAGCAGCTCAAGGCAGAGCTTGTTGTCTTCAAGGGACTGATGAGCAATGTGAGTCCCTAACCCCTCTCCGACCCCACAGCTGGTCCTAATTGAGCAGTGGGGCTGTGTAGAAAAGCTGTTCCTTGGTGGGGCACAACCAGCACGGAGGTGGTCTGGCAGGGTGCAGTGAGCAAAGTGGAGATGCAGATGCAGTCCTACATGAGCAGGAAAGTGGGGGCAGCGATTGCTGTTTGTCTTGCCTAATATTCCTCCTTTATCCCCTTCCCGTAATGCTGTGGGTTCAGAACATCACAGAGCTGGACACAAAGATCCAAGAGAAGGCCATGAAGGTGGACATGGACATCTGCCGGCGCATCGACATCACTGCCAAGCTGTGCGATGTGGCACAGCAGCGGAACTGCGAGGACATGATCAAGATGTTTCAGGTGAGAAGCGCCCGATGCTGCTTCAGGCTCAGCTGCTGGCTCTGGGGAGGAGAGTTCCCAAAGGAGGTAGAAGAGACAACACCAGCCCCCTGCCAGGGGAGACGCTTGGTCACCCTCACCCTCACTCTTTGCAGTCCCTTGCTTTCTGTCTCTCTCGGGAGGACCAGGCTAAAGGGCACAGAGAGGAGGTGGAAAGCTCCAGATGTTGCTTTGGGCATCAAGAGTCCCTTCAGCCTCTTGCTGACCTGTTGTGTTGGGCCCGGGGACACCACAGTGGTAGGGGAACAGCTGCAGGAGGGAGAAGAGTTGCTCGAGCGTCTGTCTCTAATTCCATCTCTCTCCTTCCCCTTCCCCTCTCCGTCATCTTCTCTCTGTCTCTCTTCTCTGTCTCTGTCTCTTTTCTCTTTCTGGATGTTGCTGCCTTTCTGTTTCGCTCTTTGTCCCTACAGAAGCAACTGGTTAGTTTCATTCAGTTGGGAAATTTTACAAATTTTAAACTTACTATAAATAAGGTCGGACTGTATATATTGACATATTTCACCTTTTTCAGACTCTCTCTTTTTTCCTGTTTCTGTCACTGTGTTTCTCTGTCTCTGGACTGGGGTGGTGGGTGATTTGAGTTTTTCTACAGTAAAACCACATTGTTTTTTCTCATCAGATTCATAGATTCCATCTTTAGTTGCTTAGTTTTAATTTTAAAAAATGCTAAAACCATGTTTTATCCATTACATCCATCTTTAACCTGATCATAATGAGCCCATCTCTCTCTCTCTCTCTCTCTCTCTTCTCTTTCTTCCTTTCTTTCTGTCTTTCTCTCTTTCCCTGTCTTTCTGTCCCTCCACCATTCCTTTCCCCTCCATCTCCTCCCAACTACCTGCTCCTGACCTCGGACCCGGCTTCGTTTCTGTAGTCTCTGCACTTGTCTCCCGTTAAGGTCCCAGCCTCGGTGGGGCGGAAGCGGGAGCGCAAGCAGGTCAGCGACGAAGACACCTCACTGTCAGAGAG
Source organism: Neopelma chrysocephalum (assembly GCF_003984885.1). NCBI lineage: Eukaryota > Metazoa > Chordata > Aves > Passeriformes > Pipridae > Neopelma > Neopelma chrysocephalum. The sequence goes on along the minus strand of NW_020897715.1, from coordinate 17,039,330 downwards.
TGATGCCTCCCGAAAACCTGAAGAGGAAGAGGAGGATGAGACCACTGCCATGAGTATCAATGAGGAAATGCAGAGGATGCTGAACCAGCTGTGAGTGCGGCTGCTGCGCTCCTCTGCCGACGGTGTTGTGCCAGGCTCCAGCACCAGGGTCCCGGCTGGTGCCTGGGATGGGGAGGGCAGGGGTGGTCTGCAGCTCCCCTTCCCAGCTGAGGGCAAGATGAGAGGTGCTGCTGTGGATTATGTACACCCTGTGCTCTGTGGCACGGTGGGACTGACCCCCTTGGGAGTCCTGAGCTCACCTGTGCTGTGGGTGGGAGCTGGATCAGCTCCCCCTCTCTTGACCCCTTGCCACGTTTTGGGAGTCCCTGCCTGAATTTTCTAGGGCTTCTGACCATATAGCCAGCCCTCTCCCCATCATGTGTTGGGTTTGGGCACACTTGAGTTCACCCTGGCCAGACCTCCCAAGAGCTGCAGCCCTGCAAGCTCATGAGCGGAAGCAAGGCTTTCGGCACCGACTCAGCCCCTGCCTGCCATGGTGTTCCTACTGGGTTCTGATGTGCTGTTCCCTTGCCCCCAGGAGGGAGTATGACTTTGAAGATGACTGTGACAGCCTCACGTGGGAGGAGACAGAAGAAACTCTGCTCCTCTGGGAGGACTTCTCTGGATATGCCATTGCAGCTGCGGAGGTGCAGGGGGAGGTAATGGTGGTGTCAGGTCCTCTTGGGGATCCAGCCTTGGGTTGGGACACCTGGTCCTGCCTCAGCCTGGGAAGATGCTCCCTCAAAAACCAGACTTCAACTCGTCTATGCCTTTTCAGGCCTGTACAGATGCTTTCCTACCCTTTCTACACGAATACATGAACACATTACTGCATCCTTGTTGAGGTCTCCGTGTTGGAGACACACCAGGGACCTGTAGCCTGAAGGATGTGCTGAGAGCATGGTCCACACACATAGGGGAGCCACAGTCCTCCCAGAAGAGAAGACCTCCTCTGACTGGGCTGGTCTGTGGTGATCCCTTGCTCATGTTCTCCAGCCCATCTGCCCAGTGTGCAGCAAAACTGCCCAAACAGTGTCTGGCTAAAGCCATTGTCGTCCCACATCTTTGGTCCCCAGCAGTCCCCTGGGGATGTGTAATGCTTGGGAATGGTCTGTGCTCTCCAAAGCTTCTGTGCATTGCTGGGCTTGTTCTGGGTTGATGTGTTCACTGCCCAGTGTGGCGAGTCCTAGGTCTCCTAACTCCATGTTGGCAGAACTGACTCATGCCTTCTATGCGCTACACTGTATATGTTTCTTCCTCTTTTCCCAGTGTTGCCACTTCTTTCTCTTTCTGTCTTGCCTCTGATTCCTCATGTTGGACACCTCCCTGCCTCTAAACATGCTGTCTGCTCTCCTCAGCAGCAGGACGACAGCCTGGAGAAGGTGATCAAGGACACGGAGTCACTGTTCAAGAGCCGTGAGAAGGAGTACCAGGAAACCATCGACCAAATAGAGGTGGGAGAATGAGGAAGTGGGAAGGGCATAGCACAGAAGGGTGTGAAATGGGGGAGTGGATCCCTGGGGGAGGGAGACACAATGCTGGAGCAGACCCTCGGTAATGGGGGTAGCAGCCTCTGGTCTGGCTGTGCCCACTGCCCTGTACTGCACTGTGCCCTGGGCTCATCTCTGCACCATTTCCTTTGTGCAGCTGGAACTGGCCACAGCCAAGAACGACATGAACCGGCACCTTCATGAGTACATGGAAATGTGCAGCATGAAGCGAGGCTTGGACGTGCAGATGGAGACTTGCCGGCGCCTCATCACCCAGTCTGGGGACAGGTGAGCTTAGTAGGAGGGATGGGATACCCATGCTCTGGAGCCAGGGTGGTGGTGAGTGGGAGTTGAAGGACTCCTGCACTGCGCTGATGTGGCATGGAGTGAGGGCAGCTTCCAGAGGCTGTTGGACTCCTGGTGACCAACCTCCGCTCAGGTCATGGTGCCACCTCTGTAGAAGGTGGGCTGCACACAGGAGTCTGTTTTGACAGGTGAAGCCAGACAGCCCTGATGGAGAGAGGTGCTGCCATTGTTGCAGGGACATTGTATAAGTCCCCAAAGGCCTGTGGAGCCAGGGTGGCTTCAGGCTAGGGACCTCCGTGGTGGGCTTTCACAGACCCTTAGCCGTACATGCCTTGTCAGGGTCCTGCTCTGGACAGACCCCTCCAGCATTTCCCCCAGCTCTGCTTCATGCTCTTGACCTCTTGATTGGTGTCCTTTGGAACACCCTCCCCGGCCCCCAGGGATTCCCACAGACTCATACTCCCCAGGGGAGCAAGAGGGGCACTTCAGCTTCTCTCCTTCCTGCTCTCCTGCCTCCTGCCCACACCAAATGGGGTCCTTTCCTTCCTCCTTGGTGATGCTGTGACCGCTGCCCTTTGCTATTCTCTGCAGAAAGTCTCCTGCCTTCACCCCGAGCTCCAACAGTGAGTCAGCACCGAATGAGGAGAGTGAGGAATCGGACCGCGATCCACCCAGCGATGCTTCTATCAGATAATGAGGGGAGGCCCTGCTCCCTTGGACCCCCTTCCTGGCATGGGGGTGCCTGAGTCACGCCTGGGAGAGACTGTCAGGGACGTGGAACCACTGGTAAACGTCTGTCACCCAGGCTCACTCCCGTTTTGGGGTGCTTGGCAGATCCCACACACCCCCCTCACCGGATACCTTGCAAATGGGAATAGCTAGATAGACCTGAGGGCCCTTGCCCGGGCTGCTCTGTCTTCAGCCCCTTCTCTATTCCCTTTTCCTGCTTTGGTTAAACCATGGTTCGGGCAGGGAGGCTCCAAACCTGCCACGGTGGCGTTCTCCAGGACCTGTTCCCAGGCCCCCCCAGACCCACCTCCTCTGGCCTCCGTCCTGGTACACTTGACCTGCCCCTGCCCTCCCTGCGCTACACGGAGCTGAATGAGAGCCGTACCTCCCTGCAAACTGGACCTGACACTGGTGCCAACTGGACCGAGCCCAGGGCTCTCTCTGTCCTTGCTGCTGGCTGGGCACCTGGCTGGTGCCCCTGCCACCCTGAGCCCTCCCACCCCTCCTCCGGGTTGGGGGCCAAGTCCTGCTCACTGTGCACTTTGCTTTGCCGCCTGTCGGCGATGCGCTCACGTCTGTGTTACGGGGGCGAGGTCATTAAATGGGACAATTTCCTTTTCTACAGCTTTGCTGGGTGTGGGCTCTCCCTGTGCTGTCGCGGGCGATGCGTGGCTTGAGGCAGGGGGTGTCCTCCACCAGACTCCCAAGCCCACATCATTGGGTCCCCCTATGGGGCATTCCCGTCCCTTGGGCATGCCAGGTGGGACTGGCAGATGGGACAGTGGTGAGGTCCCTGTTCTGAGAGCCACTGGCCCTCAACAGACTGTGTGTAGCATCAGTGTTGTGTGGGCTGTCTTGTTCTTAACCTGGAGCATCATCGATGCTGAGGCTGAGGGATTGGAAGTGAAGCTGATCCTGGCTTGATACTTGTGGACCTTCCTCTCCTGTTGCCTGGTCTCCTCTGCCATGCCAGGGCATCCCAGAGCACCTTCTCGCCTGCTCTCAGTCCCACATCCAACCTTGGTGTAACCACAGTGGGGGATCCCCTGTCCCACCATCTCTTACAGCGTTTGTCTGGCTGGCCTGTGGCATGTGCTCCTCTGGTGACGGGAGGCTGGGGCCTGGCAGGGTGTCAGGAGGGGATGAGCAGCCTGCTGAGAGGCAATGTGATCCAGAGAGGCAGTGTCTTCTTGAGAAGCAGTGTGATACACTGAGCAGTGGACTCAGGCTGCACAGCCAAGGCAGGTGAAGCTCTGGAGAAAAAATGCTTCTCACTAAATGTCCTGAAAGGAAAAGAAAGTAACATGGCAGTAGAGTTTTTTGGATCATCTCTGAGATTAGGTAAGGTAGATAAAATGGGGGCTGAGCGATGCAAGAGTTTCTCTCTGTAGGTTCATCTGGGATGAATTTAGCTGGGAATGCTGTGGCATCCGTGCATCCTAGCACAGAGTGTTGGCATTTGGGCAGGGTGAGGCTCTCTGCCTGTGCCTGTAAGATGTGTTACGGCATGTGTTGGTGTTTTAGTGTGGGCTGACCTGGCTGGTTAGAGCTGGCAGGGAGGTGAGTCCCTGCAAATGGCAGAAGTCAGCAGCCGAGGAAACCTCCAAGCCAGGGTGTAGCTGGGGCACTGCTGCTGCTTGGAGATGGCAGTTCCGCAGCTGATGGTCTGCTGTGGCTGCGCTCCAACTCACAAGTGCCACCTTCACTTCTTGAAGGGAAATCGGGAGAGTGTTTCACAGGAGCAGCAGGGTGCTGGGAAGCAACAGAGGTGTGTTCCCGTGTCCTGGCTGCTTTTGGCTGTGTAAGTGGATGGGAGGTGTGTGTCTCAGTGCCTGCCATGGCCCTCACCTCCATGCTGCCTTGTCCAAATTTCTTTCCCTCTTCTCTTTTTATTTTTCTTCATAAAAGAGCTAAAGCCAGAGGAAATATTTTATTAGACTTTTACTTTCAAGTGATGATGCTTCACACACAGTAGATCAGAGATCACTTTCTATCTTGCCTGGAGGCTCTTCTGGTTCATGCAAATCTCCTTTCCTGTACGTGTCTTTGCAGCATTTTCTGCTCTTTCTGTGCTGTGGAGAGCTCTGTGAGTGGCTGGCAGCGTCTGGCTTCCCCTGTGCATAATCCAGGACATGCATACCTTTGCCTCAGTACTGCTTAAGGAACCCACAAGACTGAAGAGAGATTTAAAGCATGAAGCACAGCAGGACTGACATCTCTGCCATGAGCAGTCATTGCCCAGAGGAGCAGCAGATGCTGCTAGACACCCATGTACCAGGATATGTCAGGACCCCAGTCCCACACTGCTTGACAGAACTCCCTTTGCAGTGAAACCGAGATCTCTGCCACCCATGTGTGCAAGATGCTGTTCTCTGGTGAATTGTATCACCAGCAAGAGGCTCTGTTCCCCCACCAGTGACATCTATGAACTACTCAGTGCTGTGTTGCTTAATGCCATCCTTTTTCCAGGACACCTCCTGGCAGTGCCTGCTCAGGAAGCAATATCAATTCCTGTCTCACTTGGTGTCCATGCATTAATGTGAATGTTTAATGCCCGAGTATTGTCCAAGCGTAGACTGAATGGGATTCCATAGCAGGATGCATCCGGGCAGTCCTTCTGTCAACATCCAGCTTGGGGCTGTGGCTGCTGACTGGTGCCTCCATGAACATTTGTCCAAGACCATCCTTTTAGGATTGAGTCTCTGGATTGGCAATGAGGTCCTCCCACTGAACATTTACACAGTCTGGTTCAATAGCTTCCCCACCCTTCAGAAGTCCATGTTGGCGGAGACTTACTTGGGCAGTCTGGAAATATGCTAGTGGTTACTCTGGCTTCTCCCTCCCCAACATTTGGACTGCTGTGCCTAGGTGAAGACAGGCACAACTTTAATATCAGCTGCAGGAGTGGCACAAAACCCCTCCTTTGAGGCAAATGCTGTCTCAGGGCTGGGACAAACCCACTTTTGAGCATCCTGCCTCCATGAGGAGCCGAGGGACACGATCAGCCTTTGAGCTGGAGTGAGAGGTGCAGTTCTCTGCCGTGGCTGCTGTACTCCATGCTCCCCATGCTGAGATCAGTCTCCTAGCAAGGGCCTTCAGCAGGCAGTGCCAGGCATGCTCCAGAAGTGAGCTGTGGTTCCCTGCTGAATGCATTTCTGATCCTGTGGCATTAGAGTCACCTCCCCTACCCTTTCCCTGATGATGTCCCCTAGGACTCATCTGAAAGGTGAGTGATGGTCTTTAAACACCCAGTCTTCAAGGTGGCTCTGAGCTAATTTTAGCCTCTTCAGGAACCTCCTTGGAAGAATGCTATGGGAACGGGCCCTTCACAGAAAAGGTTTCCAAGTGAGCTGGTCAGTATTCAAGCACTGCTTCCTCCAGGCTCAAGCACAGTGCATGCCCATGAGCAAGAAATTGAGTAAAAGTGGCAAGAGAACTGCTGATGAACAAGGAACTCCTGTCAATACTCAAGCACAAGCAGGAGATATGCAGGAGGTAGAATCAGGAAAAGGCTACTTGGAACAAATATAGGAATGTTGTCAGAGTGTGTAGAAATGAGATGAGGAAGGCCAAGGCCCATCTGGAACTAAATTTGGCCAAGGATGTGAAGGACAGTAAGAAGGGCTTCTTCAAATTCATTAACAACAAACGGAGCCTCCTCAGCAAGTTCACTGAAGACATAGCTGGGAGGAGGACCTCAACAGGCTGGAGGGTTGGGCAGAGAGAAACCATCTGAAATTCAACAAAGGCAAATGCAGGGTCCTGCACCAGGAGAATAATAACTCCACATTACTCCCCAGTACAGGCTGGGGGTCAACCTCCTGGAAAGCAGCTCTGTGGAGAAGGCCCTGGAAGTCTGGTGGGCAACAAGCTGTCCACGAGGCAGTAGTGTGCCCTTGTGGCCAAGCAGGACAATGGTATCCTGGGGTGCATTAGGAAGAACATTGCCAGCAGGTCGAGCGAGGTGATCCTGCCCCTGTACTCAGCCCTAGCGAGGTGCATCTGGAGGGATGTGTCCAGTTCTGGTCTTATTAGTGCAAGAGAGAGATGGAGCTCCTGGACAGGTCCAGTGGAGGGCAACAAAGATCATGAGGCGAGGAAGCAGCTCACGAGGAAAGGCTGAGGGAGCTGGGCCTGTTCAGCTTGAAGAAGAGCCAACTGAGAGAGAACTTCATCGATGTGTACAAGTATCTGAAGGGAGGGTGTCAAGAGGAAGAAGTCAGGCTCTGTTTGGTGATGTCAAGCAATAGGAGAAGAGGCAAAGGGCAGAAACTGGAACACAGGAAATTCCACTTGTACGAAGGAAGAACTTTACTGTGCAGATGACCAAGCACTGGAACAGGTTGCCCAGAGAGGTTGTAGAGTCTTCCTCACTGTGGATATTCAGGAACCATCTCGGTGCAATCCTGTGCCATGTGCCAGGGATGACCCTGCTTGAGCAGGGAGGTTGGACCAGATGATCCACTGTAGTCCCTTCCAGCCTTACCTGTTCTGGAATTCTCACCAGGCCCACTGAGTTTCTTGATGAATACTAGCAGAATTTCCCACACAGAGGGTGGGGAGCATCGCTTTCCTTGCGCCTCACTGCGTGAGTGTGGGATGGTTCTTACTGGCTTTAGAGAGGGTTCAGTCAACCTAACCACTTAGTAGCCCAGATCTTCTTCCCTGTGTTAAGCAAGCTTGCATCATCCCTTCGCTCATTCCTGGATCTGATCTATTTTAGATCATATCGCTGCAAGAGTCTGACTTGTCTCGAGTCAGTTAAGGTCCTGTATTTTCCACCCCGCACCCTTCTGCTGAGGGCACTTTGTCACTTGTCCCACACAACTTGCCTTTGTGTGAATTAGCTTTTCCTCATATCGGGATTCCTTAGATGGACCTAAATGTGAGGCTGACTGCCTTCCCTGGAACAACTTTTGATTCCCTGCTAACCAGTTCATCTTGTTTCTTAGCCAAGAGTTAGGAGAGGTCAAAGCTTCATAGAAAGTTTTTCTTGTTTCTAGATCTGAGCTGGGAGATGGACTTTCCTAAGCCTTGTACTTTTGGCCATACTCTTTTATATGTTTATGGTTGTTGCTGTCTCAGGTACCTGTGGCACAGGGTGTCCCAGAACTTGCACGTGATTATCAAGTATAGGAAATACTCTGGCTACAGGTAAGAAACCTCCTTTCAAGAGGAGAAGTCAGAATTAATGCAGAATATGGTGGAGTGCTGCCTCGTTGGAGATACACCTGGATGATGCATGGACAGGCTCCTGAAAATGTCTGGCAAGCCCCTACACATGGTGATTAATGCTGGGAGTGATAGTAAGACAGCATGGAGAACTGGAAGGGCTGCAGGCAGCTTTAGGGAAGCCCAATCATAGCTTAATCTTCCAATGGATGTATGAGAATGTGAGGAATGTCTTGGATGTGAATTTTCTAAATTTTTTCACTTTCCCTTGAGACAGAGCAAGGAGAGCATGCAGTAGGTCCACTGGTGGGGGGGATATGGATGTCATGGCTTGGAGAGCAGCTGTAAGAGCTGGGTACTAAGGTAACACTATGGAAAAGGAGCTCAAGTGGCCATCAAAAGGCATCGAGATCAAGCTGGACCAATATCACCACAGATGGGAAGAGGCAACATTTTCAGCTCCCAACAGCAGACTGCATCTGGGCAAAGTGCAAGAGGAAATAGGAATTCTCAGGGTAGGAGGAAATGTAGTTAATTGATATTTTTAATGTTCACAATCACATGGCAGAACTGCTAGCTCAGTCTAACCCATTTGGATAACAGGCAAATAGGCAAGAGCAATTGTGAATTGGGTGTACAAGCTGTGTTAAAAAATCACATTCACTCTAGAGCTGATAGCCAAGTAACATGCTCTGACACAATTTCATCAAGGCATTGAAGGGTCTTTTATATACTCCTGAATCCCTCCAAAAAACATTTAATGTCTCTACTTTGTGTGGAAAGGAAAATTACACTGTCATGGGAGACTTTGGCTGGGGATACCAAAGAATATGCTGTGCCAGGGAGAGTTTCTCATCAGTTTACAAATGATGGCATGTCCAAGTAAGGCAATGATTTTAGATGTCCTTATGACAGATGAAAATTGGGTTAAGATTGATGGTTGCCTAAGGACAAGGGATCAACCAAGAAACAAACTGAGATATCAGCCAGGACAAAAATGTCAGCAGAGAACTGCATGGTGTTGTGTAGCTTTTTCTTTGAGTGAAATTAGTGAGAGATCTTTGAAAATAGCAGAGTTTTTCCAGCTTTTCAAAAAGCTGTGATTTAGTACACATGAGAAGCTAGCTTTCAGTGAACTGCTTCCTGGAATTAGTGGCCTTGTGACAAAAGTACTTAGAAATAAGAATAACTAATAAAAATAATTATAAAGCCTGACCTAAATTAACAAAAATAAACCTCATAACAACTACAGCAACTGTGGGTAGGGGAATAATTCAGCTGTATAAAGAGGTCTTCAGCTACTCACATCACCTCAGAAAAAAATAACAATAGCTGGATGTCTAAGGACACTAACAAGTTGTTCTAGTTATATTTAAAGAAAAATCAATCCTAACAGTAATATTTTCTTCATGGCTGAAATTGGGGGAAAAAAAAAATCAAAACAAGGCAAAAAAAGAGAAGTACTCACCAGATAAGTCTGTTTGGTATATGAAAAGAGGAGAATGTGGTCAGAAGGGAATGATGAAGCACTTTTCAGGCCATTAGCAAATAAGGAAGATCCTTTATAGGATCTTCTCCAAATGAACACTGCTACATTTCCAGGCACAGATGACCTAGAGCACACTAACGTGGAGAGGCGCGTGGGGTGCTATAGTGATGAGCAAGCCACTGCTTAAAGCCTGAGGCTGCTTGGGGAGATGGAGTGAGTGATGCAGAAAATGAAGCATGGAGCCATCACTGCATTCCTGCAAACGGTGTTTTGCAAAGCACAGTAACCCCCATGGTGAGAAAAAAGCAGTGGCTGCTGAAATGCATGGTTTGCTGAGGTCAGTTTTTAAATGCATTGGGGAAGACATTTAAAGAAAAGCCTGGGTGGATGGGTGAACAAATGACGTCAGTGATTAGTCTGACAGGCCACGTCCAAAAGCCAATGAGAAACCAGTGGAGGGGGGAGGAGGGGAGACATCACGAAGGAATGGAAAAAAAATCTACACACATTTATAGAAGGACAAGGAATCAACAGACAAAACTGAGACCATTCTTGATATCTAGAAATGATAGGCTCTTAAAAAAAATAAATATCTCACTCAAAAATGCCAAAAGGCATTACAGTGTGTTTTTGAATAGAGTCAAAATACGTTCTGTTGCCATACATATACAGCCACGCATAGATACATCTATGAGCAAGAAATATTGGTGACTAACCTTCCTTGTGACAACGGGAAAGTTGGAAAGACTTAGGGAGCAGGATTCACAACCTTGTGCAAGTTCTCAGCCAGGCGCTGAAGCAGATGGCATTTTCAAACATCTTTTATCCACACGTGACATTGGTGTGCTTTGTCCTGCTTTGCATCAGAAACTGGAATAGATAGAGCAAAGACTCCTAACTGTGATTCCAGACTGGAAAAAAATATGTTTCAAGAGTGAAAAGTTTAGTTATTTTGCTCCTTAAGAAAAAGACCAGTGAGCATTTTTGCGCAGTGCCTAAAGTCAGTGCACGATGACATTCCGTAGGGCAGTTTAGTCAGGCTGATAAAAGCATACTAGGAGTCTGAGGAGATGGGAAGCTGGAGGCCATCTGAAATTTGGTGCTTTGGGTCCAGCACCTAAACCACTATCCAACTTGGCAACTAAAAAGCTGGAGATTACAGAGGTTACAAACCACTTTTTTTTTCTGTCCCAGGACTCAGGGCAAGGTCAACAAAGGTTGCTCGCTTGTTTGGTGGAGGTTTGGGCAACGTTAAAGAAAGGCTTTGACATCCCAACATTAGAGTTATGTCCCCTCCCCCCATTACATGTATTATTTCTCATTTAGAAACCTTGAATTTCACCTACCATTTTAATAATCCAGTCACTCGGTCCCAAGATCCTTCTGCACCTTTCCACAGGCTGATTCAGTATTCAGTGTTTTGGATCATTTTGCATAATCGACAGACCTTGGTACCCCATGCTCCAAATTGTTCTGAAGGTGTTGAATGGTGGGGCAGATGTCCTCAGATGCTGGACACTCATACCTGCTCTCTGTCGCCACCAACCTTGCTGCTAGTTTAAAACCTGCAGAAGATGACTTTCCCTGTGCTAGGGCTGTTGTTTGAAAGGTTTTTCCAGCCTGTTTTTTTGTAAATCCTGTGGCTTTTCATCATGTGGGGGGTTGAGGTGAGTGGTGAATTACTTACAGCACAGTTACCTGTTCATCCATTTCATGCTGGAGACCATCCAAGTCTGGCACTTGATACTGTGCTGCCTTTTAGTGTCACAGATATGTTCTCAAGTCCTGATGCTTCGGTTTGCAATTGCAGCTTCATCTCATCACTGCCGAGGAAAATCTCATCTGGCAATACCCCAAAGCTCCTCTGATGGCAAAACATCAACTTTACTTTTCTGTCATGGCCCTAAGCTTCCCTAATCACTCCCACACCATCTTATGGCTTTTTGGCAGCTTTCTTGCCTCCAAGATGCGTTAAACGAGGTTTTCATATTTTCTATTTGTCACAGAGTCTCCTGAAAATCTGCCTTTTTTTTTCTTTAGGTTCTTAAGCTTCATTCTCTAGTATTTATGAGTTTTTCTGTTATTTTCTTTTATTTTCATTTGACTACAGCTTCGCTTTTTGATGGCTGCCTTTTCAAATTTTATGCAGTAAAGTATAACATAGCACTACTGTTCCTTCTAGGAACATTTAATTGAGAATAACTCCCTTGAGAAGGAAGATGGCACTTCTATAGCAAGGTAATATATGGAGGTAAGTCAGCTGTCCTGGAATAAGAGATTGCATTCAGCTCAGAAGAGTACGTAACAAATTATTTGTTTTTGCAGTGTGCAGACAGTATGATTGCTCAAAGGTAGGCAGCCTGTTTTTGATGAAACGCCTGCATTCTGTGAGTACTGCTGGAGCCCACAAGGGGTATTTGCATACCCTGAGTTTATGTCATGAACCTGCATTTTGTGAATGGCATTTGTTATGAAGGAGTTTGGAACATTGTTTAAGGTGTCTTTTATCACTGTTCAATATATGCCTTGTGTCATAGTCTTTCCATCGGAGATCTATATCTCCTCTTCCTTGCATTGATCTTGTCAGTTGCTTTGCTCTAAGACTGATTTACTTCAGTAATGGACAGAGTATGTTTAAAACGTCCAAGATCTTTTTTTACTGTGCTTACGCATTCACCATTTTTTTACATTTTGTTGTGATTTTTCAAGTGAGCTTAATTAGTTTACACACCTGCTCAAGCTGATTTTCACTACATGGCATCTTCCTTAATGCTGAGGTTTCATGCTGACATCTCAAGAAGAAGGTGGTCTGAGAACAACTAGCCCTTTCTTGGGGAAGTAATGCATGTGTGGTAGTCTGTGCAAATGCTAATGAAATATAAAATAATTTCTCTAAATGTTCAAAGTTGCCATAAAACTAAATTCTCCCATAACACCACTGCTAATTACCATTAGCTGTCCTAAAACTGAAAATAAAAGGTACAGCTTACCACCCCTAGAAAGGGTTGGCTGCCCATCAGAGAGCTTTCTGTCAGCACAGCCCTGCAAAGGAGTGAACCTGGATCCCAGGTCCATCCCTCTCCCATGATGGCCCAGCACAGTGAGCCCTGGTGCCTGGCCAGTCGAGGAAGGCAGTCAAGCCTTCAGCCAGGATCGGTGTCCTTCTATGCCTTCCCCTTGCAAGGTGTTCACAAACCAGGATAGATTCTGGCTCATCACAGCTGCTCTTGGAGTTGGTTTGTCCCAGCAAAGTGGTGTGATCACTTTTCACTCCTTTGCTGAACAAGAGCTTCCTTATGTTTGCCTGAGCACCTGCCTTGCTAGACCAAGCATTTCTATCAGTTTTCCTTAGAAATGCTGTAAGAACAAATCTAGAGCTCCCCTACTTTGGAAAAAACTGTTCTCCAGAGACAGAAGCAGCTGCCACAGAAGATCTCCCATCTTTATCCCAATGCCATTCACAGTAATATGTCAGTTTGTCAAATTGACTAAAAAAAAATTTTAGTTTTATAGGTCAGGGTTGCAGTTCTCAGACAGGCTGGCCACTGAGCCAGCTTTTCCATCTGCCCGGAGGGGCCTTGCTGTGGTGCCAGCTGTAGGCAGTGTCTGGATGCAAAATGAGGATTCTGGAGAAGTCCTGTGCTTTTCAGGGAGGTTATATGAGAAAGGAAACCAAGCCCTCCAGGCAGTCCGAAAGCTGCACAACTTGTTTGCCACACTCGTTCTTCCTGTTTCCATACAAGACCAACCATTTTTTAAAGACTGTGATTCCTGGTTTGCGCCTTGCCTGAATACTTTTATCGTTTTTCTAGGAATTTCAAGCAAGATTGTAAACTAGTTGAAATAGTATTTTAAAACACAGTGAACTTTTATTCAAGACATTCCCAGCAATTGTTGGTCTGAGAGCACATACTCCTCCCTACACCCCACCCCCCAGGTTGTATGAATTTGCTCATTCCGACAGCAATTTGATCTCAGGTTGGATAGAGCTCACTCTTGTTAAATAACAAGAATTCTTTGCTCTACGTGAATTTTCAGGCACCCTTATCTTGCTTAGGAAACATAAGGCTTTTTAGAGAAAAAAAAAGGTTACTCTTAGTAATGTTCCAGCTTTTAACCCTGTTTAAAATATTTGTTTTACATGGGAAAACAGGCATATCCATCCCTTCCCCCTCCCCCGAGGTGTTTCAGTATCCTCTCTGCCTCTCTGCGCTTCCAGATTATCAAGCAAGGCGCTGACTGGCACGCACACAAATATGCACACAGCACAGCCATTCAAAGCACCCAAGCACAGCAATCAAGGACAGGATGGGACCAACCCAAGACTAATTTGTAAGCCTGACAGGTCTGCAGGCTACACCTCTCCTCAGCAGAAACCCAGCTCCACGGGAGGGCTGCCTCCAGTGAGCCCAGCATCAGGCAGCTCCCATTTAACTCCAGAGTTACCTAAAGCTTCCATGGGGCCATTTGTGGGGTAAGCCAGGTATTCCTGCTGTCCCAGGTCTCATGATCTGCTCAGAGTCCCAGCTCCTATCCAGAGGCAGGTTATTTAACCTTTTTCTCTTTGCAACATAACTTTGAGTCATCACCCTCTAGTCCAGCAAACATTTAATTTTTATGCAGCTCAACCACTGGAGATAAGCGGCTCCAGGAAACTATGTCCAGCATACCTTGATCCTGGGAGTTTTAAGTCCTCCAGCTAAGTCCTTGCTGCATCCAGATCAGGATCTAAAGCGGGGTCCGCACATCAGCTCCAACCCTGCCTGCCAAAGAGAGAACAACACATCAGCCCTGAGATGTTAAATTAAGCTGCTAAAAATGGAGGGCCACGTGATTTTGTGCAGTGCATTGCTTATCTGTCCTAGCACTCACAGGTCACGGAAGGCTCCGTCCCTGTCCAGCAGTGTTCCTGCTTCCAGAGGTAACACAGGGAATCAGAGGGCTGACACTCACCTTGTAGAGATTTGCTGCTCAGCAGCTTAACTGCAACTGCCCCTCCTTACGCACAGAATTAAGCCAGAATTAAGACTAGCCACCACCATGCTGACACTGGCCTCCGACACGTCCCAAGGCAGCCATTTCCTCTCAGGCAACACCAGTTCATTTTAAAAGGTAAAAGCAGATGAAATATCTTCCTTGTCCCCTACTAAGGCAAGGGAAGGAGAATTGATTTCTGTTTCTTGTGCCCCTTTACCAAAGCAAGTGCAAAGTCACCTTGCTCGGTATTTTATCCTGCATACGCCCAGACATGCAAATCCAGAGGCAGAAGGTGGATGGAGTCACAGAGCTCCTTTCTACCACACAGCAGTCTGGAGAGCACAGACCTGCACCACACCTTATTTTGGCTCACAGGCAGGAACCTTGCCTCTCCCATGTGGAACAAACAGCTCACCAGGCTGCACACATCAGCCACATGCTGCAGAGACTGTGCCATGCAGGCACCTGCATCTGCTCATTACACCTCCCCCCTTCTATTTCCACTGACAGACAGAAAAGGCATTTCAGATGGTGATAACTTTTATTGATGTAAGGTGGTACACAAACAGATCAGTTTCTATCAGCCTCTCCACCTCCCCCAGGCTCGGGGAGAAGTTGGAGGAGTGGGGGAGACAAGGGAACAGAACTGGCCTCTCACTGCAGAATGCAGAGCTAAGCGGTGGTGAAGAAGGGCAGGGGCTCCAACAAGGGAGAATCCTGCTTCCCTAGGCAGCAGGGGGGCTTGTGTGCTCGGCTCACTCCTTGGATGCCATGTGGACCATCAAGTCCACAACACGGTTGCTGTATCCATACTCGTTATCGTACCTGGGGACAGAAAATAAGTGCTGTCAGGGCTGACCCATTCCTTGCATCCCTTCTTCCATTCTTCTAGCTCCCTTGCCCCATCCTACACAACTGATCCAGGCAGCTTCCCATCCACTTCCAGTAAAGAAAGTGATGAGCATCCCACCCATGTGTCCAAGAGGGGAAGGAGAAAGCTATAGTTGTTTCAGCTAAGAAGCAATCTCACTCCATCGAGACTGTTACAAGCTGGAGCCAACCCTACTCCACTCGGGTCTGTGTATCCCCCTGGAATGCCAGCAGTAACGAACAGGACCCAACTCTGTAACCTGCCTGTGCCAGCCCTCACCAAGGCTGCACCTACCAGGAAACCAGCTTGACAAAATGGTCGTTCAGTGCAATGCCAGCACCCGCATCAAAGGTGGAGGAATGGCTGTCACCATTGAAGTCACAGGAGACAACCTGAAACAGAGGGGAAATTTTAACACACAGATACCCAAGATCCCAGCAAAGCTGCTGCCAGTCAAAAATGAGGCAAGCGACAGTAACCACAGGCCAGGAGACTGGGAGCTCCTTACCTGGTCCTCTGTGTATGCCAGGATGCCCTTCAGGGGCCCATCGGCAGCAGCCTTCACTACCCGCTTAATGTCATCATACTTGGCCTGAAAAGAGACAGATGGTCAGATCCCAACTCACACAAAATGTTTGCCGGGGGCAGAGGAGGGAGGAAAAACACATGGGAGCACCACAGCAGGTGCTATTTTCACAAAGATCAAGTCTTCGGGGACAAAGTCAGGTGCACAGAGGGCAATTCCAGGAGCAAGACGGAGTTTAGAGGAAGCAGGGGCACCATCTGAAGGTTGTTAGGACCTTGCCCACAACACTTACTGGTTTTTCCAGACGGCAGGTCAGGTCCACAACAGAGACATTAGGGGTTGGCACACGGAAAGCCATTCCAGTAAGTTTCCTGTGAGAGAAGTGAGTCAGCAAGAAATAGCACCTGGGACCTCTCTGCCAGCCCTCCATTCCCCTAGGAATATTCTGTCTCCTCCTCATGACCAAGAAGGGGCACTCACCCATTAAGCTCAGGAATGACTTTTCCCACAGCCTTAGCAGCTCCAGTAGATGCTGGGATAATGTTCTGAGCAGCACCTCTGCCATCCCTCCACAGCTTCCCAGAGGGTCCATCCACTGTCTTCTGTGTGGCTGTGATGGCATGAACAGTGGTCTGAGAAAAGAGCACAGGAGTAAGAACACTGCCAATACTCTCCAGAAACAGCATCCCACGGGACACAAGGAGTTACTGATGCTTTCCCTCTCACATGAGGGGACTTGTGGATAGGGCACCCTTCTCAGCACCAAGCTGCAGACCTACCATAAGACCCTCCACGATGCCAAAGTTGTCATGGATGACCTTGGCCAAGGGCGCCAGGCAGTTAGTAGTGCATGAAGCATTGCTGGGGTAGAGAGAAAAAGGCACATCAGCCAGAGGTGAGAGGAGACCCCACGCAGTTGGTGAGAGCTCCAGGCCAGAAGGCATCTTCCTCTCTTCTTACCTGACAATTTTCAGAGACTTGTCGTACTTCTCATGGTTGACACCCATCACAAACATGGGAGCATCAGCTGAGGGGGCAGAGATGATAACACGCTTGGCGCCACCCTTCAGGTGAGCCTGGAGAGGGAAAAGTAAGACATCAGATAACTCAAGATCCCTCCAAGTTTGCTTCTTCACCACTTCTTCTTCCTTACAGCCCCATCTTGAGCAATTCTGTACATATTATCGTGCCCCACAGGCAAGAGTGGTTGTATATCCCTTCTCTCGTGTGCCACTGTGGCATACTTACTCCAGCCTTATCCATGGTGGTGAAGACACCGGTGGACTCCACAACATACTCAGCACCAGCATCTCCCCACTTGATGTTGCTGGGGTCACGCCTGAGGAGGGAAAGAACTGTAAGAGCTGCTCCACGAGACACACACTTTCATGCCCCAGAGGAGTGAAAGGGAAAGAGATTACTTACTCCTGGAAGATGGTGATAGCATTCCCATTAATCACAAGTTTCCCATTCTCAGCCTTGACAGTGCCCTTGAAGTGACCATGAGTAGAGTCATATTTGAACATGTAAACCTAGCAAAGGGAGAGAAAGAGAGAGGAAGGTCAGGTACCCGGGCTGCCATCCTCCTGTAACACTCGTTTTTCCCGGGAAGCTACTAGAACAGATCTAGAGAAGCCCTACTCGGAAAGGCCCAGAGGGGGCACTGCAAGGCAACTCACCATGTAGTTCAGATCAATGAAAGGATCGTTGATGGCCACCACTTGGACTTTGCCAGAAAGAACGGCAGCCCGGGTGACCAGGCGGCCGATGCGGCCAAATCTGGAGAGAGAGAAGGACACGGGTGTGAAGGTACAACAGCGAACCTGCTGGGCTGGGCACGGCAGGCAGTCCTTGGCAGCCTTCCCTCGGGATCATCCACTGCTCCCTGCCCAGCAGGGCAGGAGGGAGCCCTGCAGCCCGTCCAAAGGCCAAGGCACCCCGGTTAAAGATTAAGAGCGACCCCCACCCCGGAAAGGTCAAGTGCTAAATTTACTGAGGCCCCGGGGATCCGGTTACTCCTCGGCCCGGCACGAGAAGGTCACATCCCCAGGGTCGTCACCGACACACGATCCACTGGGTGACTTTTCGGTGGGAGGCTGCGGGGGTCTCTGGGGATGCGTGGGGGGAAATTGGGGCAGCCAAGCAGTGGCACTGCCTTCCGGGGTGAGTCACCCCGAATCTGCAGGGAAGTGACTCAGCAGGTACCGGTTTGCCCCGGGGGACGACGGCGGAGCGGGGACCGGCGGGGCTCAAACCACCCCCCCCAAATCCTCCCCCGCGCCCTTGAGGCGACCTTGCCCCCCCCATCCCCAATTCCTCCGCGCCCCACCGACTCCGGCACTCACCCATTGACTCCGACTTTCACCATCTTTGCTTCTTCGGGATGTTCCTGGGGGCAGAAACCGCCGTTGAGGGGTTGAGGGGAACCGGCCACAACCGCCCCCCGCGGCCGCGCGCGCCCCGGGCACCGTTAGCGTCTCGCCCCTCGCTGAGGGGGCGCGAGGGGGGTGGGCGAGGGGGGGCCCGCGCTCCGAGCCCGCCCCCACGCGGGCGAACATCCTCCCGCCCCGGGCCATCATCCCTCCCCTCCTCCCCCCGCCCCCTCCCAGCCAGCGACAACTACGCGCCCCCATCTCCTCCTTCTCCTCCTCAGGTGATCATCCCGCACCCCCACGTCCCCCTCATGCCGCCCCCGCCATTTTGCGCCGCGCCGCCTTTGTGCTCGCGGGCCCCGCCGCCACGCGGCCCCGCTCCACCCGGGGGCTGCCCCCCGCCAGTGGGCAGTGTGTGTATAAGTGGGGAGGGAGAAATCTCACACGCCCACCCCCCGCCGCCACCCTCCCCCCCCGCGCATCTCCCGCCGCCCCCGCCCGTTACCTGCTGCCTCCAAGCCGCCGAGCGCGCAGTGAAGAGGTGGCGCAGCCTCGCTCCGCCGTCCTTTATAGGCACGGAAGGGCAGGGCTGGGGCCCGCCCCGCCGCGCCGCCGCCCAATGGGAGCGCAGGGGCCGGGCCGGGCTACGTGCGCCCGCGCTGCGGGTGCGGCCGCCGGACTCCCCCGGCGGCCCCCGCCCCGCCGCCTCCCGGCAACAAAGGCCCCACGCTGGGAACGGCGGGTCCCTGGCGCTCAGCGCTCATCGTCCTCCCGCCGAGCCGCCCCAGAGCTGGCGGTGGGGATGGCGGTGGTGAGAGATGCCCTGGTCTTTGCGGGGAGGTGCCCCAAGGGCGGGAATGGGCGGCTGCGCCCCTGCCCGAGGAGGCGGGGAGGGACCCCCCGTCCCCCCCCCCGGTGATGCCGGTGAGGGGCTGCCCCTGCCGGGCTCGCTGCTGCCCCGGGGGATGGCGTGCACTGCTTTCACCTAGTAACAAAGGGCAGGCACCCCCCAACCCTCGGCTGCAGCCTGCGCTCTCCTGCATGGAATAGTATCCAGTATCTGAAGGGGACCTACAGAGAAGCCGGGAAGGGACTCTCTGATAGGAACTGTAGTGATAGGACAAGGAGTAACGGGTACAAATTGAAAGACGGGAAATTTAGGTTGGATATTAGCATTAACTTTTTACTGTGAGGGTGGTGAGACGCTGGAAGGGGTTGCCCAGGGTGGTCGTGGATGCCCCAACCCTTGAAGTGCTAAAAGCCAGATTGGATAAGGCCTTGAGCAACTTGGTCTAGTGGGAGGTGTCCCTGGCCATGGCAGGGGGACTGCGACTAGATGATCTTCAAGGTCTATTCCAACCCCATAACATTCTATAATTCTGTGGTAGCAAGGGCAAAAGGGCTGCAGGGATACTGGGGACACCCCGAGGGAGCAGCCCCTTTGCATCTCCCATTCCCCCCGGCGCTGGGAAGCTGCAGGTGTTGGTTGGGAGCTCTCTAGCCCCCCGCCTGGTACCCTCCCCGGGTGAGTTTATCCAGGCGTGTCCTGGAGGGGCCCCGGCCGGGTTGCGGCGTGAGCACCATCTTAATGAAGCACTGCGGCACTGGTGCCGCTGCCCGCGGGACGTGACGGCGGAAATCCTGCTCGTCTGCCGCCTCGGCCCGCCTTCCTCGGCTGCCTGCGAAGAGGAAGGGCTCCTGGCATGGCCGCTGCCCAGCTCCCCGCCCCCCATTCCGGGCTCCCTTTCGGAGTCCTGCCGGGCTGCATCCCCCGGCTCGGTGCGAGGCACGTGCGGCAGGACAAACCCGCGTTAGGTACAACGCCCACAGCACGCCCAAATCCCCCCCATCCAGGAGGAAGGTGTGGGAACAGTGTGGTCTCTTCCAACTCAGAGTCTGTGATTCTAATGGATTCCGGTGATTGTAATGGATGGAAATCTGGACTGGCGGAGGGCGGGGGGGAAGGAGGAACGTCCCTGTGGCTGCTCGGTTGAGCAAGTCTTTGATGATGAAGAGGGGGGAGCGGGCTGGGAGAACCACGCAGGTGCTGGGGTGGGGGGCAGAGAGGGGTCACACAGCTCAAACGTAACCCAACTCTCCTTATACCACTGCTATTCCCGGTGCTGCCGAGGTGCTGGCGGCTAAGTTTAGACCCAGCTGAGGTTACAACCTTTCCTTAAAGGCCAGAGGATGATGATGGCTCTCGTGGTAGAGCAGCAGAGCTGCGAACGCGTGCCGGGGTCCGTGGTGCCCCAGCCGCAGCCCACCGAGGGAGGCTCCCCGGGGGAAGCTTCAGCGCAAACAGGAGGCCCCTGTGTTTGCTCTGGCGGGGGCAGAGTGCGGCCGGGATGAGCCAACGCGGCCCTTGTACCCCGGTGCCCGCTCGATCCCTCACCCGCGTCCCGACCCCCCCCGGCAGCACCGCGCCGCAGCCGCGCGTGCCGCCCGCCCCACGCGGAATGGCGGCGGCGGCGGCACAGCCCGGTGTGGCCCCGCGCGTGGGGCCGGGGACGCGGGCCCCGCTCTGCCACCGCCTCCCGCCCGCCCCACGGCCGGGGGGCGGCCACCGCCGAGCTCGGACGCGGCAAACAGTACAGCGTGTTTAATCAGCGAGTCCTCAGGCGCGGGGAGGAGGGGAGAGGGCTGCCGGCGTAGCCGGGTCTCCAGCGGCCGAGGGGAGCAGCTGCGGAGCTGGGCAGCTCCTCCCGGTACCGCCGCGCCGCTTGCCTGCAGCCGCCGCCGCGCTCCTTCGGGGCGGGAGCTTCGGGGCTTCGTCCAGCGGTACGTCGTGCCGGTTCCCGAGCCGCGCTGGTTCCCCACGGCGTGCTGGTCCCCGAGCGTAGGTGCCCCCGGCTGTGGAGAAGCGGGGCTGGTGAGCCGCCCAGCGGCGTCCCGCCCGCCTGCTCCCGCCCCGGCCGGGCCCCAGCACAGCCCCGGCAGCGCGGGGGGTCCCTGCTCCCGGCCCTGGCCCCATCTGCTCGCTGTCTGTGCGTTCAAGTCTCCCCTTAACTTTGTCCCTGCCCGCTTGTTCGAGCCCCCTCACTGCTGGCCCTCTCACCTCAGAGCCCCTCCAAATCTAACACCCCAAACCACTGAAGGTCCCGATGCGGTCCAGTTTCAGCCCAAAGCAGCCTCTGGGCATGGCCTTCCAGGCCCAATCTCCAGGCAGTGCCCACTTGCGACTGGCAAGGGTCTTGCGCCAGAGAGAAGAACGGGCAGCTCTAGCCCCAGATGGGAGGAAGGGGAGGGTGGAGGAGACCAACTGAGGACCAAAGCTGGACCCCTCCTTTGTGTCCTCTTCGGCCAGTGCGGACTCAGGCTCCAGGGGCAGCAACCGTGAAAGGAGCATCTGGGATAAACAGAAGGAAGAGAGGGGTGAGAGCAGAGATGCCTTTGCTCCTGGCTATAAGCTTTGTACCCCCTTGTACTCCACTGCCCGCACCCTCCTTAGGGGTCAGGCAGAACCTAAAGTGATGCCTGCACACAGCACTGTGCCTGTGACATTGCATCCAGACAGAGGGAAGGGCTAGATCACCAGCTCTTGCTGTCTGAAATGACTTTGCTGTTGAAAACAGCAGGCAGGCACCTGCTGTGAGCCTCTGCCTGCATGCAGATTGCTCTGCTCTTGTCAAGCCATGCATCTCCCTCCCAGTCCTGGATTTGGAAGGTAACAAGCTTCAGTCCTTGCTCCTCTTGTGGATGCTGAGCACCTCTGCGTGTTCAGGCTGCTGTGTGGCATTTCATTTTTTCCAGAAGGCTGGTGGGAAGGATGGACCTGTCTCAAATTGCTGGTAAGAGGGAGAGGCAAGAGCACAGCAGGTGTGAGGAAGGGGGACTCCCCATCTGCCGGGAATCCTCTAGATCATCTTTTGCTGATTATACACCCCCAGCACTGCTGGAAGCCTGCAGACAGGGGTTGAGGGGTGCATTGGGCGCAGTAGAGGCATGGCTTGGCTGCCCTAGGAAGCAGCCTATGGTAACCGTTCCACATCTGTCTCTCACATGGATGCTGAGCTAAGGCTGAAGATGCCTTTGTGCAGCTCCTTGCGGTAGTGAGTTAACTGAAGCGGACACGGGCATCTTCAGCGAGGAATGAAAGTGGTGAGTCATACTAGGATCAGTCTTGTGATTTTAGTTCACGTCCTGACTACTTCCCTGGAGCTTTCCCAGGGTTATGTGAAGGCGAGGTGTTGGGACTCAGGTTAGGGTTTGGGTAAGAGGGAGCTGGGTAGATTTGAAAGCCAAAAATATTATTGCTGAAACTACTGAGAATAAAAGATTTACTCAAGTGAAGAAGCCTTTAGCTGGCATCCTGACTGTGGCTCTTGGCCTTAGAGAGTGTCTACTGAGAGGCAGTACTGAGCTTAGGAGCAAAAATCCTGGCCAAACTGGATACATCTTCCCCCTGAAACATCAGAACCAGGCACTGAACATGATGAGAGATACACCTGTGATTTCTGGTCGTTGCTGACACAGAGCAGGGTTAGACGGGGCAGGCTCTTTACCGTTAAAATCCTCTGCAGAGCACTAAAAAGCTTTTGTGTGTTTCCCGTCTTGAAATGCTGATGCTCTTTAGGAGCTGGGTTATAAAGTCACCCTAGAGCTGAGGCTGCTGGACTGAAGGGGAGGGAGCAGTGAGAATAGACAGCAGCCTCCAGTAGTTGAAATTTGGGACCACCACTCATTTGAGGTTCAAACACAACTTCCCCAAATTGTCACTTCACTTCTGAAACCTCCCTCAGCTCTGTCCCAGTCCCTCCTACCTGTAGCCTCTGTCCTGGTAAGGACACAGTCTGAACGCTGGCAGAGAGCAGAACCAAGAGGAGGAAAAACGAGCAAGGCCATGACTGGAGCCCCAGCATCTTCTTCTTATCCCAGGGCTTGTGGGAGGTGAGGCAGGACATGCAGCATCCGTGTCGAATGCAGTCCCTTGCCCCTCTCTGCCTTTATAGCTTTGGTTCTGGCCGGCGCCTGGCCCCCAGCTCCCTGCTGATCCACCCCCCGGAGCTCCTTAACCTTTCAGCCCTTTTGTCCAGGGTGATATATTTCAGGGTGAGCTCAGCAAGACCCCTTCCTCTAAAGAAAAAGGACACAAAGGTGTTTACTGAGTGTCTGGAAAGACTAATGTCTTCAACTCAACTCACTCAATGTGAGTTGAGCTGCTGGTGCCCAGGACCTGGAGGTATCTGTCAGGGTCAGGAACGGGGTGACACTTTGAAACATGTACCAAAGGAGGATATTGAAGGCTGCATTGTGTAATGGTATTGAACATACTCCTTGTAGGCAGAGTGCTGTTACTGCTGTTTCTCTAGTCAGCATGAGCATGAACTACAGCTCAGCTAGCGGTGGGCATGCTGCTGGCTGCACAGAGCAGACACAGATTTAGCTCTGTGACAATACAGGCATTTGGTTTTAGTATTTATATTTTGGTGAGACGGTTGGCCTGGGAATGAAGAGCTCCTGCTGCAGAAGGTGGGTGAATTCCGGTACTATATGGAATTTGTAGCAGTGACAAGCAGTGACTAGAACCCTGGGTCTAGTACTAGTGGGTATATGATATGCAGGCTGGTTGTCCCAAGTCACCATCTGGAGGACTGGAGTGAGTTTCCAGAGGAACCGTCACAGAAAAGACCTTGTCGAGGCTCAGCTTGCACTTTCTCAAGCTCAGGCACACAATGGAAGCAGGACGGCAAGGAGCAGATTCCTACCTCCTAAATCTTCTGGCCATTAGTTCCCCCCCTTTGTTTACCTCTCCCATTTTACTGTAGTTTCTCACCAGTTGAACAAGGCAATGAGGTCACTGTTTGGAGATTAGGGTGCAGAAGTCAGCCTGGGTGTGAAGACAGAAACTAATCAGGAAGGTTTGTCAGGGGAGAGGAATGGGGGGACTGTACCCCAGTACCGGATTAGTAATGGCTGTACTGGATGAGTTTAACACCGCCTTAAACTTCCCTTTCTTTAGTACTGTTGCACAAAGCAGTTGGGTCAAAACTTGACAGGAAGTGTTCTGCTGCCTGCTTTTGTTTATTTTTTACAAGAAAAGAAGAAAATTAGAAAAAAAAGGTCTTTTTTTTTCAAGGAAAGAAGAAAAGTAGAAAAAAAAAGTCTTTTGCAGAGATAACAAAAGTCACAGTTCAGATATTTGCTCTTCCTCCCTCCCTCCCTCCGTTCCTTCCTTCTGCACTTGCAGATGCTGATTTGTGGGTCCCTTTCTTTGCTGCCCAAGGAGCTAGAAAGTTTTATGAACTGTTTTGCAACCAGTCCATGAGAAGTGAGTAGGGGGCATCACTCTGGAGCATTGATGCTGGAAGGAGACACTTTGCACAGGTGGGGACATCCAATTTTGTTAGCTCCAGCTGATATCCGTGACCCATGTCTGGTGTTGGTTCCAGAGCAATGCACTGCTCTGGTGATCCTGTCCCCTGTCACCCCCTCGCCTGGCCCAGCACTTGGAGGGGCTCCCTAGGTCCCTGCTAATGTCCTTCACCGAGATCTTTCGTGGGGAACAGGATTATTCATACCAGCCTTTTACCTTCATGCCAGCCTTTTAATCTACAAAGCACAGGTGACTGCTGGAGAGTCATGGGATGTGCTGTCCATGTGGGCATTCAGACGGGGTGCCTGGGCACAAACAGAGTGTGGGATGTGTGTACAGCCATGTGCCATGTGCTGGGTGCAGTAGGGTATGGAGTATTGTGGTGTGAAAGATTCAGAGGGGTGGAAAAGAAAGGAAGGAGGACAGGAAGTGAGCACGTGTTCATTCCACATGCAAGATGTCCCAGAGGATGGTGTTCTGTACTTCCCAGTCACATCTGACCGTCCAGAAGGAGCTGAGTCAGCCTGCCAGAGCACTCATGCTGCCAGCAAGAGAGCTGCAGGCAGGTGCATCTCGGGTTGAACGCACCAGTTGCAGGAGTCAGGTCTTTCCTGAGTGAAAGGTAAGTACCAAAGCAACAACACTTTGTTTTTGATCCAAAATGTAGCAGCAGCATGACCTGGCATCCTCTGAATGTGGTGGCCCCCGTACTGCAAGAATGCCAGAAATGTGTTTACAACTGCTCCAAAATTCCAGTCCACTTGCACAAAGACTGAGCCCTGCAGGGGTGGACAGGCTCAGAGGTCTCAAGTGACAAGTCCCCTCCTTAGGTCCAGCAAAAGCTGGTGCTGGCAAGGGGGAAGGAGCCATCACTGTCTCCTACCAAACAAGAAACTTCAGAGACTGCAGAAAATTTGCAAATTTTCTTGCAGATTCTTGTAAATTCTTGCAAATCCAGCAAAACCTGGATAAAATGGTGCTCAATTGCTCAGGTGCCATGATGTTGCAGCTGCTCTGCGTCCCAGATCCTTGCTGGGACTGCAGTAGCACTGAATAGTTGCTCTGACATGTCCTGGCAGTGACTGTGAAGTGAAAAGGCTTTGGCAGACGAGTCCCCAGTTGCCCCAGTTTTCTCAGACTCAAATAGGTTATTGTCCTTCTTTCCTCTCTGATGCTAACAAGTTTCCTCTATAAAAACCCTTCCCCCTCTGATGCTAGGGCACTGATTTGAGAGCTTGCAAGACCACCAGAAAAGTGGTCTCCTGTTAAATCACAATCAGTGTTTTACAAACAGTTGCTTATATAGGAAAGGAGCAGGGCAAGTGGAGAGTGGGAGGACTGGGACCTGAGTGAAGTACCCTGAGGGAACGCCCCTTGGCCTATGGTGATGGAAAGGGATAATGGTTGCTGCAGGCTCTAGAAGCAAGAGCGATATTCACATTATTCCACTGGTATCATTTGTAGGAAGGAGTTCAGAGCAGCCATGGTCAGGAGGCCCTCAGAGAATGGAAACACCACTGATCTTGGCAGTGAGTAATCCCACTGCCTCAGAAGCAAGGGAGTGACATTAGTACTTCAGTAGCAATTCCTGGTCATTTTGGCAGCCACCAAAATAGCTGCTTGTGAGGAACAGAAGGGCAGCAACCATCTACCTTAAGCAGTAGCCACTGTGTAGCTGTCCAAACCCCTCTTGGGTTTTGCCTCATCTTTCTGCAGGACTTCTTGATCCATGACACAGGACTGCTAATTTTTCCAATGTCAGGAGATGACAGTGAGGAGAGGGGGATGCTCCACCTGAAGAAATTGCAGGAAGGGACCAACTGGAGCTCTCACTCACTGACTTTCCACTCTCATTTGTCCAGGCAGCACAGTGTCAGGACAGAGCAAAAGACAGGGTGCAAAGCAGTGATGGAGCCACCATGTCACTTATTCAGTGATTGCCAAACCCTCCTCTGGCTCTCTCAAAGAAGTTTAACCCCTTGTACTGATAAAGCATGGCCTGAAGGTGAGCCAGTGCATTAAGAGTTTTATGGCCACCTTGCTTCCCCTATCCACCCATTCATATTTCCCCTACTGCAGTATTGTCAACATATTATCTCACATATTGCACAGGCTTGTAAAACCTTGAGCCTGAGCAGACACCGATACATGCTGCCCTTTTCTTTTTTCATTCCCATATGTGAGTGACAAACCCCGTGGGTGGTGGGGAAATCACGTACCGTGTGCATGACTGTGTCATATTTACTGCTGCTGCCTCTGTCTCCTGTAGCCTTCACTGAATATTTTATCATGGAGGAAGGGAGAGAGGGGCAATATTGCTGTAGCTTTCTGATCTTTGTATTTCACCGTGATTGTCCTGTTGCTACTGGTGTGCTCTGGAGTTGGAGTGTATCTGTACTGGTGTCTGGCTCTTACGCCAGTGGTGGCAAGTGTGCAGGTATTCTCACTGTGCCATGGGACTCAAGTGTGGTGTTTGGTCCACATGGCCCACTCCAGTAGATACACCTGTCACCCCGTCATTCCCCCCATTCTACTTGTTTCTACACCTATTTAACATGTTTATGTCCGTTCAGGTATTGGCATGAAAAACCATAGGCCTAGGTCAGTGCAAAGCTATGCAATTACTAATGACTTTTCTTTTTTTTTTAAGTGGGGATCAAATTAAGCTACAGCAATCTTTTATTGCTAGTTATGCAGCCAGGCCAGAGGGGAACTGAGCAGCATGCTCTACTTCCTGGGTGAACTAAGGGTAACCCCAATGACTGCGGGAACGTGGTAGATCCTCAGAGACAGAGACTGCAGAAGATCTGCAGGAACCTGCAGAGAGGAGGAGGACCCTTCCTGTCCCTGCCCAGCTAGTGACTAGTCTGCTTTCGAGGCAGCTGACAGGTAAGAGGAAATAATTCGGTAGTAATAGCTCTGGGACAAATGCCAGCTTGCCTCTGAGACAGGAGGTTAAAGGTTATTTATGTGATTAACACAAAATCTAATTTAGGGCACTTCATGTTCACAGGGCAGTTCAAGGAGTGCCAGGACTGACTTGAACACTGATGTGGCATTCCTGGAAGAAAGAGTGTAAGTGCCAGTCTTATTTGAAACATAATTGGATTTGCAGCAAATACATTCCAAAAAGCACAGTGAAACAACCAATGCTATCAGTATACTTAGTGACTTGATCAAATCAGAGTTATTAAAAGTTTAAGTTTTTAGTGTTGGGTTGTTTTTGTTTTTTAAAACTTTTAAAAGATTTATTGAAGTCTTTAGAAGCACTCTAGTCTAAGTTAACCTGTCTCTCTCTCTCTCTTTCTCCACAGCCCCCAATCCCTCAACTCTTCTTTGATGAGATCTGTACAAGAAAAAGATGCAGGTAACTTCCCCTCAGAGCCCTGGTGAGCTTTATAGGGCAAGAGCTTCTAAAAGGATCAAACATAAAAACGCCTAAACCCAGCAAAACCGTATTGGTCCTGTGTTGAAAGAGGCTGAATAATTTATTATAAGCATGTACAAAATGAGAAAAGAATGAGAAGTAGTTTGGCTCTTCTTAGAAAGAGTTTCTTTCAAAGATTTATTTTTTTTTTTTTAATAAAAGCAGCTTACTTTCATCTGCAAAGCCAGGGCAAAATCGGTCAAAGTGGCAGCTATGTTCAGCACTGCCTTTCTTTGTGGAGATACCAAAAGGCAGGATTAGAATTGCTTTAGCCTGATCTTAACTTCCATTTTGTCTTCATTTAAAGCACTGTCATATTATGGGGTAGTTCAGACAAGAGAAGACGACTGCTGCAAAGGATGAATTTTATTTTTAGTTAAAGACAGTGGCAGATGGTTCCCTCAGCGCAGCCGGCGGGCTGAAGATCTGGTGATGGGAGTTGTTTTGGTGGGGGTTTCTTCCTCTCTTAATTCTGCCGATAGCTCTAAAGAGAGTAAAATGTGTCAATAACCAGCACTCCACTGCCTTGAACAGAGAAATCTCCAGGCAACCTCCACAGTGCTCTGAAGCCCACTACCAAAGGAACATCCCTGTTGGGCCAAATCTCTAGTCCTTCTCCCCTTTCACCTTTCAAGGGCACATGCAGGATGCCTTACCATCCTCAGAGCTGTTCTCCTCATCACTGGAGAAGGTGATCACAGCTTTTTTGCGTGGACGGCGCTTTTGGGCACGCTTCTGGTTTCGGAGGGTGCAAGGCTGGGGTGTGACAAAATCTTCATCATCCCTGTTGACTGGGCTCAGGGGCTGGTGGCATGAACCTGTCAAGAAAAAGGGGAAAAAAAAAAAGAGAAAGGTAGCAGCCATTCTCTCTGGAAGGGTAAGGAAAAATCCCTAGGTGTCTCTGCTGGACTGCAGGATCACGGGGAAGACTGCAGCCTCACAAAAGGAACATACTTCTTATTGTTTTCTGCTTGGCTGGTACTGACACTGGAATTTGACTGCCTTCCTGGCACATCTCTGTTGAATCCAGCCCTCGGTTACGGGAGGCAGACAGCTTCTGCTCCAGCTCTTCAGCTAGAGCCTGATGGAGATGTAAAACAGTGCGGGGGGGAAAAAGAGAAGGTGAGGGGAGATAAGTATTACATCCATACCAGAATTGCCGTCAAGTTAAATAAATAAATTGATAAATTGCTAGGGGTGAGTAGTAGTCTGTTTAAAATGGAAAGCTGCAGGGTTTTCCAATCAATATATGTAAAAAGCAATCGCTTTTCTGGCCTGGACACTTGTCCCATATCCTTACTTTAGCCTCAGGTTTGACACCTGCTCTGCGGAATCGAGCCAGCACAGTTTGGAAACAACTGTAGACAGCTGGATCTTGGAGCTTATCTGCAAAGCAGTCAAAGTTGTCCTGCAGCTTGTGAAGGCCCCGTTCTGAGACTGGAAGCAGAGTAAGGCAGTGGGACAGATCCCGGTATTGACGCTCCGTTCTGAGAAAGACAAAGATTGCCATTAGCTCTTACAAAAAGGGGTGTGTGAGGGTGAGCACATCTCACCTAGAGCTACAGCGTTTCCTGCAGGTGCTTCTGCCTTGCAGAACATGAGATTCAGGTTGTTCTGTTACAGGTCAGTGACAGGGTGCTGTGCCATACCACACACAACCACCACTGTATGCCAAAGACACTGATTTAGTGTCTGTCAGAAAAACACGAAGGCTCCACTGCTGAAGAACACAGTCACTTGTTTAAAAAGTATCAGAAGTTATTGCTGACCAGGAAGAAAAGATGACTCAGTGAGGTCAGGACTCCTCTTGAAGGGCCTTATTTCAACTGAATAATAAAAAAACCCTGGCTGCTCATTTTTGCATGTTTGAGATGATCTCAAGCAGAAGCTGTATTTGATGTTCTCTCTCTCTCTCTTTGCTGGCCAGAAAGGGACATAAAGAAGGTCATATTCATTAAGTTATAAAGTCAACAAATAACAACTGCTGTATCAAAGAAGGACTACATTCAAATTCCAGCAAAAGTTATAGGAAAAAAAACAAAGGGAAAGAAAAATAAATGCACAAACTATTAATGTAGCTCACTGTGATGGAATGGGGGGGAAAAAAACTGAGGCCAAAGCCCCTATTATTAATATATACTAAGCAGAGGGCCTGAAGTCTGTCCTGCATCTGCTCTGTAAGAATGCTCTGCTAAAACCTAAACAGATGAGAACAAAGCTGCAGCATCCAGGTATTTACATCTTTAAAGTCTGAATGATACTTGGCAAGTTGCTACATTTGGAACGCCAGAAATGCTGAGGAGGGTGATAGTAGCTGCAAAATCTTCTCTGATAAGGTCCTGTTTTAACATGGAGAGAGAGCCTTGCTTTGGCATTACCACTAGTGTTCATCAGGCTGATCATCTTTGCGGTACAGAAATATCAGGACATTTTACTAAAGGCTAGACATAACTTACACAAAGATAGTTATTTACAATGTTGTGTGAAGAGCTCACCAGTATTCCTGGGAGGCAACCTGGGAGAGAGGGACCACTCTCCACTCCAACTCAGGAAACAAAATCCAAATCTTTTGGGAAATATGCAACTCCCTGAGGCAGCTGAGCAGGTCACATGCCCAGGCACTGTATACAAATGGCCAAGATAAGCAGACACAGCTTAAATCTCAAGGGCAAAGCCACAGCAATGGGGAAGGAAAACCACAGGAATGGAGGAAGGCAGGGTGCACCAAAGCCAGTGGAAGTTAAAATGAAGATATCATTGGAAGTACATGACATGGAAGCAGATAAATTTGTTACCTTTCTTCTTGGGGGAAAAAAAAAAAAAAAAGAAAAGTGTACACCTGGGTTACAGCTTGGGGAACAGCCAAAAGAAGCAAAAAACTCTAAAACCTACAAAGCAAAATGATATCCCAGATTCATGGGGTAGGCCCTGCACTATATACTCTGTAATCAGCACAAGGAGCAATGCATATATGTCTTCCAGACAGAGCAGAGCAAAAGCCTAAGTGAAGCCCTTGAATAACATAATTAAAAAAACCACTCAAAACAGAGTCCCAGGCATAGAATTAGTACTGAGCAGCCCATGCACATAGAACAAGGGCAGGCCTTTATCAACTGTCATAGTTGAGATGACCCCAGACAGAACTGCTGGGGAGATCCCAGCTTAGTTGAACACACTGATTTCCTATCTGAGCTACAAGGGAATAGCCTGTGGAGAAGGACCACAAAGATACATAAAACCCGCACGTGGGATGTCCCCTTGCTCAGCTGTAATGCAGATCTAAACTGTCACAAAACTTTTTCCTTAAGAAAGGAGGGAAGAGGGGCCAATCACTGCCTTAATTTATACATATTTATTCGTGTATTTTTAGGAGGAAGGTAGTTAAAAAAAAACCCCAGGACCTAATCTAGGTTATGTCAGCATTTGTCACTTTGCTACGTGAAGATTATGATGGGAACCTGTTACAATTATCACATACAAGCTTGTTTCCTCTAACAATTCCTAAGAAGCAAAAGTGCTTGTCAGGAAAATTAAGATTACAACCCAACCTGGCAGTCCGGAATCGCTGACAAAGTTTCTCCACCAAGCTCTCTGTCTGTTTGTCTTTTGTAATATATGAGAAGAGATGTCTGCAAGGGAAAAAAAAAAAAAAAGGCAAAGTTGAGAGCCCAGAGAGGAAACCCCACTTCAGGTAGGAGGGGTGCTGAAAAGGCAGCAGTGCTGACTTCCTTCTGTCCAGTTTTAAGAGCAGGCAACACTTTCAGATGATCTCCTACTTCACAAGTTGCACTGACAGACTAGTATGTCTGAGAAGCAGACCTTGAGAGTAGCAGTGTGGCATGCAGTATTTTTTTCCCCCCTTCAAAACCATTCTTGTGACTTTTTCATTATTAATTTGCTGAAAGCGTGTTGTATTTTGGATCAATGCAAAAGTGAGCATTACTTGGCACTAAAATGGGAACAAAGCCTAATAGAAGTTAAATGCTAACATAATCCCATTTTTTCTTAGTTGCTTGAGGAACAGAGAGACCTGAACTTTCACACAGTTAAGTACTTGTGCATTTTGCACTATGTCCTCATAGAAATCACTGAATAACTTCTATTTATTAAGAAGGTCCTGCTGTCCTCCATTTTTCTTGTACCAACATTTCTGTTAACTTAAGCTCAGTCAGGTTGCCACTGGCCTTGATATAATTGCTCTAAAGCACCTCCTTGTTCAGTCTTTGTTATGTCTTCAGCATTCACACCAAGCTGTTTTTCCAAGATACAGAATACAGACAGCATTCTCAAGAGTCCTCCCTTTGCAGTTGTTCCAGCATCAATTCATCGTTAACTTAAGTGACCAGAACTGTGGCAGCACTCCAGGCAAGGTCTGACCAGCACTACCAATGCTTCCCTATACCAGAAAAAAACTTGACTGCTAAAGCATGAAGTGGAATGTATCTCTAACTTGAGCCATAGCTTTACAGAAGACGTTAAACAACATTTAAACATTCAATCTTATGGTTATTATGCTAGTTTTCATCTCAGTTATTACCACTGTAACTCTCTCACTCTTCAAGTTAGTCCTTTAATGCTGATGGTCCCCCCACTCCCCCTATCTTTTTTACACCTCCCTGTTCTCTGGTTTGGCAAGTATCCCTGGAGTATAAGGCACTGCTTCATTCCTAGCCTGTGCTTTTGTCCACCATGGTTTCCAAGTTAAACCAGATCCTCTTCACTTTGGAAGGATTTCATATAGTGCTACATGGGGAAATAGCTCAGTTTCAACTACTATTCCCTTTTTTCCCCATTTAAAGGATATCATGTGGTGTGATAACTGATGATCAGGTCTTCTTGAAAATTATTTAGGCTAATTTGATACCTGTCTACTTTGTTAAATCAATATTGCCTTTTCTCTCATTTGCCAGATACATCCAGTTCTCTCCCTGTATGTTGCTGGAAGTCAGAGAAGTCCATCTATAGCTTTCTTAACCCCACTAATCACACTTTAATGTGAGTGCTACACTCCTTATTCTTTAAGTCTGTGGTAACACCTCCAGTTTGAAATTTATTAAAAATAGTACTGAAAATTCCAAAATTACTTGGGATTTTTCTGCATGCTGTCTCTTGTCTCTCTATGATGCTTTGCTTCGACTTCAGACATTAACTTCCACTTCTACATGTGCTGTCAGGAGCCACATGCTGTATTTCCCAGTATTTCACATTATCGTCCTTAATGAAAGCTGAAGCAAAATATACATCTACTTTTGCTGCCATAAATTATTTTCAGTCTCAATTTCAGCCTCAGTAATAGGCCTTTCTGTGTTTTGCAGTTCCTACCTGTCCAAAATCCCATCCCTCTTCCTAAATCCACTGGATTCTCACAGATAGAAAGGCTAGCTGAAAAATCACAGGAGATTTTATTGTTCTTCTCTTCAGCAATAGCAATACTTTTGTCCAATACTCCCCTCTGTAATCCATAGGGATTCAAGCAACTCAGAAAACCTGCCATGTGGTTAAGTTTCAGACATGAGAGGAAAATTTGTGTACTTTACTAATAAAGACATTATTTGTGTTGTCTATGAGCAACCAATAACCTCAGATTGATATATTCCAATGTCTCTATACTATACAGTAAGGCTTTCTTAAAAAAAAAACACAACAAAACACAAAGCACCAAAAAAACCACTCCAGACCCAAACCTGTAGTTATAGTTACTATAACTACAGCTTTACTAAAACCACTTACAAAAATCCATTAGGCCACCAACATGACAAATACAGTAGAGTCTTTAAAACCTGTTGTGTTCTCCCAATGTTGCATATCCATATTCCCACGCATAAAATCAACTATTTTCCTTTTCTAGAGGGAAAGTAATTTTGAGTTAGTGGTAAGTCTTTGTAGAGTCTCCCTCACCCCCAGCTATGCGGCTTTAAAATCGATTCCCCTTAGCATGAATCCATTTCAAATACAGACTGAAAAAGTCAGATAAAGGAGAACAACTGTAAAAGCACTTTGCATATGTCACTGTAGTTTTTCTTCCCTGGATCTGGCATCCTCTTTGCATAAACATAGTCCTGGTCCTAAGAGATTTATTTAGCCGCAGAATACCTCATAATAGTGTGGAAGGATTCCTCCTCTATGCCGCAGTTAGGATTGGAGAGATGACTGATTATGTCTGGAAGCAGGTTATAGACGGCATTACCCTGTGCAGAACACAAGTTTCTACATGAGATACAGAATTATAAAGGATAACTTGAGTCAAGCCAATTAAGCTGTCATTTAAAATTACTTCCTTTTTCCCCATCCCAAATCTACTGTCAGAAAACACCAGCTTTTTGAAACGAGCTGTACACAGCCAGCCAAACCTAACCAGGACTACTTGGCTGAAGCTAAGGGGGAAAAAAAACAGCCAACCAATAAGCTGTAACTGCAACCCAGCTCTGCTCTTTGGCAGACTTGGATGCAGTTTCTTTGCTTTCCAACCTTGTCAGAACCCAATGAAAAAAGCTTCCTGATAAAAGAAACAGCATTTCAGCTCAAGGAACTGCTTCCCATCTTGCCTGAAAAGGTCCGGTTCATATTCACTTTCCCACTGCTTCTACATAGTTTTGTCATACACACTGCAGAGATAGCAAGTCAGCACAGTCAGGTGGCTGGCTCAGCTTCAATGAAGCAAACAAAGACAGAAAAGCCCCAGTGTCACTGCAGCCTCTCAGGCAGTAAATGTCAAACTCTGAAGGGCCCATGTGAGGCTACACTTTGAATGAACAGGGGGTAACCTGTACCGTTCTTACCTGCTTGGGCTAAAACTGCTTCACTTTAAGTATCTCAATGTCCCACAGCCAAGAACAACTTGGAAAGGTTTCATAGAAGGTGCCTGAGCCATGAGGTCAGGGAACTCTGCTGTAGGGCCTAAAAGTAAGCTGCAGAAAACTGTTCCAAACCCTGTTGTATGCATACACAAGAAAGCAAAGGGACAAGGCACTGTTTTGGAGCCTGCTTTCCAGTGTGAATGGATGAGATCAAATTCAGCAACATCAGGCAAAACTTGTATTGCAAAGTTTCTTTTAGCTACTCTTATTTGGGCAACACAGAGGGACAGACAGCTGCTCTACACCACTAACGCATCTCTCCAGGACCCATGTCATTCATTGATCCAGCCTCCAACAGCCCTTCCCTGCTCTCGTGAAATAAGGTCCCTGATCATCCACTTGCCTTGTTGGAGAGTTCGCCAAAAAAGTTCTGAGCCACTTCCACGACTGCCTCGTCTGGGTCTATCAGCAGAGCTGCCATTTCGCTCACTTGGCCCTTCACCTTCACCATGTCTTTGAGGATGAGGTGAGTCATCACGAGTCCAGCTGTTTGCCTCACACTTGGGCAGGGGTCCTGCAACCTGACAGAAACAAAGAGTTACTGCGGGAAGCAGCTGAGTGAGCGTCTCTAAGTTACTGATACTCCTGACAGCCTATTCCATAGCCAGGCCTGTTGTCTTCCTGCACCATCTTCAAATTTGGTTTCCTGGGTCATCCTCACCTTCTGGAGGTCCAGTGTCACCCTTCCACAGAGTTTTCATCGCCTGTCCTCTCCCAACAATGAGAGTAGCATTACCTGGCATAGAGATGTGATGTCCATGGCTCCACCAGGTTGGGGAAGTGGATGGCCAGATCTCCTGCTGCAATAATGAGGTTGGATCTCACACCAGGCAGGGTGGACTTCTCCATCATCGTGAACAGCAGACGCAAGTGAGAGTCACAGAACTCAGAGCTGACAAGATAGGGTACAGGAAAGAAGGGATAGATACCAAAATCCCATCTCTCAGAGAGCAGAGAAGAAAAAACAGTTAAAGAAAAAAGTAATTTATGAACACTCTTCTGTGTTTGTTCTTTCTTTGGAAAAGGAGTTACAACATTTGCTTGTGCTTAATACTAGGAAAGCTGGGAAAAGAACTCTGGCATGGCTCAGTGGTACCTGATCATGCAGAGTTTGCCAAGAGTTAGGGCTGCAGCAGCTGACAGTGCTGAATCGCTGTAGAGTCCAGGGTTGTTGCAGATCTTGAGCACCAGTGGAACAAAGGCAGAGAGCAGGTGCTTCTCTAGAGAGTGGGGTTAAAGACAGTGAGTATAAGAGCACTGTTTGTGTATCCTGCTTTAAAAACAATTACTCAATTTATCCCAGAACTGCTGCAAACTACAGTAACTGGTTGACTCACTTTCACCACAAACAACCACCTCCAGAGAGGCAGAGCAAAGAAACAGCCTACATGGAAACTGACACCAGGCCAAGAGGACTGTTTCCTTCTGAAGAAAACAGCCTTCCTCCTTCAGGATACCCACCATACCTGTTCTTTCACACAGGCAGACAGAGCCAGTACTCCTTGGTGGCAGCCACACTTACCATCTAAAAGTTCTGTCTCACAAATACTGTGGATGAACTCGGCCTCAGTGTCATCAGCTGTGGCTGCCACGAGGCCCAGCTCCTCCTCCATAGTGGTCTCATTTCCTGTGGCCTGTGCAGAAAGGAAGACTGTAAAAAAGATGTCAGGCAACAACAACCCCTTTCTTCACAAAGTTCTCTCAAGTGTGAGGTATATGCATGTTACCAGCCGCACAACTAGAATGGAGAACAACAGACTGATGGAGATTTTATAACCCACTTTTCCCCCAAGAACTCAATGAAGTTGTGAAGGGTAGTCCAGGATTTGCCAGCCCACATGCCACAGAACACTAACCACAGAATCACATAGTGAGGTTGGAAGGGACCACAGTGGGTCATCTGGTCCAACCTCCCTGCTCAAGCAGGATCATCCTAGAGCACATTGCACAGGATTGCAGTCAGACGGTTCTGGAATATCTCCAGTGAGGGAGACTCCACAACCTCTCTGGGCAAACGGCACCAATGCTCAGTCACCCACACAGTAAAGTTCTTCCGCATGTTTAGATGGAACTTCCTGTGTATCAGTTTCTGCCCATTGCCTCTCTTCCTAGTGGATGGCACCACCAAGAAGAGTCTGGCTCCATCCTCTTGACACCCTCCCCTCAGACACTTATAGACATGGATAAGGTCCCCTCTCAGTCTTGAGGCTGAAGAGGCCCAGCTCCCTCAGCCTTTCCTCATAAGAGAGATGCTCCAGGTCTTTAATCATTTTTGTTGCCCACTGCTGGACCTGCTCTAGGACCTCCATGTCTTTCTTTTACTGAGGAGTCCAGAATGTAAAGAAAGCTTAAGCTACCAATGCTACTAAGATGAGACAGACTTAGGACACACCTGGCATCAATGTGGGAGTCCTGTACAACTTGAGGGACATTCAAATCCTAAACACAAGAAGTTCAAAGCAGCCTTTAAATTGCTGGTCTCATGAGCAAGATTATGGGAAACCTTATAACAGCAAGGCAAAAGTAACATAAGGGAAGAAAAGAGACATGGGTGTTGCAGTGGGGACCAAATCAGTATCCAAGTGCTGCTTCTTGGAAAATCTCATAGTAACCTCCTCCTGTGTGGAAAATGGTAGTGACACAGATAAGCAGGTGGATGAGGAAATGAACTACAGAGTTCTCTGGGCATAGCAGGAAGCATCTAACAGAGACTGGATACCTAGGGACATACAACATTTTTCTCTATTCTTACCCAAGAAAGTCAGCCTCATTACACTCTGGAAAATGTTCCAAGGTAGACCTAACCAAACAGGGCATTTCTATCACATAGATCCCTTAAAGAAGGCTCCTATTAAGCTTTCATCATTACACCTAAGAGAGGACTAGACTCTCAAGTTTCTGGATCAGGGTTCCAGAACTCAGGGAACAAATGGGTGTTCTTCACCACTAGCAGCAATTGCAAAAGATTGCACTGGTAAAAAAAGAGGTGATGAGTGAAAAGGAAATGTTTACCTAAAACAGGAAGATAAGCATGGCCAGGACTTCACCCTTCATTCCCTCCCCTCTACCTCTCCAAAACCCAAGACCAATGTGAGAGTTTTACTGAATAGGGTCACTCAAGGACCTCAGCTCTCCCTGTCAATCCTGACCAACATGTGTTTGTTTCTACTCCCAAAACACACATTACCTTGGACCTTGTGCAACCTTAGTAGTGCATTCTCCGGAAGTCAGCTGTAGCTGGGACACTACAAGAGCTGCTCATAGGAAAAAACCCTTGGTTCTCACCTGGGATCTCCGCTTCTTTTTGCTGCTGTCAGAATGCTTCTTGGTCTTCTCCTCTTTGAGGATGCGGCGTCTGCGTATCTCTGCACTCACTGACACTTCCAAATGTGCTACCTGCTGCATTGCCACTTGTCCCACGAGGGACACCAGGTTCATCAACATGAATGTGGGGAGACTGGCAGCACCACCAGAGTCTCTGCTGGGAGAATTCCCTGGATCTGAAGGAGAAAAATTACTACAGTTCAGTGTTTATCTAGACCTCTTTCCCATTAGTTACTGCCAAGTCTCACTGTATAGCCATCTCCACGCTCCACAGACTCTTTTCACGGCACTGGCACCCTTCCATGCCAGCACCTCCACTAGCCCCTCAGCTCTATTCTCCTGCAGTTACTCTAGGCCACACAATTTTAGCACTGGAAACCATAGTTACAGATATCCTTCATCAGCTTTTTTTCTCACCAGAGTTCTGTCCATCAGCCTCCTGCAGCTTCTCCAGAGCTTGCTGACTGCACACTTGCAGGATGTGAGCACATATCTCCTCTGCCCCTTCTGCCAGCTGGTAGATGAGCATCACTGCTGCATCCATGAAGGGGATCCAGTGAGTACTTGGCTGGGCAAAGCCTGAAGAGAAGAGGGAGCAATGTACCACATACACCAGTGACAACACAGGCAGCCCAACCTTATGTCCTCCAAACCTGCTGCTAACTTGAGCTCACCTTTACTCACGGTCTCACTCAGGCAACTAAAGAGCATGTGATTCTGTGGCAGTCGAAAAGGTGCACTGTTCTTCTCCATTGCTGGCTGCAGAGAGAACAGATGAGTTTCTCACGTAAGAACAGCATGTGAGATTCCCCCCATGCCCTTCCCAGTACTTAATCTTGCTGTGTGCACAATGCTAATCAAACCCATGCTAGGCCCGTGACAGGGACACCCAGTACTGCTCTGCAACTAAACATACAGCAGGGACATTACTGTCACTTTTGAAGGCATGGTGACAGCAGTGGGTAGATTTAAAGCTTGGCCAAATGATGATCCCAGGCCAACCCAGATAGTTTCACTATTTCACCTTAAATCAAAATAACTCTTGAAATCTCAAAAGGATTCTTTTAAAATCTGATATTATCGACTCTTTCTCCACAATGAATGAAGAAGGAAACCTTTAGAGCATCTTCAGAGTCATTAACAGTAAGCCAACTAGAAAACCCTTGCCTAGGGGTACTCCAGAACCACAAGGTTTTGTTTAAAAGCAAAATACCATCAGAAGAAATAATAGAGGATAAGTCTGGATCCAAGACCATCTCACATTAGGCTGTTGCATATACTCTGTATCAGTCCCAACACATTTTAGGTTGGGCATAAGATAACCTTGAGAACTACTAAACCAACTGTGACAGTAGCCAAGCTGTCCCAGCACATCTGTATCCACCTGATGAAGATATACGTGACCAAAACAGAGGGTTTACCAGCTTTCAGTAGCTGGAAACAAAAATTCTCAATTCACCACAATCTGTCCTCTGTACTGAATTTCTGGTCGGGAGGGTGGGTGGGGGGAGAGAGGAAGAGCTACTACAGTCGGTCAAGTATTTTTAGTTCTGTCCCTTCTCACATACAAACTTAGCTGCAGACTTCAGTCAACTTAAAACTGAATTACATCCAATTACAGAACATTTAAGTATGTTGTGATACACATTAATTCATGAAGTTCCTGCAGCAACATCCCCAGCAGAAGGGGCAAACACAGAATGATGGTGCTGTGCGAAGGAGGGCTGCTTTTATGATAGAACTCCTGAACCAAAATGCCCCAAATGCTTGAGTCAAAAAAAACAAAGAGAGTTTTTTTTCCCAAGTGCATTAAAAAAAAGAAATTATAAATTGTTTCCCAGGCAAAGAAGCCATCAACCATCATGTTGTTCTAAGCACAACATGGACAGGTTTGAAAATCTTTCATGTTTTATATTCTGCTGTACAGCTGACAACTCCTGAATATCAATTAATAGGGAGGGCAAAAGAATCACACCACCAGAAAACATTAGCAGAGGAAAGGGCTTCATGGTTGAGAAAACACAAATCAGTTTAGAATTGGGAGTCTGAAGAAGAGAATTGAAAGGAAAACATATTTTCTTGTGCACTGAACTCTTTACTAATTGAATTCAGCCTGTTGCCTAATGAAAATTCTTTTATTACATGTTCACTGATGTGTGCTAAGCTTTCCAGACAGTGCTGCTGAATGGTCTCAACCTACTTAATTTCAAAATCTGTAAAAATTTAATTACTTCTCTTTCCTTTCAATACAAACCATTTCCCCCCCTTCTTTGTTTCTGGATGACCTCAAGAACAAACCAAGAGTCTCACCTTAGGGTCACCACCAAGTTTGGAGATAACATTGCATACTTCTTGAGCCAGGCGATAGTCTTCACACGCCTTCTCAGACAACCCTACTGTTATCAAGATGTCCAGGTTGCTACCTATGATCTCTGGCTTCCCTCTGTGGAATGGAAGGGATGGGGGTATTACACAAGGTGCTGCTGGAAGTTTATAGAAGTATGGATAACCAAGATAAATACTCCTTTGTGCCTTCTGGAAAAAAATAAAACCCATCCAATGGATCAAGATACAGCTATAGAAACAGCAAACAATATTCCACAAAAGCCAGTGTAATCCATACTCTGCTAAGAGATGTAGTTCTCCAAAGTGATCAACACTGGGCAGAGCGTCTTTATAAAGGAAGAAGATTCTTGACTCTTCTTCCTTATCAGAAAAGAGCAAAACTTATAAGGGTAAGACAAAGAAAAATATTGCAAACTAGAAAAGAGCCCAAGAGCTCAGGATTGGCGACACGTGCCATTTCCTCCCCTACTGTGGGAAACAAAATAAAACAATAACATCATCCAACCCCCCCCCCCAAACCCCACACCCACCCATTCCCCTTTCTGCTTGTGAAAGATCATCATTATGCAGGCATATTTTTGACTGATGAAGAACTGAGGTAGGGACAGCGAGAAGCAATCAGAAGGTAAGTTGAATTTGAATGCCAAAGGGTTACTGGGCTGGGAAACTGAGGAAATGAAAACCTTATAGTGCAGATACATTCTTTTTGCTCCCAGAAAGTGAAACAGATTCATTTCCCTTCGTGCTAAAAGCTCCAGAGATCTCTACTCAGCAGCTTCTCACTGTTCTTATTCAAACACAGACAAAGCTGCAGAGCTGTGACACGGTAAACTCTGAGAAGGGATGGACATTCAGAACACAAGGAAAATAATGTCATACTCATTCAGAGGCTGTGCTGGTGAGACCCAGCACAACTGTGTTTAGTTCCAGGCTTTCTTACCCCATGATAGGGTTACTATTTTTGAAGTTACAAAACAAAAGGGTCAGCTCATGCAGCACCCACAGTTCTTCAATAAAAATCGACTGCCTGTAGATCCTCCCACTCACAGGATTCGACCTGACCCCAGGCTCACCGTGCCATCATCCCCAGCAGCATCACAGCAGCACGTTGTTCTAGTGACGAGCACTGAGATTTTTCTGTGAATTGCTCCCAAAGCAGCTGGATCACAGCAGGCTTTATTTCATCTTTCTGCACAAACTCTGAGATCTGGAAAAGAAATGCAATTAAAAAACTAGGGAGAGGCAGAGGAGGATGGACTTCAAACCAAAGAGAGTAACTGCAGTGACTACCATTTTAACATAAAAGACACCTAGAATCACAAATACAATCCAAACCCAGGCAAGGCAGATACTCACTATTTCTTCTAAGCACTGTATCGTTCCTAGTGATGCATCCACCACGATGAGAGAAAGAGAATGCACCAGGTTCTGGGCCTTGGCCCTTTGAAAGGGGAAAAATAATAATAAAAGAAATTAAAGGTAAAGAAAAAGCTACTGTCACAATTACTATCCTATTAGAGAGCTGAGAACATCTATTAGGTAACAGAGTTAATCCCTGGGAACAGGAAAACTTTCCCCACCACAAGCTTGAGTATTCCTAGCCACCCAGCTCAAGTGCCAATGAGCATGACATGGGCTCAAAAGTCCATTGCCTTGTGCACTGATGCTCCTCCTGGTGCTCAAAGACCCAGCCAGAGGCACTCAGCAGCCACTTCCCAGTTTACTGTCAACCACAAGTCAAAGTATGATTCCCTAGACCATAAGACACTGAAAATTTCTCTATGAACAATTAAGACCAAGCTCAAACTGCAGGAGAGTTGTCTCCAGGCAATACTGTCCAGAAGAAATAAGAAGCAGTGGGTGCTTTATATTGCCCTGAGGTACAAATGAGGGTGAGGTATGGTGCATCTCACTAGAGATCACACTTGACAATTATTGTATGTTATCCAACAGGATTTACAAGTGGGCAAGTGCCAGAGTAGAGAGGAGACACAGCTCTTCTCCAGTACAAAAGAAACAAGCCTGCAAGTGGTACCCAGCTCCCACCCCCAAATCCTCAAAAAGAATAAACAACAAAGAGCCCTTAACATCCTCTCATCTAACACACATAGAAATTTGTTATAAAAAGATTTAAGATAATTTTGACTGAAATACAAATAGAATTCTGTGTGAAAGCACCCAAATGATAATAACAACTAACCTTCAATAGTGTGAAGAATAAAGAAATGGTGTATTATTGAAAAATCAAGGACACAACAAGGACAGCAAGACCCCCAGCAAACCCTGAGGAATGTGTTGTGTACATCAGAAGCAGAGTGCCTACACTTGGATAAGGCCACAGGATCCATGACTTGCCAGCAAAAAAACTTGAGCTCTGGTAACAAATATAGCTCCAACTTCAGACAATACTGTATACCATTCCTCTTATTATCCCAATAGGATGAGCAAACTACAGTTATAAGAAGCTCAAAATGGGGAAACAGACACTGGCCAACAACTTTGCCCACAGAGGGTGAAGTATACGAGACTCTTGGACACGGGAAGACTCTGTAACAGCAGTTGACTCCCAAAGGGTTGAAACAGCCATTCAAAAAAACTAGTTAATTGTTGCCAATCAAGAACCCTTCTGGCAAGAGAAACACGCACAATTGACACTCCTTGGAGTTTTGCTGCATGAATTTCCCACACACGAACACTATGACAATCCAAGAGCAGAAACTCAGCAGTATGTCCTGCAGGAAGGCTGGGATACCCAGATATATAACCTTATGTTTCAGCTCAGCATGAAGCATGGCAGCTTTTAGTTCTCTTCCTGTCCACACCCCATTCCTAATAGCAGAAAGGGGAGGGAGGGGGGGAGATGAAATAAAAAACAAAACAAACCCATAACATCTTCTGCTTACAAAGGCCCATACCTCTCGGAATCCTCGCTGGGGCTCAGATAGAGTTGCCTGTAGGCATTCAGCACGGCCTCCTTAATGCCAGGCTCCTTTGACCATACAAGGGGGAGCATCCTGCGGATTCCAAGCAGTGCCTGGGGCACACCAAACTGCGAGACCGTCACAAAGAACTCAATGGCTTCCTGCACCACTGCAGAGGGAACATTTGCATTAGTACAGTTCTTTCCCAATTTCCATTAGAGAGGCCATTCAAACAAATTCACAGGGGTACTGCTCTCACAGCAAACTCTACAGGCATCTAAAGATCACTGCTAATGTCTGCAGAGGGCTCAAGTCAGAATGGGATCACTAGTACACAGATGTAGATGTCCCAGAGAAAACAGGCACAAGTTAACAAAATTACAGCTAAATCTAACGTGATACATTCAGGAAAATGTCTGAAAAAGAAAAAATTGTCTTCTGGGAAACAGTAATTTTGGGGGGAAAAAAAATCTCATGGTCACAGCAGACAACAGCTGAATATAAGTCCCAGTGCAACACTATAACCAGATTAACTAAGCTATTTGATGTATAAATGGGCTCTGGAATAATGCATTTGGTTCCAGCTTGACTACTCCCAAAATATACTGCCCAGTCTCCTGCTCATAAGACAAGAAAAAATGTTAAGTAAGCCAGCATTCCCAAGAGAGCCAACGTAGCTGTACAGAGAAGCTGTACAACAAACAGTTCATAGTCTGACCTCTGGTTAAGTAGGAGCTTTTACCAGCATAAGCCCCAATTTCCAAATCTGAATTAAGAACATCTATCAGAAAAGCTGGTATGCTTTCCCTGCCTCCAGTCACATCAGAAGGTATAAATTTGCAACAGAAAAAAATTAAATCTTCAAATATTAAATCTTTAATTACAAAAAGCTAAATCTGAGCACACACATCCCTTAGTACCAGCCCCTCATCCAGCAGTGTACTCTCTCCAAATGGAGACAATGTCTCAAAACATCTCCACTGTCCAGACACTGAATTTGCCTTCCTGACGCTGCATTACAGGA
Source organism: Neopelma chrysocephalum (assembly GCF_003984885.1). NCBI lineage: Eukaryota > Metazoa > Chordata > Aves > Passeriformes > Pipridae > Neopelma > Neopelma chrysocephalum. The sequence goes on along the minus strand of NW_020897715.1, from coordinate 16,995,144 downwards.
CAACAGGGAGATGGCAAGTTAGTAAAGTCTGCACAGCCAGAAAAAAAAAACCACAACCAAATCCCAGGTGTTTAAGTGTCAGGTAGGGGCACTCTCTTGACCTTGAACTTCAAATGACCTGTAAAGACACTGAACTCAGGAGTTCATTTTTTTGTGTGCAAATAGCTAGATATCAAACCTTGCTGGGGAAGCCCACATGCTTATCACAAGTAACATATGAGTTCTTAACACAGATGAAGCCTCAGAAGTGTTTCCATGAAGCCAGGGCGCTGTTGCGCCAGACCCATCTTATCCCAGATCTGTGCAAGTGGACATGCTGGAGAGGATGGGAGAGGGAATTGTGCCCCTCTGTACCTCAGCTCCCTTGGAAATGCCAATTCATGATAAACACTTCAAAAAAAGTCTAAATGGTTACAGTAGTTCTAATTTTAAATATGAACAGCTGAATTAACTCAAAGGCTGACTCATCACCACCTTTCACTACAGCACTGAAGAGCACCAGGCCACAGCTCACATTTAGCTATAAAATAAAGTTTGAGGAAAGGTGAGGTGGATGAGATCAGCTGCTTAGTTCTCCTCTTGTGGCCAGCGCAACACCTGAAGCTCTATCAGGGCACTGAGCACGTAACAAGGCCCAGTTTCACTGGCCATGCTTACTCTGGGAGAACCTCAGCCAGGACAGTGAACATACATCCTTCCCCACTGGAGGCAGGATAGCTTCCACAAGTGAAGGCATTTTGGTCACCTGGCTGGTGACCAATAAAATGGTTCAAAACCATTTTATTTCAAATGTTTTCAAAAACATTTTTTAAAATATTTTAAAAACACTTCCAACTTTGATATTTTAAGAACGGATTCCTAAAGAGCCCATTCATGCCCTATTCAGCCCCTTCCTGACACTCATTTAGATAGTGACTGCTTTTCCAATATCCTGGAAGTACCTGTGACACCTGCTCAGCGAAGAGCAGCTCCTCCAATCTTTTCCCCTTCTCCTGGAGCTCCATCACTACATCATCTCTCCAGCAAGGGGAGAGATCTGGAAATGCTGAATGAGAAAAAAAATGCCCCATGGTTATTTCACATACCTGAGACAGAGTTTTCATACATCAGCTTGCTGATCAGGTTCAGAGCTTCTGTGATTTTCACTGAGAAGTTGTAAGCATCTTGCAGGTATTGCACCAACGTCTCCTGTTTGACCAGCTCTGTTTGAGACTGCTCTTCCTGTACAACTTCTTTGGTCTTATGACTATTGTTGTCATTTGGAGGATCCTCACTGTTCTCTCCTGGGCATGAACCTGCACAGCACACTTGTTTGTGAATGATATTGAAGACACAAGAGAAATAGGCACGGTTCAGGACATTTTAACCCTTCTCTCCCCACCACATAGTGACACTTCCCATGAGCCAGGATACAAAAGTCCAAATTCTGCCATCAGATCTGACTACAAAATCTCAGCATGCTCTAGGGCAAGTTCCAGTACTACAATGAGATGCTCCACAGACATGCCAGCTTAGTACAAGGATGTAGAAAGGCCCAGTCCAGTTGGGGTAAAGTCCATTAAAATCCTGAAGGGGTTAATCTTGACAGCTCCCCAAAGATAGATGAGGCACTAAAAGGGAAACAGGGCAGAGTAGGGAGAAGGCAAACACTACTACTCACTAGAAAAGTTTGTGCAAGTGTGGAAAGTTGACAAAGTAAAGAAGAATTTCAGACAGTAGACTTCTGATAGAAATGTGGTCAAGGGGATTGGCTAAGTAACCTTATGCTGAAACAAATACCAAACAAAGCACATGAAGTCTTGCAAATACACCCAGAGGCTCAAGTCCCAGATAAACAAGACTTTGCTTGAACCAGATACCTGGTCAAGGCTAAGGGTAAGTGTTATGTGCCACCACCTGTTCAGGAAGCAGAACTCCTGACTAATTCACACAGGACAGAAAGGTGTGAGTGGGTAACACTGGCTTCACTCCCCTCAGCAGATATTACATGAGGTAAAGCATCAGAAATGCACTTCTACTGGGAACATGGAACTGTTCTGACCAGAAATGAAGTAAGACCAATGTGATCCAGCCAAAACTAGATGAAGAGATGGTGCAACTCTATAAGCTGTCAAATACACATAGAATGAGCCCCAGAGGTCAGAAGGAGCAACAAGGCATTCCAGAGGGTTTTGGTCTAGTTATGGCATCATCTTGCACTTAAGAAACAGACAAAATGATCTGAAATAGTTACCCGTGTAAAGTCTCTTCAGAACATCCAGGATTGTTGCCTCCTCATTTTCCTCCATGAGGCTGCTGAAGGGTTCCTTCCCCTGGAAGTGACACAGGGCCTTCTGTGTAAGGCGGGCTGCACTCCTGGACAATGACATTGCCCAAGAGAAGAATATTAGCAACCCACCAGGGCAGAACACAAGGGAAACCATCCAACTTTGCCCTGAACACCGCGGAAAGCAGCTCCTACCAGCATCTTGTGCTGGGTGGCCATGTCAATCTCTCCCTACAGAGTAATGTTACTGGAAATCATCACTCCACCCTGGAGCTCAAACCTTTCTTGAACAGAGAACATCCCTTGGAATAAACACTCTCGCACCACAGAGCCTTCTTACTTGTAATTCAGCTTCCTCAGCAGCCCAGTGATTTGCTCCACTGTACTCTCCAGTGTTTCCTCAATTTCCAGCATCTCCTCTTCCCTTTCCTGCAGTGGTTGAAAGAGCTGCTGCGTGGCAGCCCTAACTTCTGGCAGCATTGCTTCCCACTCTTCCTCTGGGGTGATCACTGGAGCTACTTATAAAACAGAAGGAATGAAGAACTCAAAGACTCGGGTGACACCTTATACAGGGAGAAAAACTCATCTGGAACTTAGGAATTCTACTTTCCCCACTCTCTCCTTCAGCAGGCACTATTTCCATTGCTGACCCCACCCAGACTACAGTAGGAGTAAGACAAGAACTCTGGCATAACAAAGAAACAACTGAATGTAAAAAAAAAAAAAGCCATCATTTGTTTAGCCTTGGACTTGCTGCTGCCTACAAATCACGTTTAAATTAATATCTGACAAAAATTACAGCTCAAGCAGTCCTTCGGTGGTTGAAAATGGAAACCTGGGAAGATGTTCATAGGTATTTTCAGTTCTTACCCTGAAAACAGGATATTTAGCTACATGGACTGTTGATCTAGACATGGATATCACTATGATCCTTTCATAACACCACTATACAAAAACCTGTTCTGAGTTTAATCCCAGTTATCTGATCTCTCAATCTCATGCAGCTAAGATCTGAGAAAAAAAGCCATCCCACCTGGGAGCAAATTTAAAGTGAGGAAAAGTAAATTCTGGACTGCCCTGGAAAGGGAAAAGATGAAGAAAGGAAATTACCTGCTGTGGATCTGACACGGTCCCTCATTTCTTGCAGTTTCTGCACTTCTTTCTTCAGTGGCTTGTCCAAGTCAGCACAGCTTAGCTGAAGATGCCAGGAAGAGAAGAAGAAATATGTTACTTATCCTTTTTTTTCTGAAATGCCAGACTTCTCCTTTCTCTTCCACTCTCTGCTTTAGTTGTCAATCCCCATAGATAACCCTGTTTTGGGAAACTGGAATAGCCGACGTTGGCCCCGATCCTAGAACAGGAACTGCTGCAAATTGCCAGTCTAAGGCTCAGAAACTTGGAAGGAGGTGCAGCTAAACAGAGAGCTGCAGCTCCATGCAGACTATTCTAAAAAAATAATTCTGATCCTAAGGAAAGAAACCCCACACTGGGTTCAAATTAAACTGCTGCAGGTTTTTACCTTGATCAAATACATCCCTCCTGGCCTTCAGTAAAGCTACCAATCACACTAAGAGAGAGAAGAGACTGAGACTACAAGATCTGAACCTGGAAAAACAAGAAAGCTCCCACCTGCATAGTCAAAAGCTACGCTGTCCCTCCCACAAGACACAGAAAGGCTGCTCCCCAGGCTATAGCACACTGCAGATATTTGGCCTGCAAACAGACATATAGCATATCCATCACACTAATCAGAATTACCTTGCAGGAGAAGGGGTTGTTGGACAAAAACGCGGCCAGGAGCTGGATTGCATTTTTAACTACTATGACAGATTTGTCATTGAGACGCCCAACAGCCAGTGATATCACAGACTGGAACTGAGTCAAAGGCAGGGCCTAGCACACAATGAGAGCACAAAGTTATCAGAGGCTTAGAGACTTGGGAAAAGTTATTTTACTGAAGATGTATTCATGTACTAAAAGGCACAGATTATAGATTTACAGAAAAGTCTAGGTCTGAAAGGATCTCTGGTATCTTCTGGTCCAGCCTTCACTGAAAGCAAGGACTTAGGTTATACAGGGTCCTGTTGAGTCCAGTCTTAGCATATCTAGCAAGGGTGATGTTCTCCCATACCAGTGTCCAAAAAGAGGCTGCATGCTGTGCTCTTTCTTCTAGTTTGTTCCAGTAACAAAGAGCACCATTTAATTTCTGCCCCCACTTCCCTCACCCCTAGATGTTTGGTCTCTTGGAAAAAAGGAACTGCAGACACCAGAGTACACAGGGACAATACCTTTCTCTGTTAAAACTTTAGTCTCTGCAAACAAAAGGCAGAGTGGCAGAAATTCCCTCAGAAAACACAACAGGGGAAGGGATGACTGAGGCAACACCTTTTCCCCAGCACAGACTTACCTTGCACTGAACGATTCGAGTGAAAAGCTGCAGCACGCGGCTGCGCACAAAGCTATGGACGTCACACACGTGGGCCTGCAGCATACTCAGGAACTTGTCCCGAGTGCCACGGGCAGCTTCCTCCAGCTGGTCACCATTCAGCACCTGCATCAGTGCTTCTGCCATAGCTGCCAGAATGGCATTTCGCATCATGTAACTCTGCAAAGAGTAGAGTTGTTGAACCAGGAATGGCCAAAAGACATGACTTGATATGTCAAGGGATGGCCCAAAGTTTGGCCCTTCCAAGTTCCAGGCTCCAGCCTTGAGTTTTTTTATTATGGACATTATATTAAACTTGAACATAGCTGTGCCTGCAAGACAGAGTAACCTCTCCTATGCAGACAGGCCAAGGGAGTTGGTGTTGTTCAGACTGGAGAAGCGAAGGTTCCAGGAAGACCCTACAGCACCTTCAAGTTCCTAAAGGGACTACAAGAAAGCTGGAGAGGGACTTTTTAGAAGGGCAAGTAGTGATAGGACAAGGGGGAATGGCCTCAAACTGAAAGAGAGTAGGTTTAGATTGGATATTGGGAAGAAGTTCTTTACTGTGAGGGTGGTGAAATACTGGAACAGGTTGCCCAGAGAAGCTGTGGATGCCCAGTCCCCAGAAGCATTCAAGGTCAGGTTGGATGGAGCTTTGAGCAACCTGGTCTAGTGGAAGATGTCCCTGCCCATGGCAGGAGGGTTGGAAATAGATGACTTTTATGGTCCCTTTCAACGCAAACCAAGCTATGATTCTAATCCAACCCTGCTGTCCAGCTAGGTCCACAGAGGTGAAGAACTGACATAAGAAACACTTAAGAGAAGGTAACACAGTGACAAACTTAAGTACTGAAGACCAAGAGACAATAGCTGGGAGCTCAGACCAGTAAGCAGTCTCCCATTCTCTGACATCCAACCGTGACTACCAGGCAGTAGATGTCATGGTTTCTGCTTTCTTGGCAGCATTTAGGTAAGGGAAAAACCTATTCCAAAGGGCAGGTTTTGGCTACTTCAACTCTGTGAAAGAGATTCTGTTTTCAGACAGAAAAACTGGATAGCAGCACCTCCGCCACTTGACTTCTCTGGACAGGTAACAATGCAGAAACACACCTCCCCATCCAAGTGGTGCAGGAGAACGCTCATGTTGGACAGCACCAGAGCCGGAATCTGTCCAGCCAGTTCAGTTATAAAGGTAGAATAACCCTTGACTCCAGAAGCCTCACGAGCCAAATCCTGTGGACATTTCTGTCCAATTTCCCTGCAAAGAAAGATGAAACAAGGAATGGGGTGCCTAAAGTTGCTAGGGGTAGAAGGACAAGTGTCAAGGTATTTCTCTCACCTTAGCAATTCACCCACCAGACTTTTCAGACCATACTCTTTAGCCCAGAGGCTCACGGCCTGTGCAAATACAGGGGCTACATGTTCAAAGTGCTGCAGCATCTGCGTGATTTTCAGAGTGGCACCTTTCACACAAGACAAGGAAGAAAGAGTTCAGGGAAAGTAATTGGGAATGGCCTCAGGAAGAAGGCAGAAGAGCAGGAACTCACTAAACATTTGACCACAGTGAATCAGAGCTCCAGCAAGCAGATGTGTCACAGCCTCCCGTGTGGCACGATATCTCTGAAGACCGATACTTGGATTCTCCAGGATACGGTAGCAGCTTCCCATCATTAAGCTAAAGCCACAGAAAACAGACAGCAAACCTATCACAACTAGAACCAATATCATTCTACCACACCACACTAGGCAAACATTTCTATCAAACCAAAGAGATTCTCCAATGTCCTCTAAAAATTAGCAAGCAACATCTGAATTTTTGAGGAAAGGAAGTGGTTCCTATACACATTAATTTTGCCTCAAGCTGGTTTCCTCAGTTTCCCAACGATCTGCACCCTTCAGATGACTGTAATGCCACCTCATTGTTAGATTTAACATTTAACCCTCCCTTCCAGAGAACCAGTCACTCATCCCACCTCTACATCTGCTCCATCCCATACCTGACAAACTCTTCTTCCACCGATAAACCACCCCAAAGCTGACGGAGATCCAGCTGCAGCACCTGCGTAAGCAGCTGTAAGACTCGCTCCCTCTCCTCTTCCCAGAAGGATCCAGAAGTCTTGGCATGGTTCTTCTTGTTCTAGAAAGGAGATTAGACAATGTGATAACACCAGCAGCTTGATAACAGAAAAAAAAATAAATCACCAACCTTCTTCCCTCGAAAATAAATGTCTGTTAATTCTACAGCATTAAGAGACACACAGTGATATGCACGAGATCACAGAATCACACTGGACTTTCCCAAATTCTTTTCTCTCAGCTCAAACTGCCCCACTGTCCAGCGCAGCTCACGGCCGGCAGCCACGGGCACCCGGATCGAGGCCAGCAGTGGTGTCTCCCATGGTCTAAGGACATACCTGCATCTGCTGCCTTCCTCTCTTCCCACAGAAACAAACCCGTGAGAAAATACTGGCACACTAAGTACCAGCCAGACAATGAAGAGCAAAACAAAAAGGCCTGAGCATCCAAGTCCCTGCTGATGTTTAGACAGGATTATCCACTTGTTTTCCATGTGCAGTTTCACAGAAACACCAGCCCTCCGCTTTATGCACTGCTTTCGCTGGCATTAGGCTTAAATAAACGCAGCTATAACATCTCATAGATGTTAATCAAGCTTAAAAATTTTTCTGACTTTTATCATCTTGTTTTTCTCCCAGTCCCCTCACCTACCTTCCCACCAGGATCTGCCTCTGACAAACTGTTCTTGAGGGTTTCCATTTCAAAGGCATCCACCAGGGAAGTCAGCAAGTAGCAGTTCATCTTAAGAGCATTGAGGTGAGCAGCACGGTCTGCATGGCTCAGCCCAGCGTCACTCAGGATGCCAGGAAGTTCATTGGAATGATGGGACACCACTGAAGAGAGGCAGAAAGTTGTGAGCACTCCTTGCCGGGCCCCTCAGCCATCCTCTCTTTTGGAGGCTTAGAGCAGTCATCAGATTACCAAAGATGTGTGCTCACATCTCACCAGATATCATGGGCTGCCCCCTGCAACCCAAACCTTGGACACGCTGTCTTATCCTATCCCCACAGCCCTTTTTCAGCTCAGAGAAACACTCACTCTGAGCTGACGCATCCTGAAGATGTATTTTCCAGGGATGTGGGCTAAAGGATTTTCTGTCGGTCTGCCCTTACAGCGAACATGCACAGCTCAGCATCGTCCACCAAGATTACAGACCCGTATGACAGGAGTGGGTTGAGGGTGCAGCCCAGCTGGCTGAGTCACATTAGCCTTTATATCATCATTGAGCTGCCAGGGGAGAGCAACCTCTCCCTTAGTCCTGCTTTGGTCAGAAACAGCGGATACCCACCGTTCACCATCAGCTCCAGGGCGTCCTCCTTGACAGCGGTGCCCATGGTTCGGAAGTGGCTGCGGGGCAAGCACAGTGCGTGAGGGCAGCGGGCAAACAGCGCTTGGCGAAGGGGTGAGCGCCCGCCTCTCCGCCTCCCCCTCCGCCCGCTGCCCCCCGTACTCACTGGAGCACGCTGTACACGGAGTCGAAGTGCTGCAGCACGGCCAGCGCGCCCCGCGCACGGAAGGCGGCCCGGAAGGCTGCGGGAAAACACGGGGAAGGGCGGGGAAGACACGGCCGTGAGCCGGCGGCAGGACCGGGCCAGGCCGGGAGGGGGGGCGCGGGGAGAACTTACCTGCGAGGGCGGGTGGTAGTTCGCGGATGGGCAGCACCTCCTGCACCACGTAGTGCCCGCGGCCATCGTCCCGCAGCAGGTCGGCGGGGGCGAGGGGCAGCTGGAACTGTGGAGCCGCCGCCACGTCCGCCATGGCCGCCACAGCTCAAAACAGCGCGCGCGGGCCGCGATCGCCCCGCCCCCTCCACGGGCCTATCACCGCCCGGTGGCCTCGCCGCGCGCCGGCGTCGCGCCCAATCGCCGGCCCCCTGCGCTCGCGGCCGTTGGGCAGACGTCACCGGCGCGTCCCTGCGCTCCCCGGCGGAAGGGGCTGCACCGGCGCACGGCCCTTCCTGGCCCTTCCCGTCCTTCCCTCCTGGCCCGTCCCTTCACCCAGAGTACCGGGGGTCACCCCGATGGCGGCAGCGGCGGCAGCGCTGCTGCTGCGGCCGGCGGGCCGGGCCGTGCTGGGCCGTGCCGCGCCGCTGCTACGCGCCGAGCGGGGCATTAGCGAGGGCGGCGGGGCGCGCTGGGCGCCCGTGCGGCCCGGCCTCCCCGTGCCTCTCTCCTCGCCCCTGGCGGGGCTCACGCGGCCCATCCTCATCAAGGAGCCGCCGAAGCGCAAGCAGGTGGACCGCTGGACGGAGAAACGGGCCTTGTTCGGGGTCTACGACTACGTGGGGATCCTAGGTAAGACACACAGCCCGCCCGCAGGAGGGGAGGGAGGTTGGACCCATCTGCGGGCTGGCGCCTCCTCCAGCAGCCAGAGGGAGGGGAGGATTTGGGCCGGCCGCCCTAGGAACCGCCTTCTCCAGAGCCTGGCTTCACCTCTGTCTTCCCTCCTTGTTCTCAGGCGGCTTTCAGATCCACCCGAAGAATCTCATCAAGGGGCCCGCGTGGCTGCGAGGCTGGCGGGGGAACGAGCTGCAGAGGTGCATCCGCAAGAGGCAGATGGTGGGCGATCGGATGTTTGTAGAGGACCTTCACAAACTGAACAAGAGGATCCGGTACTTGTACAGGCGCTTCAATCGCACCGGGAAGCACCGCTAGGGTTCGGCATGTGGAGCGTGGGTTAGTGGCATCGGAGTCAGAATAAAGACAGCTTTCACTCAGTTGGGTTCCCAGTGCTTCCTACAACCTTTGCTGTGTATTTCTAGCTGCTCCCAAGGTCCTGCTGCTGCTCCAGCCCTGAGCTCCTCTGTGGAAGTTCTTCTGTGCCCCCTTAAGCATTTCTGACATACTTCTTGCAGACATCTGTCCCAGTCTGCATCCCTGGACTTGACCCTCAGGTCTCTATTTTTTGCCCAGGTTTCTAGCATCCTTTTAGTCTCTGTTAGCCCCAGGTTCTCACATAGTACTTGACAATTCCAGTATGCTCTAGCTTAGATTTTTCCTCATAACTAAATTTTCAAGTTAGTGCCAAGAGTGCCTGCTAATATATCTTCCTGCTCACTGCTTTCCCCCTTGCCCTCTGCTTATTTGTGATTAAGTGTGAATGATCCAACTGTTAGTTGAAATGCATCAAAACTTGTCTTAAGAATGGGATTTGTCTCCTGTTTCACACTTATGATGACTTAAACCCCTGCTAATGACATTTAATGGCCAAATGGCCTTTTGTTTATAATTTAGTTAGGATTTGCAAAAGTAATTCAGGTATTTAACTGTTTTTAAAAACTCTAGCTTCTAGTTTTCCATAACTGTTACTGGTTCCTTTAGTGGAGAAGTTACAGTGAGTCACAGCTGGCATCCCTCTAGTCCAGCATCACAAAGACCATTGTACACTTGGGAAAAAACTGTAGGATGAGCAGGCACTTGCCTACCTCTTCACCCTTAGTTGTTAATTTGGCTGCTAAGTAATTGGGAAGTTACATCTGCTGACCTGATGTAACTTGCTACAGAGCAATGCTGCTCTGTCTCCAACAGCACTTGGTTGGAAGTGGCAGGGAATGAATGGAAAGAACTTTCTTTACGTCTAAGCCTGGGAAAAGTGAAGGCAAACTCTATTCAAACAGCTGAAGTTCACATTCTCAGAAGCAGGGTGGCAGACCCGTGGGAATTGCCAAAAGGTGGTGTGGATTCAGGAAACGTGCACAGATTCAACTGGGGACTGAGTAAACACCTGAAAGAGAGCAGCTAGGAGTTATTACATACGTAAACTGTAGGTGTAGCAAATCCTTAGCTGAAAATATGTCAGAAACAGGAAGAGTGTCAGAGCAAATACCTTGTACCCTTTGTCATCTCTTAATCCCTAAGCACCAACCTGGCAAGGGCTCTGTGGCCACTACTTCCATAAGCTCTGTCTTTGGTTATTTGCAATGGTTATTGGAACAATCCTTGGACTGCGGTGGGAAGGTCGCCAGGCTACAGAAGCTTCTTCCATAACTTGTCCCTTCGCAGCTTGACTGAAGGCTCATCTTAAAAACCTTCAGTTCTGCTGAGCCCAGTGCTAGTCTGCCCCTATCTGCAAATCACCTAGCTCAAGTCACAACCCTGAATTACGTGTTCACCTTGTAGCCGTGGTATTTTGGTTCCCATGCTGTCATCTGTGACATATCTGTCCTGTGTATCTACTAATCTATCAGATCTGATACTAAAAACTTCTATGAATGTCCTGTATCACCTTATGAAAGGAAAAGGTATTTCAGTGTAAGTGTGAACCCAGGCTTGTCACCCTACTCACCACGCCAAATGCTCTATGAAGAGACTTCTTGTTCCAATATGCTCCTGCCTCCTTTTGTGTCCTGAATTGAAGAATCTTCCCGTCTGATCCATCAGGCTTCTCCAGATCTGTAGAGGGGAAAAAATGCAAACACGTTGCTGTTAGCGGGGCTGCTGCAGGAGCTTCATTTCCCCCATCAGGCTGCAGAAGCTCAAACGGGACTTGTTCAGGTTCCCTTTCATGCTGTGCTGTATGGTGGAAGTGGGCCAGCGACACCATCTCTTAATTGCAAGGGCAGCGGCTTCCCCAAAGCCAACAGACACAATGCGGTGGTGGGATTACGGAAGCGCTCCGCAGTCCCCACCGCTACGGCTACCACCGGGATGGACTCCAAGGGGAAAACTGGACGGGGCGGGTAACCACGCTCAGGCTCTGCGTGACCGACACGGAGCGCGGCGGACCCGCTCAGGGTTGGCGGGGCCGGAAAGTGCAGCGCCTGGCCACGGGAGAGCCCTGGATCGGGATGCGGATGGGGATGGCGATCAGGATGGGGGCAGAGTCACCCGCGGTTCCGCAGGGGGGGCGGGGCCAGCGCGGGGGGCGGGGCACTGGCCCCGCTCCCATTGGGCGGCCCGCAGGGGAGTTACTGGGGGGCGGGGCTCGTCCCCACGGCAGTCCGAGTGGAATCGCAATTGCGGAGCGCTGATTGGCTGAGGAGGAACCCAGGGACGGGGCCGATCTACTACTCCCGGCGGGACAACTTTTGGTTGGCTGCTGGCTCTGTGGGCGGGGCCCGGCCGGCTATAAGTGCGAGTGGCGGGGTTCCCCGCCTGCCGGTGAGGAGCTCTAGCTGTGTGTTCATTCTGCGGGGTGCCGGTCCGGCCCGGCCATGTGAGTGTCCGACCGACAGACCGGCCGCAGGCTGCGGCGGGCGTGGCGCGGGGGCGGTGGCTGGAGCGCGAGGGAGCGGGGTCAGTGCAGAGCCCGCGTCCCGGCCGGCGGCGGTGGGGCCGAGTGGCGCATTGCAGCAGCCGCAGGCAGGGCTGCCCGCACCGCCCCCGGGCGGTCCTGCGCTCCTACCGGCTGCGGGTGGGTGGGTGCGTGGGCCGTGCCCCGCTGGCGATGCGCGGAGCTGTCGCGTCCCCCTCCCGGCCGGTGCCAACCTGGCCGGCGGCCACCGCTGCACCCAGCCCGGGGGCTGCCGCGTCCCCATGGGGTGCCCCTGCGCTGTCTCCCCCTCCCCGTTCCTCCTCCTTCCTTTCCTGTGTCCCGGTCACCTCCGTGCGGCCCCCCTCCACTGACGCACCCGCACGCCCCCGCGGCCGATCCCCACAGCCCCCCTGGGCTTGTCGCTGCTCCGGGCTCTCCAACGAGGCCACCTGCTCCCGGTCCGGGGGATCCAGGGAAGGTGCGGGCCCGCGGGGCTTCGTGTAGATCTGGGGAGTTGTCTCTCGAGCGGTCTCTTTGCCCATGTATGTCTCTCCCTAGGTCTGACCCAGCTCCGCAGCCTGCTCCCGGGGCCCCCGAAGGGGGAGCCCCCGAAGGAGGAGCTACTGAAGGGGGAGCCCCCGGTGCGGGCCCCCCCGGGGCTCCCCCTAATCTGAGCAGTAATCGCCGCCTGCAGCAGACCCAGGCCCAGGTGCAGGAGGTCAGTAGCTCAGCCCTGCTGGCTTCCCATTGGATGCCTAGACTTTTCTCCCACTGCTCTGCAGCAGCGATGTTCTTGACAGGTGTCTGTCGCTGCGGGGGTGGCTCTTCGCGTCACACCAATGCCAGAAATGCATTAATACATAAACCTATAAAGAGGCTGAAGGAGAGACTGGTTTTTGTTTAAAAGCTGCTTAATTCTAGATATGACTTCCAAAGAGCAGGCCAGTTAGATTTTATTTTTTTTTTAGTACTTCATATCGTGCATCTCTTATGGAAATAAAGCTATACGGCATCCAGGACAGCTCTTAATCCCTGCCTGCTGCTTCAAGGGAACAGTGTGTGTGAGGTGGGATGTGGGGGGACCCTTGCCTGGCTTTCCGGGATCAGTGCCTGCATCTTGGCTGCTGCCGTGCAGTAGCGCCTTTGTGCCTCACTGGGGCAGCAACACGAAGCTCGCAAGTTAATTTTGCAGTTGCCGAGGAGTGAGCATATCATTCCTCTCACGAGGAGGGTGGCTGTGGCTTGCTGCTGGATTTGAGAGCTTTTAAAAGCGGGCGAGAATGGGGGGCTGAAGACCTGGTTTAAACGTTAGTTATTGGCCGACTTACTCTTCTTATTTTTTCAACTGTCTTTACTAATACAACTGCTGCTACTGTTCTTCCTTCTGCAGGTGGTTGATATAATGTGTGTAAATGTAGACAAGGTGCTGGAACGAGACCAGAAACTGTCAGAGCTAGATGACCGGGCAGATGCACTTCAGGCCGGTGCCTCAATATTTGAAAGTAGCGCAGCAAAACTCAAAAGGAAGTACTGGTGGAAGAACTGTAAGGTGAGTTTCCTAGTACCATGATCTCCTTCAACAGAGGGGAAACTGGGTTATTCCTCTCCTGCAGGACTTTGCAAGTATACTTGGGGCTTTATGACTATTTCAAATGCTTAAGATTCTTTCACTGTGGAAAGATTTTGAGACCTTTGCTGTCATGCCTTCAGGATCTCACTTACTTTCCCTGGCCATCAGGGAGGATGTGAACTTGTCCATCTGTTCTGAGTATTACTCTTTGACAATCTTTTTCTCTAGATGATGATCATGATGGGAGTGATTGGTGCCATTATTGTGGTGGTGATTGGAAGTAAGTACCAAAAAGCTCAGGCTCAAGGGTGAAGAAACACCAACTCTAGCTAGACTACTTTAATTTTTCCTTTTTGGTTTGAGATCTCAAGGGTCTTAGTTGCATAAGTGTTAACTTCAGTCCTTGGGGAAGGGAGGTGGAAGTGCTGGAATTCCCTCACTTATTGCAGAAATAGCATACTTTACATAGTAATAGAAAGAATTGGGGATGCCATCATTGTAGAAATGGGAAATTCTGCCTGCAAGGTCAGGTAAACCTGTAAGTATGAGGGGCCTTTTCCCTGGAGTGGGTGGGTTGGCAAGTCCCTTCCCTGGTGGGTAATTTGGAGGTCTCTGAGGGACCTTTGGTATAACTTGCCCTTTTGTTCTTTCCTTTTTTTTCCCTATTGCTTTGTCTCCAGTCTACTTTTTTACTTAAATGTAGCTCCTTCAGTCTGCAACCTACTGTCCCCTATCACCTTGCCTGTCTATTCTTGCCTCCAAATCTTTCCTTTCCTTCCCTTCTCTTCTCTTCCCTTTCCTTCCCTTTCACCTAGCTTCTTCATTGATTTCTTTATTGGTTTTAATCTGTCTTCTGTATAGGACTCTGAGCCGCTTACCAAACATTGCTAGACTTTTCAACAGTTGCTGCAGCTTTAGGGAGGGTCCTCTATGTTTAGAGGAAAGGGAAATAAGGAGGAGTGGGTAGCTATTTGCTTCTGCTCTTCTGCAGGGAATTTTGGGGGTTTATTTTCGGCTGTGAGCTTGTCAAATAGTGCCTGTGTGAACTCTTGCAAAATAAGAATGCCTTAACGCAGTGCCTTTGGGGATGAAGGACTTCACCATGTGAGATTCTTTAGTGTTCTGCCGAAAAAGAGTGGCAGCACGACTTGAGCTTTTCATTGAGTTTTTGAGATAAAGGCTAGTTAGTGATGGCCAGTGACTGTGAGCCATCTGACTAAGCTAGACATAGTGATGTAGATTTCTCTAGCCATGGAGAGACGAGCACTTAAATGATTTATTCTGTCTGTCCTTATTTTCAGCTGACTTGATCTCTGAACATGGCCATTTCAGGTTTTATAAAGGCGAGCCTACATGATTACCTCAGTCAAGTGCAACAGGCTAAACACGGTTA